>NW_006776681.1:101360-105143 GCF_000442215.2 Lipotes vexillifer
AAAAGTGCTGGGGAAAGTAGGGCCCTTGGGTCGGGGGGTAACTGGTTCCTATTAGCCACGTACCAGCTGTCTTTCTTGGAAATAAGAAGTATAACCTCTGGTCTCGTGTTCCTCATGTTCAAGACAGGGATGGCAGTGGCAAAGCCCATGGGTGTTCGGAGGACTCACAGTGAATCTCCCAGCCCAGGGTGGCTCAAGGCCAGGCCAGCGAGCATCCCTCCCCTCCCAGGGATGCTCCCGGAGCCTGGGCATTCCTCCCCTCCCAAGGCCTGAGCACCCCTCCCCTCCCAGGGCCTGAGCAGCCCTGGCAGGTCTGCCCCACACCAGCAAGAAGCAGCTGTCCTGTTCTCTGTGGTCCAGGCCGGGAAGGGAGAAGGGACCTGTGAGAGGAATGATTTAGGAGGCCAGCAGCCATACTCTGAGTGTCACTGGGCCAGCCCCCATCAGACAGCGCCAGCCACTTGCCAGAGCCCTATAAATAGCTGCAAGGGTGACATTGCAGAGGGCTCTGCCTTGGAAACTTTCTGCAAAGGACACTGGATCTCCAGGAAAGTTCATTTATATTCTAGGCAGGAATAAGATTTATGTTATTGAAAATAAAGATTTTATGTATTTGTACATATCTATCCATGGATGTGCCTACAAATACAATTTACAGTAACCTTCCAGGGGTCTGATCCCCATAGCTCAGTCAGCACCTAATCTGTATGGGGTTATTAACAGGATCTGGGGACCAACCATGAGCCCCTCTGAAACATAATCCTTGTCTGTCAGAGGCTTTTAGAGCTCAGCTCACTCTACCGTGGAATGATGGTGTTCCTTTAGCATGCCTGCTAAGAAATTCTTATGCTAGCAACGTTCGCTGCCCTGAAGTGTTTCATGGAAATTAGATTTCGGAAGAACAAAATAGCACAGGGCTCAGAGGCTGCAAGAGGCGGGATCCCTCTTTGTTCCTCTTTTGCCCAGTAATTAATTTCCTCCACAGCAAAATTTGAAGGAAAAGATTGTGTTCATTAATTTATCTTCCACCTGTTCCCAGGGTTGATTTTGATCGCTTTTTAACAGGAGACTTTGTATCCACTAGGGAGATTTAATATCATCCCAAGAGCTGTCATCTGAGTGCCATGGACCAGGCTGCCCTGAGGGATGTCCCCAGACGAAACCACTTGGGCTTGAGTGACTGTCACAGTGAGGTCCTGGGTGAGGAGAGCCTCTGCCGATCCCAGAGGGCACCCTGCCCTGCCTCACTCCCCAACGGGAGTTTTGGGAAGATATTCAGGGTCTCCAGGGAGAATCAGATCCCCACACCTCCCGCTCCCCCTTTTCCACCCAAGGCAAGTGAGTCATAAATGCCTGGAATGTAACTGTAGAAACACCAGGACACAATTAAGCTCAAGTACAGGAAGCACACAGATACTTTCTGTGGCAAATCTGATTATCTGCAGCAAATGAGCCGGGTGGAAACTACCACCTGAAATCTCGCCCATCACCTCATTTTCAACTTTTATTTTTTCTTCAGACATAGGAATTACAGAGTGGTAGACTTCAGAAAAATCATATTTAACCCTCATTTAGATGTAATCTGAATCACCTGAATGAAATGTGAGTACTTTTCTAGATTTACAGGGAAAATAAAAAGAAATTTAAACCGGCAAGAAAGGCATTAGATGTTTTTTTCTGTACCCAGTGCATATAATACCAGGATCTTTTTGCCATCACTAGGGCTCTTTTCCTCAGCTATAATGGAGAAGAAAAAAGCGTACAATTCCAGGAAAGCATAGTTTGGGATTCAGAAGAGCCATCCATTCTGCCATTTAGTTATTTATTCAACAGATACCTATGGAGCCTGGCATGGTGCCGGCCCCTGGAGGGTCAGTGGTAAGCAGACCGCACTCCCTCTTCCTGCCACTCGCTGTCTAGCCAGAGAAGCTGAGTTATCACAACAGCTGTGACACTTGTAACTGTGCTACGGGTGTATGAGGGAGGCTTGCCCTAGCTTGCGATGGGGGCATGGCAGGGAGGCTCCCCTGTGCACAAAATACTCAGCACAGACCAGAAGGAGGGACATCCCTGGAGGAAAGAGGGTGGAGAAGAATGTTCCAGGCAAAGAACGGCATGTGAAAAGGCCCTGTGGTCGGAGGAGACATGGACACGTGGAAAGCTTACAGAGGCCGCGGGGGTGGGTGGGAGCAGAAGTGAAGAGTGAAGGTAAATACAGCCTGGAGGGGCGAACGGGGCTAAAGGGATAGGAGTGGGGGCCACACTGGGCAGGGAGCCACAAGCCAAGGTCAGGACTCTTGATCAGGCTGAGTGGTCAATCAGAGTCTGACCTCAGGCCTCTTATAGTGCAAAGCAGGTCTCCCTGGGCTTGACCCCTGGCTCTGCTCTGCAGTATTCGAGAGACCTGGGCTTGGCGTTTGAACATCTCTGGGGCTCCGTGTCCTCGTCTGTAAAAGGAGGTAACGATACTCCATCTTCAGAGGGTTGGTGTGAGGATTAAATGAGATTATGTATCTGGGGGCTGAGATTCGTGCATGGACCTATCTATGCTTGAACATTATCGTTGCCTTTTGTTATTATCTTTGAGTGCCTCTCACCAGATAATCTCTAAGCGCTTCCCAGTTCTGATGTTCCAGGTTTCTAAAAATCTTTTCTGAGATTTTCACAGTCACTCTCACCCTCATAAATGCAAGGAGTGATGATTTTAATTATCGAGCACAGGGCTGTGTTTCAGGTACATGGACCCACGGGAAGCCACAGGATGGGATGAACTGACCCAGAGAGCGTGTGCCTGGACAGAGGAGAGGTAGGCTGAGGTCAGGCCCTGAGCATCACCAGCGCTGATGGAACAAAAAGAAAGAAACCAGCGAGGTGGGAGGAATTGTCAGGAGGGGACTCGGATACCCATAACCCCTAAGTTCAGGAGGAGGTGATGCTGAAGAAAGTGGGAGCTTCCAGGAGGGCAGACCCTGGTGATGACTCCCCCAGGGTGAGGATAGAGGGCAGGACCAGTGGATCTGTAGGCCTGCAGCTCATGGGTACCTGGGGCCCTTATGGTGTCAGCATGCAAACTGGGAAGAGATGTCGTCCTCAGGAACCTGAGCTCCACTTGCAGGAAATTGTCCTAACTTGTGATGTCATTGGGACCAGACCCTCCTCTGCTGTCGGCCTGATATCCCCCTGCCACCGTGTGACCTCTGGCCTTAGCCTTGGACAGAGCACACCTGCTCATCGGGGTGACCACCACACAGGCAAGCTCTGAGAACACAGCTTCGGAACGCACCTGACTGGGGGTAAAGTAACATCAAGAATTCGAGAATTCGGTGGATGGGGGTTGAGGCAGAGGCTGGAGTAATGTGAGATATTTGGGGGCTGAACGGCAGGAGCCTGTGGAAAGGCAGAGAGAGAGAACTGAGAACCCAAGGGAAGAGGCTGAATGGTGATCCTGAGGACTGGAGCCCCAGGGGCTCCTTCCAGCTGTGGGCCCACTGCCCACCCAGCCTGGAGACAGCTGTGCCCAGGAGGCTGCAGCCCGGCCTGCACTCCCCTCACTTGCTGAGGGAGGATCTACAGGCATGTGCCCTTTATTTGCTTTCACTACATCTGCCTGGAAACAGGACCCCAACCAAAGACTGGACTGAAAAATGGAAAAAGGACTTTTGGGCGGGCATGCTGGGAAGGGAAGCAGAGGGTGTGGCCTCACAAACCTGTCCATCGCAAACACGTATGGAATTCAGGGGAGGCTGTTTTTCAAAGTGAGACCCAGGATTATTTGCGGAAGGG
>NW_006776681.1:105338-186462 GCF_000442215.2 Lipotes vexillifer
CGAATACCAGAGGGAATTCGGATTCCTGGGCCCTGCCTGGGATACACTGAGGCGTGGGAAAACCCACGTTTCCCCCCCAGGGTCCCTGGGCCGTCTTAGGCAGCCTGAAATTTGGGACGCATGGATTAGGTGATTAGGTTACACAGGACACTGGTGTGTGTAGGGGGGGCGAGGGCAGAAAGGACCTGGTCCCCAGCTGGGAAAACAGTGCCCAGCATAGAAAGGAGACGAATGACCCCGAGTGCCAAGCAAACTGTGGAGGGTGTCTCAGAGACCATGCCACTTACACCACGTCCTATGGCTGGGGGACACAAGGCCTGGGGGTGGGTGCCCGGGGCACTGTGCAGAGGAGGCCACAAGCTTGGCTCTGAGCCCCTGGGAACAGGAAGGAGGAGTGAATAAGGGCAGAGGGGAACTTAGAGGGGCTTGTTCAGGGAGTACAGAGTCTCTCAGCTTGGCAGGTCCAAGGGTTTGTGCAGGGAAAGGAAGTGGGAAATAAGGCTGAAGGGTGAGTTCATGCTAAATGGTGCCGGGCTTTGAGGGCGATTCAGGAGCATCCGTGCAGCTCGGCCGAGAGCCCACTCTGGGCTATTAAGCCAAACAAGACGCGGTCTGTGTCCTCACTGAGCTCATGGTCCTGAGGTGGAGACGGACAGACACGCGTAAGCATCGCTTGAAGCAAGGGCACAGGAGCAGAGGAAGGTGCCGGGGTCCAGGGAAGGGGCAGCGCTGACCCTCTGCAGGTGTGGGCTGGCTCCCCAGACAGGCAAATTCCTGGTCCCTGAGTCTCCACGTGGAAAGCTCTAGACGGTTGTTACCTGTAGGCAGTGGGCAGGGCCAGAGGGGTCCTCCAAGCAAAGGAGGGACATGATGAAAGCAGCAGTTCTAAAATCAGAAAAATTGACCACCGGTGTCAAAAGTGAGCCCAACCCCGGCTCCCAAGTCCCCCTCAGTGACCCCCAATTTCTCTGCTGTGCGTTGATCATCTGGGGACACTTCCCCCACCTCCACCTTCCCCTTTATACTCGGTGCAGGGCCTGGCTTCTCCTTTCCTATTGATCAGTCCGATTTAATCACTTTTTCAGGCATTCAGGAAAACAGGAAAATGGCTTATAGTTCACTGATGTCGAAGTCTACGCTGACAAGGGGTTTTTTCAAGGAGAAAGAGAAGCGAGTGGGGTGGATGTATTTTTCAGTTATAACAAGACCTTGGATACGTTATGTAGACTCTTGGGGATTAATAACACTGGTCCTCCTTTTCGTTCCCTTGCCCAAAGAATAAGAAGACATCTCCAGACATCACGTCTCTGTCCTCCAAGTGCCCCCTTGTCATCAGGCGTCACGACCTTGTGGGGTCCCAGGAGGAGAGAATGAAGGATCAGGAAAGGCGGCGGAGGGCAATGTGTCTGAATGTGTGTCTGCTGAGTCCAGGCCGGAGGGATGTTCCCACGGTCTCCCGCTTGGGGAGGTGTCATCGTTTTACCCATGGGAGCCCGGGTGTCCTGCTGGAGGCACTGAGACTCAGCTGCAAGACCGCTGCTGGCTCATGGCCGCCAGAGATGTGGTTCTGACCCAGAGCCTCCCCGAGGCCCTGGTTTTATGTCTCCTTCTGCCCAGAAGGAGAACGGGTTTGTGATGCCCTTGGCCATACATTTGTGGAGACTTCTGGCCAGACTCAGAAAAGCAGTGAGAGGATGGGAAGGAGGATGAGGCCCTGCGCGCGGGGAGGCGCCAGGCTGGGCGCTAGAGGTGGGCGCTAGTCTCGGCCACTGAGCACAGGCTCCTGGGAAGCACGCGTGGCTGGGAGCCGGGACCCTGGTCTGGCCTTGCCTCTGACTCTTCCTGCCTCACCCTCGGAGGCTGAGCTGGGCTGTAGACTCAGTCCAGGGGGTTGCATTAGATGACCCCTCAGATCTTGTTCCTTCAGCTAATATGCTGAACAGCCTTGCAGAAGCCCCAGAAGCTTTGGCTAAAGGTTGCCTCTTTGCATTCCCACGGCCCGTGAGCTATCACCACACCAACCTGGTGTACAGAGCACACTGCCAGCCCCCCGGTGAGCTCCCAGGTGGCCAGGGTCATGACCTTCACCTTTGTAACCCCTGCATCTTTGCTGGTGGACCAGCTGCCTTCAGATCTTCCCCCTCGTTGCTGTGATCCACACAGCAGACGGGGGTCTTGCAGCAGCAGTAGCTAAGCGAGGTAAGGGAGCGAATGGTAGCAGTGCCCATGAGGCCTGACACCAAGTCAGGCGTGACTTTGTGTGCTAATGGCAAGGAGGGAGGGGACCTCGGGGAAGACCCCAGCAGCCTCCACTCCCGCACTCGAGGCTTGAGGAGAACGAAGACTCCTTCATGGCACGGTGATGGGCCCTTAAGTCTGTCCTTTGCGTCATGGGAGCAGAGGGCACCCTGTAAAGGGAAATTCGATGGGTTCCTTTATTAGTTAATTCAACACGCGCCCCCTGAATGCTCATCACACATCATTTTCCTGTGCTGGGCACTGTGGACCCAGCCTCACAGTCCGAGGGTGCTGCCGTGATGAAGCACCACGGCGGGGCAGCTCAAACAGCAGAGATATACTGCCTCACAGCTCTGGAGCCTGCGAGTCCAAGATCGGGGTGTCAGCAGGGTTGTTCCCTCTGAGGCTGTGAGGGCGATTGTGGTCCAGGCCTCTCTTCTCGGCTTGTAGACGGCCGTCTTCCTCCTTGCGTGGCGTCCTCCCTGTGTGTCTGTCTCCAAATTTCCCAGACATATTGGAGTAGGACTCGCCCTAATGACCCCATTTTACCTCGAGTATCTCTGTAAAGACCCTGTCTTCAAGTGCTATGGCCTCAACGTTTGTGTCCCCACCCAAACTCGTATGTTGAAATCCTAACCCCAAAGGTGATGGTATTTGGCGGCAGGGCCTTTAGGAGGTGCTTAGATCATGAGGGTCCCACCCTCATGTTGGGTTTGGTGCTTTTATAAAGGAGACCTCACAGAGACCCCTTCCACTGCGTGAGGACACAGTGAAAAGGTGCCCACTGTGACCCAGGAGGATGGCTGTCACCAGAATGTGACCATGCCGGCACCCTGATCTCAAACTTCCCACTGTCCAGAACTGTGAGGAATACATTTCTGTTGTTTATAAACCAGCCAGTCTGGGGCATTTTGTTATAGCAGCTGAAACAGATGAAGACACCAAATAAGGTCACATTCGGAGGTGCTGAGTTAGGGCTTCAACATAGGAATTTGGGAGGAACACAAGTCAAACCATAATAGAGAAGGCAATTTCAGCCCCGAACATCACTCTGAGATTAGCCCAAATCGCCTGGCAGGATCCAGGGGGCCTGGAGGCGGGAGAACCATCGCTGGGAGAGAGAAGGAAGCACCTGCATGGGGCGCTTGCCCAAAAGGTTGGGCCCCGGGGGAACCGTGTGGTGGTGCAGGGGCGTGGACACCAGGGGCAGCGCAAGGCCTGGGGGGCAGAGGAGGTGGGTGAGCAGGGGAGGAGGGAGGAGATGCTGAAATGTCCCTGCCTGGCCTGCCCTCCCCCAGCCCAGCTCCGAGCAGGACGGACAAGATTTCTCTCTGGAGAATCGCACCCCCTTGGGAAGGCTCACGTGGAGGGAAGCTCGTGTCCTGTAGTGCAGGAGCTCTCAGGCCTGGCTGCCCATTAGATCAGAATGTCTGAGGTTCTGTCTGGGCGTCTGCAGATTCCAGAAGTTCACTCCTCAGCTGAGAGCAGAGACTCGCCCGGGCCAGTGCAGGGCACAGACGGTATTGGCTCACTACTTCTGCTCACCGCCTGCTGCTCGGGCCCCACCCAAACCTGCCAGATGCCTCCTTCCAGAAACACCAGCATCGCCTGGGATCCGGCCCCCTCTGCGGATGCTTTCCCATCACCATGATGACTGTCCCTGCTCCAGCATCATGAATATGGGATGCTGCGGTTAGGATGCCCTCTCAGAGGACAGGTGATTCTCTAGGCAAGATGTGGGTCCACTCACAGAGCTCGGCTTGCTGAGCAAAGTGCCAGGTGAGTAGTTAACGTCACAGGGCAAGTGAAACCTGGGGGTGGTGACTGCCAGCAGGAGGAGGGTCAGCCGGCACACACAGAAGGGGCCATATCCCACGTGGGGCTATCAGGGGAAGGTGGGACACAGCATCCCCATGGAATGCTGGCAGACACGCTCTGGGTGGGGGAGAAAGGGCACATCTCACCTTGGGAGGACATGGACCAGGTGGAAGCCCTTGCTCCTGGGAGGGTGGAGAGCCAGGCCCAAGCAGGAAGTGCCCGGTGCCGAGTGACGCCTGGGACCCACCTCGTGAGTTCTCGCCAGTGACGTCCAGGGAGCTTCAGTCTCCACTCTCCTTGCCCTCCAAAACCATTCTGACTGCAGGGCTGAGAAACACGTGCCAGTGTGTGTGAGCAGTTGCCCCTGAAATGGTAACCTCTGGAGGGTTTGCTGAGAAAATCCAGACTCTGAGAGCAACAGCCAGGAAGCAGAGCTGCAGCTGTGGACCCTATTGGTGCAAGTGGTGGCAGTGTTCATGGTGACAGTGCCCATGGGGGCAGTTCCCATGGTGGCAGTTCCCATGGTGGCAGTGCCCATGGTGACCGTGCTCATGGTGACAGAGTCCATGATGGCTCCTGCAGTGCCCCCGTTGCAAACAGCGGTCCCAGCAGAGGCATGGCACTCTCCAGGTCAAGCCCAGGCAACCAACGGAAATGGTAAAGAAACACCCCTTGAGAGAGGGGGAAGATGGTGGAAGAGTAAGGCGTGGAGATCACCTTCCTCCCCACAGATACACCAGAAATACATCTACACGTGGAACAACTACAGAACACCTACTGAACACTGGCAGAAGACCTCAGACCTCCCACAAGGCAAGAAAGTCCCCACGTACCTGGGAGGGGCAAAAGAAAAAAGAAAAAACAGAGACAAAAGGATAGGGACGGGACCTGCACCAGTGGGAGGCAGCTGTGAAGGAGTAAAGGTTTCCACACACTAGGAGCCCCTTCGCGGGCAGAGATTGCGGGTGGCGGAGGGGGGAAGCTTCGGGGCCGCGGAGAGCGCAGCAACAGGGGTGCGGAGGGCAAAGCGGAGAGATTCCTGCACAGAGGATCGGTGCCGACCAGCACTCACCAGCCCGAGAGGCTTGTCTGCTCCCCCGCCGGGGCAGTCGGGGCTGGGAGCTGAGACTCGGGCCTCGGTCGGAGCGCAGGGAGAGGACCGGGGTTGGCGGCGTGAACACAGCCTGCAGGGGGTTAGTGTGCCACGGCTGGCCGGGAGGGAGTCCAGGGAAAAGTCTGGACCTGCCGAAGAGGCAAGAGACTTTTTCTTCCCTCTTTGTCTCCTGGGGAGCGAGGAGAGGGGATTCAGAGCGCTGCTTAAAGGAGCTCCAGAGACGGGTGCGAGCCACGGCTAAAAGCGTGGACCACAGAGACGGGCATGAGATGCTAATGCTGCTGCTGCCGCCACCAGGAAGCCTGTGTGCGAGCACATGTCACTATCCAAACACCCCTTCCGGGGAGCCTGTGCAGCCCGCCACTGCCAGGGTCCCGGGATCCAGGGTCAACTCCTCCGGGAAAACACACGGCGCGACTCAGGCAGGTGCAAAGTCACGCCGGCCTCTCGCCCTGCACTCCGTGCCCCTCCCTCCCCCCAGCCTGAGTGAGCCAGAGACCCTGAATCAGCTGCTCCTGTAACCCTGTCCTGTCTGAGCAAAAAACAGACGCCCTCCGGCGACCTACACGCAGAGGCAGGGCCAAATCCAAAGCTGAGCCCCAGGAGCTGTGCGAACAAAGAAGACAAAGGGAAATCTCTCCCAGCAGCCTCAGGAGCAGCGGATTAAATCTCCACAATCAACTTGATGTACCCTGCATGTGTGGAATACATGAATAGACAACAAATCATCCCAAATTGAGGAGGTGGACTTTGAGAGCAAGATTTAGTATTTTTTCCCCTTTTCCTCTTTCTGTGAGTGTGTATGTGTATGCTTCTGTGTGAGATTTTGTCTGTATAGCTTTGTTTTCACCATTTGTCCTAGGGTTCTATCTGTCCGTTTGTTTGCTTGTTTACTTAAAAAATTTTTTCTTAATAATTATTTTTTTATTTTAATAACTTTATTTTATTTTATCTCACTTTATTTTCTTTTATCCTCTTTCTTTCTTTCTACTTTTTCTCCCTTTTATTCTGAGCCATGTGGATGAAAGGCTCTTGGTGCTGCAGCCAGGAGTCAATGAGGTGGGAGAACCAACTTCAGGACACTGGTCCACAAGAGACGAATAAAGAAAAAAGAATGAAAAGAACTGAGGACAGTCTCAGAGACCTCTGGGACAACATTAAACGCACCAACATTCGAATTATAGGGGTTCCAGAAGAAGAAGAGAAAAAGAAAGGGACTGAGAAAATATTTGAAGAGATTATAGTTGAAAACTTCCCTAATATGGGAAAGGAAATAGTTAATCAAGTCCAGGAAGCACAGAGAGTCCCATACAGGATAAATTCAAGGAGAAATACGCCAAGACACATATTAATCAAACTGTCAAAAACTAAATACAAAGAAAGCATATTAAAAGCAGCAAGGGAAAAACAACAAATAACACACAAGGGAATCCCCATAAGGTTAACAGCTGATCTCTCAGCAGAAACTCTACAAGCCAGAAGGGAGTGGCAGGACATACTGAAAGTGATGAAGGAGAAAAACCTGCAACCAAGATTACTCTACCCAGCAAGGATCTCATTCAGATTTGATGGAGAAATTAAAACCTTTACAGACAAGCAAAAGCTGAGAGAGTTCAGCACCACCAAACCAGCTTTAACAAATGCTAAAAGGAATTTCTCTAAGCAAGAAACACAAGAGAAGGAAAAGACCTACAATAACGAACCCAAAACAATTAAGAAAATGGGAATAGGAACATACATATTGATAATTACCTTAAATGTAAACGGATTAAATGCTGCCAGCAAAAGACACAGACTGGCTGAATGGATACAAACACAAGACCCATATATATGCTGTCTACAAGAGACCCACTTCAGACCTAGAGACACATACAGACTGAAAGTGAGGGGATGGAAAAAGGTATTCCATGCAAATGGAAACCAAAAGAAAGCTGGAGTAGCAATTCTCATATCAGACAAAATAGACTTTAAAATAAAGACTATTAGAAGAGACAAAGAAGGACACTACATAATGATCAAGGGATCGATCCAAGAAGAAGATATAACAATTGTAAATATTTATGCACCTAACATAGGACCACCTCAATACATAAGGCAAATATTAACAGCCATAAAAGGGGAAATCGACAGTAACACATTCATAGTAGGGGACTTTAACACCCCACTTTCACCAATGGACAGATCATCCAAAATGAAAATAAATAAGGAAACACAAGCTTTAAATGATACATTAAACAAGATGGACTTAATTGATATTTATAGGACATTCCATCCAAAAACAACAGAATACACATTTTTCTCAAGTGCTCATGGAACATTTTCCAGGGTAGATCATATCTTGGGTCACAAGTCAAGCCTTGGTAAATTTAAGAAAATCGAAATCATATCAAGTACCTTTTCCGACCACAACGCTATGAGACTAGATATCAATTACAGGAAATAATCTGTAAGAAATACAAACACATGGAGGCTAAACAACACACTACTTAATAGCGAAGTGATCACTGAAGATATCAAAGAGGAAATAAAAAAATACCTAGAAACAAATGACAATGGAGATACAACGACCCAAAACCTATGGGATGCAGCAAAAGCAGTTCTAAGAGGGAAGTTTATAGCAATACAAGCCCACCTTAAGAAGCAGGAAACATCTCGAATAAACAACTTGCACCTAAAGCAATTAGAGAAAGAAGAACAAAAAAAAAAAAACCCCAGAGTTAGCAGAAGGAAAGAAATCATAAAGATCAGATCAGAAATAAATGAAAAAGAAATGAAGGAAACAATAGCAAAGATCAATAAAACTAAAAGCTGGTTCATGAGAAGATAAACAAAATTGATAAACTATTAGCCAGACTCATCAAGAAAAAAAAGGGAGAAGACTCAAATGAACAGAATTAGAAACGAAAAAGGAGAAGTAACAGCTGACACTGCAGAAATACAAAAAATCATGAGGGCAATCCCACTACTGGGCATATACCCTGAGAAAACCATAATTCAAAAATAGTCATGTACCAAAATGTTCATTGCAGCACTATTTACAATAGCCAGGAGATGGAAACAACCTAAGTGTCCATCATCAGATGAATGGATAAAGAAGATGTGGCACATATATATAATGGAATATTACTCAGCCATAAAAAGAAACGAAATTGAGTTATTTGTAGTGAGGTGGATGGACCTAGAGTCTGTCATACAGAGTGAAGTAAGTCAGAAAGAGAAAAACAAATACCGTATGCTAACACATATATATGGAATCTATGAAAAAAGAATGTCATGGAGAACCTAGGGGCAAGACGGGAATAAAGACACAGATCTACTAGAGAATGGACTTGAGGACATGAAGAGAGGGAAGGGTAAGCTGGGACGAAGTGAGAGAGAGGCATGGACATATATACACTACCAAATGTAAAATAGATAGCTAGTGGGAAGCAGCCGCATAGCACAGGAGATCAGCTCGGTGCTTTGTGACCACCTAGAGGGGTGGGATAGGGAGGGTGGGAGGGAGACGCAAGAGGGAGGGGATATGGGGATATATGTATACATACAGCTGATTCACTTTGTTGTACAGCAGAAACTAACACACCATTGTAAAGCAATTATACTCCAATAAAGATGTAAAAAAAAAAAAAAAGAAACACCCCGTGCTGGGAGCACCCACTGTGGATCGGGCTCCTCCTGAACGTTTTCTCCTGAAAGCCATGAATTCATTGATGGGCCCTTCTACTTTGCTCACTTATTTAGTTATGCGTTCACTGAATACATTCTTATGGGGTGGTTACTTTGTGTGTGAGACGCTGTTGTAGGCGTTCCATCTGCCCCCTCTGTGCGTGCTTGCCAAACAAACAAGGCTTCCTCTCTCACTGGGCTTCTCTTCCAGAGGAGAGAGACAGACAGCATGCGAGAAACGAGGAAAATGTAGAGCACAGCAGTAGTGGTAAGTGTCAGGAGAAAAACCAAGCAAGGAGAGGCAGTGGGAAATGCAGAGTGTGGGACCTCTTAGGTGGGGCAGCCAGGAGGCGAATTTTGAGAAAAGATGGGAAGGGATGCGGGAGGACCCGGTGGGGTCTCCGTGGGGGGAGAGCAGGGCAGGCAGAGTCAGCAGGTGGAGGGCAAAGGGCCTGAGAGGCGTGTGCTCTCCACGGAAGCCGCACCTGGAGCGGATGAAGGAGGGGCTGGGGTCCAAGGGCTAAGGGGGCGGGGGGAGGCGGTCATTGTGAGAGTGTGCGCTCACCCTGCGTGAGACGGGGGCTCACTGGACATCTCTCCAGGGTCGCTTTCCGCGGTGCTGACGTCGTGCGGCGGGTGGACGAGGGCAGAGGCACAGAGCCTGCCTACTGAGCCCTCGCAGGCACCAGGGCGAGGGCCAGGCTTCAGGTCGTGGCGCTCGCGGGAAGTGCTCCAGTGCCATATCCATCTTGCAGGTGGAGAAAGAGCGTTTGCCGCTGGACCAGATGGAGGACGGACCAGAAGACAGGGGTGGAGAGAGGTTCCAGAGCTTCTGTCCGAGCGGCTGAGAGCCTCGCACTGTCCTTCTCCGAGAGGCAGGGCTGCCGGGGAGGGACGGTCAGGATGTCGGCTTGGGTCGTGTGAGATGTGAGGGTGCCTGGAGCCATCCGAGGGCGGAGGTGGGGTGGGCAGCTTGATCAGTGGGTCAGACTTGGGAGGAGGTCTGGCAGGAGGAAACCCTTGGGGGTCAGCAGTAGAGAGACAGTGTCGGAAACCACAGTCCTTCAAGAGGTCATCTGGGCAGCAAGGAGAAAGGCCAGGGTCTGAAACCCCGGCAACACCTCGGGTTTGGGGAGAGGAGACTGAACCAGCAAACAGTCTGAGAAGGGATGGCAAGAGAACTCAGAGGACAGCAGGCGCACGACGTCATGGAAGCTGAGAGAAGGCAGCATCCACCCCACCTGCTGCAGAGCCCCCAAAAGAAGGGCGGCTCCGGGGTGACCGAGAGGCTGGGCAGTATGCTCAGTGCTGAGGACAGAGGCCTGGGTGGGAGAGTTTGAGACGGAGTGGAAGCAGAGACGTGGGAGACGGGGTGTGTTGATGCCTCTTTTTTTTTTTTTAAGGTTTATTTTTATTATTTATTTATTTATTTTGTTTATTGTTGTCTGCGTCGGGTCTTGGTTGTGGCATGCGGGATCTTTCGTTGAGGCATGAGGGCTGTTCGTTGCAGCACGCAGGCTCCTCTCTAGTTGTGACGTGCGGGGTTTTCTCTTCTCTAGTTGTGGCGCGCAGGTTCCAGAGCGCATGGGCTCTGCCGTTTGCGGCACGTGGGCTCTCTAGTTGAGGCGTGCGAGCTCAGTAGTTTGTGGCGCGTGGGCTTAGTTGCCCCGTGGCATGTGGGATCATAGTTCCCCGACCAGGGATCAAACCCACGTCCCCTGCATTGTAAGGAGGACTCTTTACCACTGGACCCCCAGGGAAGTCTCGATGCCTCTTTTAAGTAGCTCTGCTGAGAAAGGAAGGGGCGAGGTGGGTCAGGAGCGGGTTCCTTTGCAGGGACGCCCTGAAAAGGACGCCCTACTCATCAATGAGGAAAAACTCCACAGATGGGCATCTGGACCAAGATCTCAGGCCAGCGAGAGGGGAGGTGGGACCTCAGTTCATATCTGTCCAGCTCCACATTGTTCTCTCCACGGTATCTTGGTGGATTTCTTTAGAAATCTTCTTATAACCCTATGACCCAGAAATTCTACTCCTAGGGACCTAATCAAGAGACGTGTATTGTTAGGCACACCAAGAAATATCAAAAAGTAACAGTATTTATAAAAGCACTAAACTGGGGCTTCCCTGGTGGCTCAGTGGTTGAGAGTCCGCCTGCCGATGCAGGGGACACGGGTTCGCGCCCCAGTCTGGGAAGATCCCATGTGCCGCAGAGCAGCTGGGCCCGTGAGCCATGGCCGCTGGGCCTGCATGCCCAGAGCCTGTGCTCCGCAACGGGAGAGGCCACAACAGTGAGAGGCCCGTGTATCGCAAAAAAAAAAAAAAAAAAAAAAAAAAAGCACTAAACTGGAAAAAACACAAACTTCATCAGTAGTAAAATGGATAAAGAAATTGTGATACATTCTTATATTGAGAAGGAACTAATTATTGCTACTCACACAACAGGGATTACAGCCCACAAATTATAAGGTTGAGTTAAAGAAACTAGACACAAACAGTACACACCATATTTTTCAATTTGTACACAAGTTGAAAAACAGCCAAAATAAACCAGTGGTTACAGAAGCCAGAAGGATGGTTCCTTTGGGTAGCGGTGGTGACTCCGAGAGTGAGGGGAGGGGCTGGGGCATTTGTAATGTTCTGTTTCTTCATCTTCATGATGGTTACACAGTGATTCACTTTATAAAATACATTGAGATGTACAGTTATAATCTGTCTTTTTTAATAATATTTTAAAACTAATAAATGTTTTTTAATTTTAAAAAGGAAATCTTTTTAGAAGAGCTTGCCCTTCTCTCTTCTAGATCTGTTGGAAGTTCTTGTCTAGGAGGTCCCTGCAGATGCGCTGGCTGGGTGACAAGTGCTCACATGCACCAGGCCCACAGAGCTGTTGCAGGCCCAGCCCGCCAGGTGTCCTACACGCACTCAAGTCATCTCCTGCATGTAGCACCTAGATGGGAGCACCTGGAAGGCAGAAAAGTGTTTGCTACTTTGCTGTTTTCTTTTATCTCCTGGAGTTACCCCGGCTCCTTCCCTCCCCTCCTTCAAGCGAGTGCATACACACACACACACACATACACACATTCTGCCCACACTACACACAGATGTTTAAAGTGTGTCTTGGGCTTGAAGACAGAAATCAGCATTCAGAACCTCATTTCCATGGGAAAGGCCCTTGAGGGCAGGCGAGAAAGAGGCTGCGCTTGAGGCCCACACCTCAGTGGGGACGGTGGATGCCCGGCTCTCTTGCTCTGCTTCCCCTTGTCTGATCCCTGCAAACAGTCGGGGATGCCCCAGGAAGCCTGGACTTGCACACACTCGTGTCCTTTCTAGCTCAAAAATCAGACAAGCGGGGCTTCCCTGGTGGTGCAGTGGTTGAGGGTCCGCCTGCCGATGCAGGGGATGCGGGTTCATGCCCCGGTCCGGGAAGATCCCACATGCCGCGGAGCGGCTGGGCCCGTAAGCCGTGGCCGCTGAGCCTGCGCATCTGGAGCCTGTGTTCCACAACGGGAAAGGCCACGACAGTGAGAGAGGCCCGCGTACCGCAAAAAAAAAAAAAAAAAAAAAATCAGACGAGCTATTTATCTTGCCTTTTGCTTCTTTCTCTTTCATTATTTTTCTTTTTCATAAATGACGAGTTGTTTGCCCTGAAAGCAATTTCTCATGTTTTTATTTGTCAAAAGCGTTCCAAGGTCAGAACAACATAAACCATCAATTCCAGTCTGCTCAAGAGGGCATATTCCCATTTCACAGGTGGCAAGTCTGAGGACCGCAACAGGTTATACCCTCTTGTTGCGTGACACACCCCAATGTCAAACCATGAACCGGACACGGGATGGAAAACTGAGAGGACGGAAGATTCTCAACTTCTACTGGATCCACTCAAAGGCTTTGGGCTTTAAGAAAGGAAAGCAGAGATCTGTGCAGGTCGATTCCTGCCCTTCACCCCCCAGCCTCACCTCCTCGCTGGGATTTCTGTTTCTCTCTTGTAATTCTTCCTACATCCCTGTGATTAACCTTCTATCCAATTTAATATTTCAGCTGAAATAGTCGGGAACGTACTGTGGTTCCCATGTTTAAAGGCTACACGTAGTCTGCTCCTCTCTAAAAGGTACTCGTAATGTGAAATTAAGGACAAGACTCCAGCTATAAGGCAACTGATAAAGGAATAAGTAATGGAAAGCTGCCTTCCACATTTCACTCACTTTAGACACTTTCTAATTAACTCTGCCGGAAAAATAATTGGCTTAGATCGGGTCGATCTGATTGAGGATCTGAATAACCTCGCTTGAGTGGTATTTATATTTCAGCTTCTGGTCTTGGGCGACATCAGTGTGTGGCTTGAATGCTAATTGTATGCTGCATGGGAACAAAAATAACACCGAGGCCCATCAAGTGATATCTACTTACTCCCAATCTCCTTGTAATAGGCACAGAGAGAGTTTTTCAAAAATTCATTTAGCATGGGTGACTTCTCCAAAGTTCACTTTAAGTTGGTTGTTTGGAAACTTGCATTATTTCCCTAAAGAAATAATATTATGCTTAGTGGTTAACTTCACTGGTCACAGTAACATAATAGCGAAACAAGCTCTAATGTAGCTCAGATAAAGTATTTAGAGAACCAGCCAGAGTCATTGGTCCTGAGTGACAGATGGCATCTAGTTTGGGAAAAACGACGACAAGAAGAGGACTCCCCACCTACACACACACACACACACACACACACACACACACTCCCTGGGGCAGGGACCACCTGAGGAAGCACAGGTGCAGAGCAATGCCCAGGACACATGCTGACCTGGACAGAAGGACCATCGGCACTGTGGGGGTGGGGGTGGCCCAGCCCAGCTGACTCCCGTGGCTGCCAGTGGTTGAGAAAGGCTGGTGGAAGGAGAATAAACAAATGAGCGAGGTGACGTCCAGGTGTGAAGATGGGCGGGTGAGTCAGCCTCTGAGAACTGACTTAGGGACCAGGGCAGACTCTGAAGCTGATCAGGCCCAGTAACTAAAGAGCATGAAAACCCCACAGGTGAGGAGACTAATAGGGAGCGGGCTTCAGACAGGGGTGAGGAAGGGCTGGGGGCAGTTGGAAGGGGGCACAGGGTGGAGGGAACACAGACAGGAATCCAGATGGACCAGTTACAATCTTTCCTTCCACGAGAAGTCCTTTCTTTTCCCATTCTTTGAGGGAACCATGTTTCCCGCAACACTTTGAAGTTGAAGACATTTGTCTTTGGCCTCTGCTCCCCTTGCCTTTCTGCCCTCCTCTCCCCATCCCGGTGGCCCTCTCCACGGGCTCTGGGTGCTGTGACCTTGTCTGTGCCGCCATCCGCCCCTGATGCTCTCCCTTCCTGCGGGTCAAACTCCGGGCTTTCAGCATGAATGAGCTTAACACTCTTGAGGAAGGAAGACTGCACATCGTGAAAGAAATGATCAATCATTCCTGGCAGCCCTTCCAGAAGGATTTGACCTGTGTGGGTTCACTTATATGCAGAGTTTTTTCAGTAAGTACTACAATACGACACGATCTGAAGTTGGTTGATTCCACAGATTTGGAATCACGGATACAGAGGAACTGTGGTTATGAGGGCTGACTATAAGTTATTTCCACCTGCATGACAGAGGGGTGCCCCCAACCCCTCCGTTGTTCAAGAGTCAACTCTATGTACCTACCTACCTATCTTCATTATCTATCTACCTATCTATCATCTATCTATCTATCTACCTACCTATCTATCATCTATCCATCTATCTACCTATCTATTCATCCATCTATCTATCTATCTACCTATCTATCCATCCATCTATCTATCTACTATCTACCTATCTATCCATCCATCTACCTATCTATCTATCTACCTATCTATCCATCTATCTATCTATCCATCTATCTATCTTTCTATCTATCTACCTATCTATCCATCCATCCATCTATCTATCTGTCTATCTATCTATCTATCATCTGTGGGAGAGACCACTATTCTAGGAGCTTTGCATCCCTTTGTTGTCATCAACCTTCACAACAAGCTGTGAGCTGGTTTCGTTATGACTCCCATCTTACTCATGGGAATACTGAGGCACTGTGTCGGATACTTACTGTCTGATCCCACGGATCCACTTGTTCTCCCTCCGCCATGCTCTCTGCCCTAGGAGCCATGTCTATATGGGCTACGTCAACAGGCTTCCATATTCCATGGCCTGTGGTTGAGTTTAGCAGGTGAGGACCGTCATCAGAAGAGCAGAGGGTGGAGGGAGCGGGGTCACAGGCAAGTCCCCAGGCCCCTCCCTGCGTGTGAGGTGGCCATGGCTGTCTGTGTCCCCAGCCTGAGGACGCTGCTGCTTTCGGGGCTGACTCTCCTTCTGGGCTACAGTAACGTCTCTCTGCCTTCGTTCCCTCTGTCCTAAGGCGGTGACAGCTCCACTGCTGCCAGCCCTGAGTCCCTGCACTAGCCCTGGGGGTCCCCTTGGTAAATAGACCCTGCAAGGATGCTAATTTGGGTGTGTCATCCATTTCCTACTGGAACCCCGACTGATACAGACCCCATGAGGGCTAATCTGCCCAAGACCGTGCAGCCCACGGGGGCAGAGCTGGAGTGTGAGCTTATGGCAGGTTGCCTCCTATGGCCGTACTTCCTACCACCCATCAATGCCTCTCGGTGGAAAAAGCACTGGTGAGGACCCAAGATGCCGCTTTGTGCTCATCTACCAACCAGCTCTGGGGCTCCAAGCAAGTAACACTGTCCTTTTAGCTTCTGGTTTTCAGGTATAAATGAGGTTGTTGCAGTTCTTTTTAGCTCTCACGTGTGATGATTTCCAAATTCCCACTGAAGGTAAGTCTCTCCCAGACCTCCCCCTGCTACTAGTCGTCATGGTGAAAGCTTGCATTTTTCTCCAAACACCAGCTGAGAGCACAATGTGCAGGGGTGATACCGCACAGAATGAAGCTGTGCTCCACTGTACAAGGTGTTCTGCCTCAGGAAATCATGCCTCCCTCATTCTGATTCAAACGTGGGTCCCAGCTTGCTTGTCTGATTTATCTGTTTTCCTTCCCCCTGGACCCTGTTTAATTAAATAACAACCCCCTCCCCCCAAAAGAGCTTTATGTATTGTAAATTTCATTTTCATTCAGAAAAATGCTGAGCTCACCAAAAGCAAGTAAAGTTCTTGTTTCTGCAATTCAGCGAAGGCTGCTTTCTTTTTCGTGAACACTGAGTCACTGAATGTCAACCACGGAAATTAAGGATTTGGTTTGGTCAAAAAAGTGGTCAGTGATGTGGACCAAAAGCCGTTTTAATATAAGCCCAAGAATTTTGTGGATTGAAGAGCACCATTCAGGGGCAGGTCTGGTCCTTCCGGTTCCTAAGGAGCTGGGAAGCGGGGGTTGGAGTAAACAGAGTGAGGGAGGCTACAAAGGGACTGAAGGGGACACAGTGGTGGGGCTGGTGGGGGATAGAGCTTGGGGGATGGAGAGTGCAAGTTGGGGAGATTTTTGTAGACACCACCACCGTACAGTAGGAGAGTTCACAAGTAACCCAGCCCTCATCCTTACCCCCAAACCAAGACAAGGGAAGGCTGAGGGACACTAGATTTGGTAGCATTTATTTAATGTGAAAAATATCAGAGGGTCTTAGTGGACCACAAGTTTACAGAGGTGGCAATTCTTCAAGACAAAGAGTCTAGGGTCAGAAAATTTAAAGTTTTCACTCAAAATTACATAGCTTGGGCAAAGCCAGGACTCAAACTATGACTTTCTCACTATGAAGGCCCATGCTAATTTTTTAAACCCTATAGGTCCCCAAACCTGCGGAATTGAAAAAATCATATCAGTTCTCAGACCCCACTCCTGACTTACTGAATCAGAAAATTCAGGGCAAGTAGCTTAGGAGTCAATACCTTTAGAAGAGTGTCAAAATGATATGGTGTTCAGAGTGGCTCCTAAATAATCCGAGTATGGGGAGAGTTGGGGGGGAAACAAGAGTGGTCGTTAGCTGACAGTGGCCAGAGCCCAGTGATGAGGTCCTGGGGGTTAATTTTACTGTTCTCTCTGCTTTTGTGTATGTTTTAATGGTTCCATAATAGACCATTAAGAAAAGAAGAAAAACAAAAGAATCATGAAGCATTCTCTAGATCAACCAGGTTGGAGAACCCCCATTCTGTGTTATACACTGGGTGGCCTCGGGCCAATTTGTAAACAGGTATTGCGGGAGGGACCAAAATAAGTTGTCTTATCTACAGGGAATCAAGTAGTATCTGCCCCCCACCCCGACAATCAGTAGAGTGAACACCATCAGACACTACAGAATATAGGAATTAGAGAGCCCAAGGAATCTTGCAGAGGTGACTCTCCCCCTGCACGCTGGCATCATCGCTATAAACCTCCCCCAGCAAGAAGGCAATCTGATTCGGGGGGTAGGATTTGCTCTTTTCCTGGGCTTGCTAAGTGCCCAGAGAAGGTAAGCTCACAAGACCTTGGCAGTCTGGGTGTTTTGTGCTCAGCACAGACAGCTCCACCTGCCTGGTGGCATTGAGGAGATGCTGTGCCACAGCCTCGCCGGGAGCAGAGCCCCTGCCCCGCACGCCTGGCGCCCGGGGGAGACAGATGTGCGCATGTCCAACAACCCAAGTCGGTCCAGGGAGGCGGCAGCGGGAGCACAGCTCTTGAACCTGGGACCAAGTCTGCTGCTTTCGTCACTGCTGTGGGCAAGTTGTCAAAACTCTTGGAGCCTCGGTGTTCTTATCTGTAAAATGAAAATAATAACAGTCCACGTGCCACGGCCTGTGAGGATTACCGGAGGTGGCGCGTGCAGAGCATCCGGGGAGCCTGGGGCACGGGGGGTGGGAGTCACTCTCCTTACAGAGACTGTCGCTTCTCTTTGCCTCTGCTGGCGGCCACTCCAGGGTACTCCAGCTGCCAGCATCTGCGTCTTTGCCTGAGGTCTTTTTCTGCAGCTGCAGAAGGTCCCGTTGCCCCAGGGAGGGCAGGCGGGGAGCGGGCCTCAATGCCGCAGCCCCTCCCCGAGGGAGTTTCTGAGTCCCCGTCTCCGTGTGCAACCAACTTGTCACCCTGGGGCTGGGGGCGTACCCCCCGTGCTAGCAGCCCTCCCTTCCCGGCTCCCTTCACTGCTCCCCGAGGGATGTGTCCCTTCACCTCCCAAACAGACAACTTGGGTTTGAGTCTTCTCAGGGGCTCTCCTAGGGTCACCTGAACCACGACACGGCCCGGCCCCCTGCCATGTTCTCTTTATTTACCCAGCCGCCCGGGCGCCTCACTCTGGCGACCACAGACCTCACGTCTTTCTCCCTCTGCCTCTTTGGTGGTGGCCACTGTGTGCCGCCAACACCGCACCACAATTGTGGTCCTGCAGCAGGCACCGTGCCCCTCTGCTTGGTGTGACCTGCCTGGGACGCCTCCCCAGGCTCGAGGGCCCAGGAGGTGCTCGCTGCGGTCCTGGAAGTGAGAGCTTCCCTGCACTCACCCACGTGGGCTTTGCCTGATGACAAGCGCTTTGCTTCCCTCTAACCTCCCAGACAAACGACTCACTCAGATCCTTGCCTCGGGGTCAGCTTCTGGAGAGCCCAGACTAAGAGAGTTAGGTATGAGAAGTGGTCCAAGCAGCAAACACTCAGCGTTGCATCATCTGCTGGTCGGATGGCAACAGGACCTGGTTCCTGGTGGTGAGTGGGTGACGACAGCACGCGGTTGCTGTGACGGCACAGCTGTTCATCTTCTCCTGTAAATCACTGGGATGCACAGAGCCAGCCTAGTAACCCCACACCGTGTGCCAAGGTGTACCCAGCTCTTCCATGCCCTGCTCCTTGATGCTGCAGCTGGGATCTGGACACCACATTCCTCCTCTGCCAGCTCCTCCCAGTTAGGCTCTGGGAGCTAGTGGGAGGGCTGGGGGGAAACTGGAGGCTGGAGAAGCGAGAAGACACTTGCTCCCTCCTGCTTGCTTCCCATGGGTGTCAGGGTGACTCTGGCAGTGGTTCTTCACTCTGGCGGTGAACTTGGTTCTGAAAGCAGCAGTTGGTTCCAGTTAATGGTTTTTCCCAGAATGAGTTTCATGGCATCCCCCCAGGGATACCAGTACCAGTTAACTGGTACCCTCTACTCGGGTAGAACTCCCCAGTCCTGGGGTCTTAGATGCTTCCTGCAACTACTATTTCTGGGTACCTCAGTGAGGATGCCAACAGGCCTGGTTTGCCTGGGACTAAGCAGTTTCCCAGAATGCGGGACTCTCAGTGCTAAAAGTAGCATAATTCTGGGCAAACCACGATGGTTGGTCTCAGTGTTCTCCTTTTACCTGTCCAGTTCCTTGATACCTGGTTTAAAATTCTCTAAATTAAATTCTCTCTGTAGAAATCACTGGTGTGGTTTATGATCTCTGACTGGGCCTGACTGGTCCAGGATGAGAGGCAGGTGCCAGAAGATGCAGTGTTACCAGCATTTGAGAGGTGTGGTAGCCATGGTAACGATAAGGGCTGTGGAGATGGCTGGGGATTGTTAGGTGCATGGATGCACTGGGGAAGAAATGGCAGCTCAAGTCAGCCAAGCATCCAAGTAGGCACAAAATTAGAAGCCAGAAGTCCTTGGAGGCAGCACCTAGAAGGAGTGTCTGCTGTGGCTGGCTGGCACATCCTGCTGATAAAAGTACAGAGGAGTCTGAATCTATGGCCCTAGCAAATATTCTATGCCAAAGTCAAGGGCCTGATAAGAAGGCATGGGCCCCGAGGACCTAGAATGGGGACGCCTGGGTAGATGTACTTGAGAACCCTCAATCCTCAGAATCCCTGGGCCTCTCTGGGCTTGAAGATGAGACCCACCCCTCCTGTGGACAGCGGCAACATTCTTTTGCCCCGAGACCACGCATGGTCCTCAGCCGGGGCAGATGCCTTGCAGGTGATACATGCCCTTCTCAAGATCTCCCCCCTCAGCCCTCACAGCTTCTAGGTCTGTAAACTTTTTTTGTAAAGGGACACATGGGAGATATTTTAGGCCTTGCAGACCATACAATCTCTGTCATAACTGCTCAATTCTTCCACTGTGTCCAAAAGCAGCACAGGTAATATGTAAACAAATGGGTGTGGCTGGATTCCAATAAGACTTTGTTTACAAAAACAGGCTGTATTTGACCAAAGGGCCAGAGCGTGCCATCCTGCTCCAGGCCAACCCTAAGGCCTCGCATAGTTCGGCACATCAGGTAAGAGAGGGGCTGCCTGCTCCAGAAAGGGCCACGGAACCTTGCTCACATGCACCCACATAACCCAGGATGTCACGTCTGGGAACGAATCTTGAGCAGACTGGACTAGAGGAGTAAGATAGAAGCCTGGATAAAAGGAGACCATTGCTATTCAGGCGCTCTCCGGGGACTCAGGATTTGCATCCCGGCAGGGACACTGAGAGCCAGTCCTGACCTGCTGCTCAGATCACACCCTGCAGCTCGGAAATGATGCTGCCTCAAGAAAATAAGACTCAGATGTAAAGAACGGACTTGAGGACCCAGAGGGGGAAGGGGAAGCTGGGACCAAGTGAGAGAGTGGCATGGACATATATACACTACCAAACATAAAATAGATAGCTAGTGGGAAGCAGCCGCATAGCACAGGGAGATCAGCTCGGTGCTTTGTGACCACCTAGAGGGGTGGGATAGGGAGGGTGGGAGGGAGACGCAAGAGGGAGGGGATATGAGGATATATGTATACGTATAGCTGATTCACTTTGTTATACGGCAGAAACTAACACACCATTGTAAAGAAATTATACTCCAGTAAAGATAACAAATAAATAAACTTCAGGATATACTGTACAGCACAGGGAATATAGCCAATATCAAAAAAAAAAAAAAAAAAAAAAAAGGAAAAGGGAAAAAGTAAAAAAGAAAGAAAATGTGATGCAGATGCCAGAACTGCTCAGGCAGCAGTAGGGGTAGAATGTTCAGTGAGAGAGGCACAGAAAATAGATTTATTCTTTAAGACCAGAGAGTCTAGCAACTAACGAGTCTCTGGGAGAGCCCATGAGGCACGCTTTTCACTAGTAGGATAAAGAATATGCCAGTGAGGGGCCGCCAGCGTGGCTGAGAAGCTCGTGATGATTGGTCTTTCTAGGCTGCTGTGGATCTGGGCTCCCTGGTGTCTTTGGGGAGGACAGGCTTTGAGAAGAACACAGCAGAGTTGGCAACACTTAACCATCACAGGCAAGGCAGACAATAAGTGTAACAGTAGGAAAGTTGCAGTGGTGCGCAGAACCCTTACTTGCGAGACTGAAGGAGCAGTGACTCAGATGCCGAGGGCTTCCCACCAGTGAGATTGGAACGTGCTGCTTGAACTATGTAACCAAAGATCAAGAGCAGGTGAGCCAGGGGCTGACATCAGCTGCCGCAATGGAAAATCATGATCCTTTGCCCAGTTTCCAGACCTGAGCCACTTGTCAGACCAGGAGCCGACCTGCTGACGGGGAGCTTGGGTGTCCTTGAGGAATAACGCTGTGATGTCACAGCAAGCTTACACAGTAGTGATTGTTCTCGTCTAGGACCAAGAGGCCCTAGGGACACTTCTCCTGAGGAAAGGGAATGAGGCAGATCCTTGAAGACCTGTGGGTACAATATCGGAGCTGAAACCGATACCGCAGGATCCAAAATACCAGCACAACCCTCCTGTCGATGTGGGGAAATGCTGGCCCCAAATCTGTCTCATAAAGGTCCAATGGATCACACCCCACCTGGCGTTCATTTCCCTGGTCCCTGAGTTTCTAATTGGAATGGACATACTTAGCAGCTTGAAGAACCCTCTTATAGAGTAAGAACCACGAAGCCAAGAAAAGCCAAGTGGAAACTCTCGTTAACTTCCCCATCCTGGCTAAGATAGAAAATCAGAATGTCTCTTTCTGGGCTAGATGCCACCTCAGAGACTTAAAGAAAGCAGAGGGCTACTTAGTTGCCCTGTGATGTTTGTTCTTTGGTGAATCCAAGAAAAGTTATCATTTTGTTTTGACATATTGTTAGGGAAGGAGTGAAGCTGCATTTCTCTGCATTCTAGGTGAAGTGGAAATCATTCTCAGATTTTTAACAACAACAACAAAAGTAAGGCATCTTAAAATTTGGGTTCTAATTACAAATGGAGTTATTGAACTCCTTCAGACATTTAAAATAGGATTTATAAATGTAATATATTTTATTTCCTTTTTAAGGTATCTTAATGATCTAATGGATAAATCAAACCTTTCTGGGGTCTTTAGGTAATTTTCATCAAATCTAATTAATTACAATTATAAACAGGATTCATCTAGATCTTCTTAAATGTTCCTATACTGTTTACTGTTACAGTAAATTTCAAATTAAAAACCATAAGTATAAATCACTTAATTTTAATATGGAATCACAAAGCTGCTCTCTTACTTGCATAGGCCAAAATCTCTTAAGTACTGCAAGAACTTAAATACTAAATAGGAACAGAATGCTTATTTCAAGAATTGTGGGGAGTCTGAGATTTTAGCCTACTTTCAAAATCACAGGTTTGGTGGGTGCCAGTGAAAGACACAAGATCCCTGGGTCAGAGGCAGAGGGCTTTGTCACTCACAGCAGGAGTAGTAGGCAGAGTACAAGCCTTGACTTGGTTCCCCGAGTCCCAGTCCCCACAGGGTGATGTGAAGAGGTCCGGGTGACACCAGCCCACATGGTGGGTAACAGGGCAGGAGCCCCGAGCTTAGGGAGCCCGAACATTTTCTAGTGGGCAGCAAGCCTGTTTGACTTTTGCCGTAGAGGGAGACATTGTCTTTATTGTACTGGACGGTAAACAAAGCTGCCCTTTACTCTGGGGGGAGAGTGTTTTCCTAAGCTGTTCACCAGACAGCCTTGAAAGGCAGTCCAGCCTTGAAAGGTTGTCCAAAGCAGATGGACAACGTAGGTTTGATAGGCCACAAACAGGCTGTTCTAGTTAGCATCAAATTCAAGTTAATTCACATATAAGCCAAAACAACTTCCCCAGACGTCAAAGGCAGTCGTGCTTCTGCCCACAAACGTGCAGAAATATGAAACTGATGGAAGACTATCTGTCAACACCTTAACCACAAGATGGTCTTCCTATGGGTTGGTTCTCTCCAGCATTTCTAAATTTCAATCTAAATCTTTCTGTGGTTGAAAGATGTACTCCTCCTAAGGTGTTGATTCCAAACGACGTTTGGGTTATCTTTGCACACGATTTTTGTTGTTGCCACTCAGCTAGCTGAGGGGTCTTAATGGCCAGTGGCTCTCTGGCTGGAATACAGCCTGGGTTTTGTTGGTGACCTTGATGGCCAAGGTGATCCCAGCTTCATAGTCACGGTACAAATATTCTCCAAAGAAGGTGGTCTCCCCGCCTGACTCAACCACACTTTCCTTGTACATGACCTCATCCTGCTGACCCCTCTCAGACGGCCAGACCTCCAGCTGCCACATGCTTTGGTTGGATTTAGCACGTCTATTTACACCTTCGTTCTTTTCGTATCATCCCTGTGCTTTCTACCACACACCTCAGAGCTATGTCTGACTTCATGGTCTCCATGCTGAAGAGCATTTTGCTGGGTTCTTTGATGGGCCAGAAAAGGGTATTTTCTCACTTGATTCTCTCCACTTCTAGAAGGTGCCAAGTGTGCCCTTTGGGCTGAGGGCAAAGGAAATCCTTCCCAGGGAGGTCCTCCAGAGACATAATGATTATGGCGGCAGCCCCTGTGCCATGGCTGCTAGTTGGGTGACTCCACCCTCCACAGAAGAACTCTGGGCCCCTGGCCAGCACCCGAGCTCCAGCTGTTCTGCTGGTTGATGGAGGCCCCATCCCTATCCCAGGAGGACCACCTGCCAGGAGGCTGAGTCCAAGATGATCAACCCAGCACCTGAGTGATCCCCTTCATGGCACAGAGGCAGCACCCAGAGAGGGGGGAGCTCTGGCTACAGGTCCCCCCATCCTCCCACCAACAGGTCACTCATCTCCTGGCACATAAGCTGTACACTAATGGCTCTAATAATGGGAATGGGTCAGGGAGAAGGGCTGCCATGGTGGGATGGAGCCGACTTCATAGAAACATGGTTTTTGATGGGACTGTGAGAAGAAATCACTGCCCCGAGGCAGCCTCTGGCTTGAACAGCTTGAAACAAACAAGGGGGGCTTCCCTGGTGGCGCAGCGGTTAGGAGTCCACCTACCAATGCAGGGGACACGGGTTCGAGCCCTGGTCTAGGAAGATCCCACATGCCACAGAGCAACTAGTCCCTTGTGCCACAACTACTGAGCCTGAACTCTAGAGCCCGCGAGCCACAACTACTGAGCCCACGTACCACAACTACTGTAGCCTGCGCGCCTAGAGCCCGTGTTCTGCAATAGGAGAAGCCACTGTAATGAGAAGCCTGCGTACCGCAATGAAGAGTAGCCCCCACTCGCCGCAACTAGAGAAAGCCTGTGCGCAGCAAAGAAGACCCAACGCAGCCAAAAAATAAATTAAATAAATAAATAAATTTGAAACAAACAAGGTTTCTCCCCATTTCAAATTCTAAATTAATTATGGTCTAAGCGGAGTATCTCAGTCAGGCTTCGTCGTCCATTCAGTTTTTTTTTGTTTTGTTTTGTTTTGTTTTTTTTTTTTCTTGCGTTATGCGGGCCTCTCACTGTTGTGGCCTCTCCCATTTGCGGAGCACAGGCTCCGGACACGCAGGCCCAGCGGCCATGGCTCACGGGCCCAGCCGCTCCGCGGCATGTGGGATCCTCCCGAAACGGGGCACGAACCCGCGTCTCCTGCATCGGCAGGCGGACTCTCAAGCACAGCGCCACCAGGGAAGCCCGTCCATTCAGTTTTTAAGGCCCTCCCAGCCACAGGGCACCTGTCCCGCACCGCCAGTGGCAGCGTGTCTGGACTCTGGACCCCTGAGTAAATCTCCAGCTGGTAACTCATTTCCTCCTCTTAGCAAAGATCACCCTTAAGGAAAAGGGGTAGGATGTCCTCCTGCTGCAGACTACCCTGGCGTAGACCACGGATGGATGGAGGTATGGCCCACGCTGGGCGTGTCCAGAGGGACTTACCTGAGCTGAGCGCCAGGGCACCATTGACCAGCCCTGTGACGTTTGCTTGGGCTCACAGTGCTTTCTTTTCCAGAATTCACAGCAAACCAAGATGCTCAGGAGACATGAGCTGTAGTCCTGTCTCCACCCCTTACTGCTGCCATCATTCACCAAGCCTCCCAATCTTTTAGTTACCTGATTCATGAACAGGTGTAACTGTACCGGCCATGCCGGTATCCCAGGGTTATCATGGGAATCAAAGCAAATGATGGGATACTAGATATGAATGTACTCGGCGAGGCATTGTCCTCCCTATCTTAAATGGGAGTCCAGGGCCCAGTTCTGTTCTCAGGACAAGACAGAGCTGTCCTGACCCGCCCAGGGACTGAGAACAAGAGACCCAAGTTCTTGGCTTGAAATCATGTCCAGCAGAGAGAAGGATGGTCATGGCGCTCCACCTGAGGTGTCAGAATGTGGCCCAGAGCTGGAAGGAGAGGGGAGAGCCACCCTGTCTGACTGTGGGAACTTAGGCAGCCACCTGATAAAAGAAATGCTCACATACTGACGTCTGGGGAAGTCATTTTGGCTTATATGTGAATTAACTTGAATTTGATGCCTACTAGAACACCCTGCTTGTGGCCTATCAAGCCTACGTTGTCCATCTGCTTTAATTATTAAAGAAAAGGGTGCACTGACCAGAAGTAAAGAAAGTCCATGTTAAAAATAAAGATTAAGGCTTCCCTGGTGGCGCAGTGGTTGAGAGTCCGCCTGCCGATGCAGGGGACACGGGTTCGTGCCCCGGTCTGGGAAGATCCCACATGCCGCGGAGCGGCTGGGCCCGTGAGCCGTGGCCGCTGAGCCTGCGCGTCCGGAGCCTGTGCTCCGCAACGGGAGAGGCCACAACAGTGGGAGGCCCGCATACCGCAAAAAAAAATAAAAATAAAAATAAAGATTAAATGCCTCCCTTCCTGGGACGTCGATGCTGGACCTCCTTCCATGATAAGACTCCCTCCCCAGGTGCCAAGGCCATTCTGACTCACTGTGTACGTGTTGGTCTGTTTTTTCTGAGACCTTGAAGGACTGTATCCCTGACTTGTTTGATGTTCTTTGTTCTGATAAGACACGAAACTGTGTTGAAAACCCTGCTTCTCTGGAGCAGTTCCTCAGAGTTATCTGAGAGGCTGTCTACCGGGCTAGAGTCCTCAGTGTATCTCAGAAAAACTCTTCCCTATTCCTATTATAGGTTGTTGATTATTTTCATTGGCACGTCTAAGCGGACAAATTCACCAAGGGATATTGAGCAGAGAGACAGAGACCAGGACAGAGAGATGGCAGCAAAGCACTGAGCGTGACGGTCAGGCTCTGTCCTCAAGCTGAATCTGGAGTCCAGGCACGTCTCACTTCCCCCGCTACCCTGCACATTTATCACCTGCGAGGCTGCCCACAGGCCTCCCTGCTTCTGCCGGAACACCCTCTCCCATCTGTCCTCAGAAACCAGGTCCTGTCTCACCTCCTCTCCGAGCCCTTGGGGGCTCTGGGGACCATCCAGAGGAAGAGCCCGATCTCCACAGCCTGCACAGCCCACCCCCTCGGGCTTCAGCTCCCACTGCCTTCCCGGTCACCTGGCCATCCAGGCTTCCGGGCTGTGCCTCTGCACCAGCGGTTGCTCTGCCTGGACCACTCTTTCCCCGAGTCACCACGCTCACTTCGTTCGACTGTTATGTTCACGGTGAGGTTTCCCCACCATCCTGTCAGAACCACCGCAGACTGCCTGGCACCTCCCTAACCTGGGTTTGTTTCTCCCCACAGAACTTATCACCGACAAGATCATATAACTTAATTCATTTATTACACTTATTGTTTATTTTGTTTCATTCTTCCTCCTCCCTCCCCCGTCAGAACATAAACTTCATGAGGAAGAGGGGTTTTGCCTGTTTCTTTTCATCGATGTATCCCAGCGACTTGGAACACTGCCTGCACAGGTCAAGTATTCAATAAATATCTGTAGGAAAACAAGTAATTCTGTGGGAGGAAAGGGAGGGGACCACCTCAAGAAAGAGGAAGAATTTAACAATGTCAGCATTTCCAAACACTTTGGGGAGGCCAAGGTGAGAGCAGAGACTAGATGGATTTTAGCTAGATGGCAGCTGCAGTACCTGCAGGGAGTGGGATCCTTAGTCTGTTTAAACTGGAAACAGAGAGTGAACAAAGACCAGATGAACGAACAGCACTAAATGCGGGAACAGTAGGTGTCGATAACCCATTCAAGGAATGCAGGGGTGAAGGGGCAGTAACAACTCGAGGGGCATACCGGGTTCAGAAGAGAAATGCTCTCTGTTGTTTTAATTAACATATTGCTTTTGTTTCTAAAATTAATTTGTGCCCATTTTAGAAGATTCGGAAGTTACTGAAATGCCAAAGACAGAAATAATCTCATCACCCAGATAAAACCACAGCTAACTATATCTTGTGCTTTTTTTCTAGGCATAGGCGTTTATAGTAGTTCTGTTGTTTGTGGGATTGTTTTGACAAAAACGTAGAGCTACGCATGATACAACTACTTTGTTGTTATATGTCTGTTTTATAGCTTTTTTTTAATTTAAAATTTTATTAGGAATTTCTTTCCTGTCTTCATATATTTCTGATGATGTAATTTTTAGTGGCTGCCAATGATTTTACTCAATAACGTGTATACCCAATTTTCTATTTGCACATTTAAGCTTTATCCATCTCTTTACTATTATAAACCACACTGTAATAAGCATGATGTTTCTTTTTCTTGTTCAATAGAAGGAGAAAGTAGGTAGAGGAGAAGTTGAGAAAAATGAGTGAAAATGGAAACAAATCATGGAAAAAGGTACTGAAGAACTCTGGACAAGGTGAGATTAAAGGCACAGGCGCACATAAAACGTGCCATTGGTGGGTTCAGCCTGTCACTACCTGGACCCAGGGTCAGTATCAGTGTCACTGAAGTGGGACAGTGAGACGTGTGCCTCGCTGGAACGTGACAGGAGCACAAGCACCCCTTGTGGCCCCGGAACCAGAGAGCCCAGAATGACCAGTGAAGCACATGGAGCCCCAGCCTCAAGGCAGGTGAGGGCCTGGGAAGTGGACTCCTACCAGGTTCCCTCTGTGAGTTTGATACGTACCAGAGTTTGAGCCTCTTCAAACTTTTGGTCTATAGAAAATACGGGGGCAGAGAAGAATGAGTTAAAATGACACTGTGAGGAATCAGACAAATCCAGAAAGTGGAGCATTCTAGAGGACGTCCTAACTGTCCCTGCCACCCGGCAACGGCCTGGGGAAAGAAATCGGGGGTTGGGGATGGGGTGGTGCTGAGCAGCTTAAGATTTAAAAAATGTTTAAGAGACATAAAAACCAATGCAGAGTGTGGCCCTTGTGTGAATTCTGTCTCAAGCCAATCAGTTGTAACATTTGCGGGGGACAATAAGGGAAATTGTATGTAGACTGGTGCTAGATGATGTTAAAGACTCACCGTTAATTTTGTTTTGTACAGTATGGTATTACAGCTGGGTAAGAAAATGTCTTAACATTTTAGTGTCACAGATCAAAGCATTTAGAGTCAATGTGATATGTAGACTTTGCTTTATAATATTTCAGCAAGGAAAATGGGAACAAACAAATACGGGAAATATTGACGGATAACTCTAGGTCCTGGGAATAGGGGGACTCATTTTAATATTCTAGTTACTTTTATATGTATGAAATTGTTAATAATTAAATGTTACAAAGGCATGTGGGAGATTAGCCTTGGCAAGTTGGAAAGACCCCTTTTCCTCAGAAACTGACCTGAAGGAGACCCAGAGGAAGACGAGAGATTTCCAGGTTGAGGGGAAATCTGAGGACACTCATGTTAGAGAGCCCAGTTACCCGGTAGTTGGGGGTGAGAGGAGAGAAGAGACAGGGGCTTGCCTTGAAGAGGTTTCCAACACAGCCGTGCTGCAGGTGGGATGCTCTGAGGGGTCCCCTCGCCGTGGCCGAGGTGAGAGTCCCCATCACAGGCCTGTGGTTTTCTCTGGCCCAGTTTGCCAGCCGGGGAGCAGTGTTGGGACAGAGGGGAGTGGAGGCTGGCAAACACAGACCTTCCACGGCAAAGGTGGGAAGGGAGAGACTCTGTTCTGTGGCTCATTTTCCGGGTCATGACTGGTCACGTCCTGGAGCTGCTGGGCACCTGGACAGTCCTGCTCTGTGGGACGATTTGGGGAGGGCCTTCGGGGGTGCTGTGGCCGGTCAGGCCTGTGTGTCTGCCCGGGTGAGTGGCTGGGGGGTGTCCGTAGGTTGCTAAAGTACTTGTCATCCTGGAAAACGTTGAGATCCGTGCCTTCCAAGTCCTGTGGGCCCAGCCTTTGCAACAGCCGAGAGTCCTGATCTAACAGACACTCAGGGAGCACGATCTTCTGGGCAATGCCCCAGCGGCATCACCTGTGTGGTTTCTCTGGGTCAGCAGGGTGGCAGGCCTAGGACAGTGCATCACAACACACCACGCACTATCAATGTTATATACCATAGTCAAGTCGCATTCACATTTATCTTTTTTTTTAAATTTTTATGAGACTGGTAAACCGCTTATTATATTATGGTTTTTAGCAATGAATAGTGCATAAGTCTTTTTTTTCACATCTTTATCGAAGTACGATTGTTTTACAATGCTGTGTTACTTGCTGCTGTTAACAGTGAAGCAGCCCTACTTATACATAGATCTCTTGCATCTCACATTTATCTTAAATGGTTTTAGGGCACAGAACTCTCTGAAACCTGCAAAAAGTTATTAATTTTTTCGCAGAAAAAATTGTACACATGGCTAAGTACAAAAGTCGGCACCAAACTTCAGGAAATTCACAAATTTCCTGAGGCCGCCCGGCGGCTGTCCGTTGTAGAGGTTTTTTACAAACATGTTGGGAGAAGGAAGTGACAGGCTCATCCGGGGAGGCTGAGGCAGCCTCTGGAGGGGTCAGCTGGGCCAGGTCTCGGAGGGTGGCCAGGACTTAGGTTTCCGACCCAGCTGCTGAGCTGGGGACAGGAAGCTGGAATGAGGATGATCGGGGGAATGAGAGCTTACTGTCCCTGAATGGGCCCTTTCACTGATGACTTCAGGTGGGGCGTGGTCTGGGCTCCCTGGCACGCAGATAACGGGCGCCAGGAGGCTCGGGCTCTGGAGACCCCAGGAGTCCCCGATGGCAGTACACGGTTTCCATCACCTGACCGGACCCGTGGTGGAGAGAGACTGCGGGGGACAGAGGTAGGGGTGTCTCTCGTGGGAGGGGTCCCTGCTGTTTGAGCACATCTGTTTCGATTTGGTTCTCAGGCTGTGGACTCATTTAATAGATGCAGCCATTCAGTGGGGTCACTCTTTGTTCCCCCATCAGGCACCGGTCTGGCTTGGAGGGATGTGGTTCTTTCAACATCGCTCCCTTCGGCACGTGGTTTGGGGTGGGGCCGGGGATGACCACAGCCTTATAAATAGCTGCTTGGCTTTTCCCATCTTTGTTCCTCTTTCTCACTACTCTACTGACAGCTGCAGGCCCCCAGGGGCGGCTGAGAACGTTAGAACAATTGAGTTTCTCTGCTTCAGGCCCATCAGCGTCCAATAAGCTTAGGACTCCGTCTTGCTCTACTGCAGCCACTGTAGGATGAGCTGCTTGCCATGGGGATGGCTGGGGTAGAGCTATTCAAGAGAAAGATTTAAACCGGCTGGCAGATACTTCTTTCTCTTTTCAGCAAGCAAATCCTGCATGTGTGTCTGTGCCCAAATACATGCACTCCTTATAATTAGACTTCTGCTCTTCCCATTTTAAACAAGAAGGTTCAGGAATTTTCTGATAAGTGGCATTAATTAATAATACTTATATTCCCACTGCACTTTATAATTTTTAAAGTACTTACACAGGTGTGGTTTTATAATGGCCCTGGAAGCAGGCACAGAAGGCATTGTAATAACCTTGTTTTGCAGATAAGCACACTGAGATCCCTGGGTATAATTTGTCATTATCATACTACTAAAAAATGCCATTCTAGAATGATTCTTCTGCAATCTAAGACATATACTTTGAGGAAAGAGTTTCATCTTCTCTGCCTATCAGTGGTTTAGATATTTAATCTTCAAAATCAGAGTCTCTTACTACACAAACTGCCACTGGTTTTCACCTGGTCTGGAAATAAAAGAAGTTGAGGTCATATTTTAAGCCATATTATCCCCAGGTTAATCAAGTGAAGAATATTAGAAGCTAATTTTTTTTGACCTTTTACAATATGCCAGATAATAATCTAATTATGTTAATAACATACTTATTTAGTTCTCATAGCAACATTGTTATATATGTTTTGCAAGTGATGAAAAAGAGGAATAAAGGAGTTAAGTAACTTGCCCAAGGATACACGGCTAATGAGAATCCAGATTTGATCCCAAGCAATTTGAGTTCAGAGTCCAAGACAGCTCAGCATTTGGGTTCATCCAACAAACCAATAATTCAGAAAAGTGGGACTAAGAATAATCCAGTCTATTCAGGCCCTGGGTCAGAGTGTTTGGCCTGTTTCTTCCTCTGAGATTGAGGATGGACTTTTACTTCCAGTGGTGACAGATGGAAATTTGGAGAAATCTTTTTCCATTGAGACCAACTACAAAAGCTGGCAAAACATGTAGTATACATAATTTGAAGGCAATGGAGAGCTACCAGAGCTGTGAGAAGTTACTTGGTGAACATTCGAAAGAAGGGAAACCAGAGAAGAGAGCAAGGTGTTCAGGACCCTGTTTGCTTAGGGGACATCTGTGGTTCCACAAGAGGAGGCTGAGAGCTGACCAGAGGCTAGGAGGACAAATTCAAGTTTCAGCTCACCGACAGAGATGCCATGATAAATCCCTTAGGTTTTGAGTTGGGTTGTGTCCTATGAGTAAGGGTGAACCAGAAATAGATCAGTTCTTACAGGTGCTGAAGCCCAACTTTTAATCATCTCAACCTATGCTTGAATTAAGTTCATCTGGGATTGATAGCACCCCTACCTACCTGACAGAAGCAAATGTGAAACCTCCTTAGAAAAGCTAACATCATCCAGAGCCTCAAATTTTCTTATAAAAATTTCACATCAATGTCAGAAATATAAATTTAAAAATAGCATGAATTCAAACAGAGGGGCCAACATGATTTCTATAAAAAACAAGGGAAACCACAGATAATAGCAGCAGACCCACAGATGATCCAGATAATGAGGTTATCTAACATGAATTTTATTTTATTTTATTTTATTTTTGTGGTACGCGGGCCTCCCACTTTTGTGGCCTCTCTCGTTGCGGAGCACAGGCTCCGGGCACGCAGGCTCAGTGGCCATGGCTCACAGGCCCAGCCGCTCCGCGGCATGTGGGATCTTCCTGGACCGGGGCACGAACCCGTGTCGCCTGCATCAGCAGGCAGACTCTCAACCACTGCGCCACCAGAGAAGCCCCTCTAACATGAATTTTAAACTAACTATGTTTAATATGTTCAAGAAAAGAAAAGACAATTTGGGGGATTTTGGCAGAGATTTGGAAGCTATAAAAATAACTTTATAGAAAGTTCTAGAATTGAAAAACACAACTGAAATGAAGTAGTCAAAGGATGGATTTAGAAATATATTAGAGCTTAATAGAGGATTAGTGAACTTGAACATAGGTTGTTAAGAGATAAATCAGTCAACAAAATCAGACAAGAAATGACCCAGATGTTAGAATTATCAAACAGGCCTTTATAGTGGCTATGACCACTACGTTAAATGATGTGCCAGAAAGAGTGCACAACATGCATGAACAGGAGGAGAATTTCAGCAGAGAGGTGGAGATGATTTTTTCTTAGGTCAAATGGAAATGCTAGGTATGAAATAAAAAACTTAATATCAAAGATGAATTCTTTTCCCAGGTTTAAAAGAGACTGGTGAGGAAGGAATCAGTAAAACTTGAAGACAAGTCAACAGAAGTGATTAAAACAGGCCAAAGAGGGGGAAAAAATGAAAAACAAAACAAAACAAAACCCATAGCATCAAGAGCTGTGAGAAACATCAAATGAAATAAAATAGAAACAAAAAAGGGAATCCTAGAAGGAGAGGGAGAGGGAGAGAGGGAGATATGTTGAGACAACGACTGAGAATTTTCTAAGAACAGTTTAAAAACAACAAAGCACAGATAAGAGAAATTCAAAGAACCGCAAAAAAGATAACACATACACACATTATAATCAAATTTCTGAAAACCAAAGATAAAGGGAAATTTTTTTTAAAGCAACCAGAGGAAAAGGTAACATTAAATACAGTGGAACAAGAAAGAGAAAAACAACCATGCTCTTGGATTGGAAGAATCAACATTGTGAAAATGACTATACTACCCAAAGCAATCTACAGATTCAATGCAATCCCTGTCAAACTACCAATGGCATTTTTCACAGAACTAGAACAAAAAATTTCACAATTTGTATGGAAACACAAAAGACCCCAAATAGCCAAAGCAATCTTGAGAAAGAAAAACAGAGCTGGAGGAATCAGGCTCCCTGACTTCAGACTATACTACAAAGCTACAGTAATCAAGACAGTATGGTAGTGGCACAAAAACAGAAATATAGATCAAGGGAACAGGATAGAAAGCCCAGAGGTAAACCCATGCACATATGGTCACCTTATTTTTGATAAAGGAGGCAAGAATATACAATAGAGAAAAGACACCTTGTTCAATAAGTGGTGCTCGGAAAACTGGACAGCTACATGTAAAAGAATGAAATTAGAACACTCCCTAACACCATATACAAAAATAAACTCAAAATGAATTAAAGACCTAAATGTAAGGCCAGATACTATAAAACTCTTAGAGGAAAACATAGGCAGAACACTCTATGACATAAATCACAACAAGATCCTTTTTGACCCACCTCCTTGAGATATGGAAATAAAAACAAAAATAAACAAATGGGACCTAATGAAACTAAAAACTGTTGCACAGAAAAGGAAACCATAAACAAGATGAAAAGACAGCCCTCAGAATGGGAGAAAATATTTGCAAATGAAGCAACTGACAAAGGATTAATCTCCATAATTTACCAGCAGCTCATGAAGTTCAATATCAAAAACACAAACAACCCAATCCAAAAATGGGCAGGAGACCTAAATAGACATTTCTCCAAAGAAGCTATACAGAGTGCCAACAAACACATGAAAAGATGCTCAACGTCACTAATCATTAGAGAAATTCAAATCAAAACTACAATGAGGTATCACCTCACACCAGTCAGAATGGCCACCACCAAAAAATCTACAAACAATAAATGATGGAGAGGGTGTGGAGAAAAGGAAACTCTCTTGCACTGTTGGAGGGAATGTAAATTGATACAGCCACTATGGGGAACAGTTTGGAGGTTCCTTAAAAAACTAAGAATTACCATATCACCCAGCAATCCCACTACTGGGCATATACCCTGAGAAAACCATAATTCAAAAAGAGTCATGTACCACAGTGTTCATTGCAGCTATATTTACAATAGCCAGGACATGGACGCAGCCTAAGTGTCCATCGACAGATGAATGGATAAAGAAGACGTGGCACATGTATACAATAGAATAGTACTCAGCCATAAAAGGAAACGAAATTGAGTTATCTGTAGTGAGGTGGATGGACCTAGAGACTGTCATACAGAGTGAAGTAAGTCAGAAAGAGAAAAATAAATACCGTACTCTAACACATATACATGGAATCTAAGAAAAAAAAAAAAAAAGGTTCTGAAGAACCTAGGGCCAGGAGAGGGATAAAGACCCAGACGTAGAGAATGGACTTGAGGACATGAAGAGAGGGAAGGGTAAGCTGGAACGAAGTGAGAGAGTGGCATGGACTTATATATACTACCAAATGTAAAATAGATAGCTAGTGGGAAGCAGCTGCATGGCACAGGGAGATCAGCTCGGTGCTTTGTGACCGCCTGGAGGGGTGGGATAGGGAGGGTGGGAGGGAGACGCAAGAGGGAGGAGATACGGGGATATATGGATATGTATAGCTGATTCACTTTGTTATAAAGCAGAAACTAACACACCACTGTAAAGCAATTATACTCCAATAAAGATGTTGAAAGAAAGAAAGAAAGAGAAAAACAAATACCATATGCTGACACATATATATGGAATCTAAAAAAAAACAAAAAGGCTCTGAAGAACCTAGGGGCAGGACAGGAATAAAGATGCAGACGTAGAGAATGACTTGAGGACACAGGGAGGGGGAAGGGTAAGTTGGGATGAGGTGAGAGAGTGGCGTGGACTTATATACACACTACCAAATGTAAAATAGATAGCTAGTGGGAAGCAGCTGCATAGCACAGGGAGATCAGCTCGGTGCTTTGTGACTATCTAGAGGGGTGGGAGAGGGAGGGTGGGAGGGAGACGCAAGAGGGAGGAGATACGGGGATATATGGATATGTATAGCTGATTCACTTTGTTATAAAGCGAAAACCAACACACCACTGTAAAGCAATTATACTCCAATAAAGATGTTTAAAAAAAATTCAGTGGAACAAAGATAAGAATATCAAGCAGACTTCTTTTGTCAGAAAGTAGGCAAACCAGAAAATAATAGAGCCACATCCTTATAGTTCTAAGAGAATAAAAAGTCAACTCAGAACTCTATATCCAGTGAAAATGTCTTTCAAATAAGAAGGCTAAATAAAAAATTTTTCAGACAACAAAAGCTAAGGAATTCATTGCCAAGAGACCTGACAACAAGAAATGTTAAAGTTCTTGAGACAGCAGAATGCTACCAGATGGAAATGAAGTACTCTAGTATTACATACCCCAAAAAATGTAGAGCTCTAGAAATAGTAAAAATAAAGGTAAGTATAAAATAACTTTTCTGGGCTTCCCTGGTGGCGCAGTGGTTGAGAGTCCACCTGCCGATGCAGGGGACACGGGTTCGCGCCCCAATCCGGGAGGATCCCACGTGCGGCGGAGCGGCTGGGCCCGTGAGCCATGGCCGCTGAGCCTGCGCGTCCGGAGCCTGTGCTCCGCAACGGGAGAGGCCACAACAGTGAGAGGCCCGTGTACCACAAAAAAAAAAAAAAAAATTTCTTATTTTGTATTATTTTATAAGGAAAGCCACTGTCTAAAGCAAAATAATAGCAATGAATTTTGGAGTTTGTAACATGTGTAAAAGTTAAATCTATGACAAAAAAAAGCTCAAAGCATCGGAGGGAGAAAACGTAAATATAATGTTGCAGGGTTCTCACACTATACCTGAAGTGGCCTAATATTATTTGAAAGTAGACTCTGATCAATTAATGCCAGATCCCTAGAGTAAGAATGAAACCAATTATAAAAAGAGGTATGACTAATAAGTCAATAGTGGATATAAACTGAACATACAATATAATTTGTTTTCCTTTTTTTCCCTTTAAAAAAAATTGTATTGGAGTATAGTTGATTTACAATGTTGTGTTAATTTCTGCTGTATAGCAAAGTGAATCAGTTATACATATACATATATCCACTCCTTTTTAGATTCTTTTCCCATATAGGTCATTACAGAGTATTGAGACAAGCTCCCTGTGAATAATTTTAATACAAAAAAGGGAGAAAAACAGAACAAAAGGGGACAAAAGACAAATGGGACAATATGAGTAATATAGTTGATTTAAATCCAACTATATTAATAATTACATTAGGTATAGGGAGACTAAATACCCCAAATTAAAAGGCAAAGATTGTCTGATTAGATAAGAAGACCCAGTGATATGCTGTCTAGAAGAAACAAATTTAAATATAAATAAATATGTAAGTTAAAAGTAAAAGGATAGGAAAATATATGCTATGCACACACTAATCAAAAAGACAAATGGGCCAATATGAATAATATAGTTTATTTAAATCCAACTATTTTAATAATTACATTAGGTATAGGGAGACTAAATACCCCAAATTAAAAGGCAAAGATTGTCTGATTGGATAAGAAAACCAAAACCCAATGATATGCTGTCTATAAGAAACAAACTTAAATATAAATAAATATGTAAGTTAAAAGTAAAAGGATAGAAAAAGATATGTTATGCAAACACTAATCAAAAAACTAGGAGTGGCTATACTAATATTAATAGAGAAAAATTAGATTTCAGAACAATGAATATTACCATGAGTAAGCACATTACATAATGACATTGGGGACAGTTGATCAAAAAGACATAATCCTAACTGTGTATGCACATAATAACAGTACATGAAGGAAAACCTGGTAGAAGGAAAAATCATATTGGGAGAGTTTAACACTTCTCTCTGCTTAATTAAAAGAACAAGAAAACATAACATTAATAAGAATGTAGAGGAGATGAAAAAACTATCGACCTACATGAGCTAAGTGACATTTATAGAATGTTCAACCTGACAACAGCAGAATACACATTCTTTTCAAGAGTGTGGATTCTCTTCAAATGTATGCATGGAGCATTCACCAAGATAGATTATATTCTGAGCCATGAAACAAATCTCGAAACTTTAAAAGAATTGAAATCTAATAGGTATCTTCTTTCACAACAGAATTAAACAAAGAATCAGTAACAGAAATATATCTGAGAATCCCTGAATGGTTTGAAATTAAACAACATACTTCTAAATAGCATACAAAACAAGGGAGAACTCAAAAGGAAAATTAGAAAAATTTAAATCAAATGAAAAGGAAACTAAAACCTATCAAAACTTGTGAGACACAAGCTAAAGCCATGTCAAGAGGGAGATCAGTAGCATTAAATACTTGTATTAAAAAAGAACAAAGATTTCAAACCAATGACCTAAGTTTCTACCTTAAGAAACTGGATAAAGAAAAGCAAATTACCCAAGTAAGCAGAGGAAGGAAATAATAATAATAACAATAAGAACAGAAATAAATGAATTTGAAAACACAAAAACAAAGTAAAAATCAATAAAAGCAAAACTTGATTCTTTGAAGAAAGTAATATTGTTAAATCTCTACGCAGATTGATGAGAGGGGAAAAAAAGATATATAAAGAGAGGACACAATTATCAATATCAAGAAGGAAAGAGATGACATAACTACAGATCCAACAGACTATCAAGGGTTAGTAAGGGGACAATATGGAGCTGCTATTCAATGGATATAAAGTTTCAGCTCTGCAGGATGAATACCTTTTAAAGATCTGCTGTACAACATGGTGCCTATGGTTAACATTAGTGTACTGTGCACTTAAACGTATGAGTATTAGCTACAACTATATGAAAATAAATTCAACAAACTTAAGTGAAGTGGATAAATACTTTTGAAAACTTTTGAATACTTTTGAAAACACCAGATTACCAGAGCTCAGTCAAGTAAACATAAATGCATAACCTGAATAGCACTATGTATATTAAAGAAAGAGAATTCATATTTTAAACCTTTCTGTTAGAAAAACTCCATAGCCATGCTTCACTGGTGAATCCTAGAAAATAAAAGAACAGGGAACACTTCCCAACTCGTTCTATGAGGCCAGCATTACCCTGACACCCAAATCAGACAAAGATATTATGAGAAAAGAAAGCCACAGACTAATGTCCATGATGAAAAGAAATGCAAAAATACATAATAAAATATTACCAAACTGATTGTACAATATATCAAAAAAAGATCAAGTTGGGTTTATCCTAGGAATTCTTGGTTCAACATGTAATAACCAATCATTGCAATTCACCCAATCTACAGATTTAAAAAGAAAAAAACCCACATGATCAGCTCAACAGATGCAGAAAAAATATTTGAAAAAATTCAACTTCCATTCGTGATGAAAACTCTCAGAAAACTAGGAATAGGTGAGAACTTCTTTAACCTGACAAAGGGAATCTATAAGAAACCTACAGCTAACCTCATACATATTTAATGATGAAAGACTGAATGCTTTACCCCTAAGATAGAACAGGAGAATGATATTTGCTGTCACTAATTCTATACAGCCTTGTACTGGAGCCCTTTGCCAGTACAACGAGCCAAAGATGTGAAACAAAAGGAAGAAATAAACCTGTCTTTAATCACAGACAACACTCTCTTTTATGTAGGAAGCTCAAAGAATCTACAAAAGAGTTGGAATTAATAAGTGGATTTCACAAGGTCATAAGACAAAAAGTCAATATAAAAATTTTGTTTCTGTGTTCTTGCAACAAACCATCAAAAATTGAAATTTAAAACACCCTTTATAATAGTATTAAACTATATAATATTTAGGGATAAATCCAACAAGATGGGGAAAACTTGGATGCTGAAAATTATAAACACTGCTTCTAGAAATTAAAGAAGATCTAAATAAATGTGTAGGTATATCATGTTTATAATATTGAGGAAAACTCAATATTATCAGGATGTCAGTTCTCCCCAAATTTATCTACATATTCAGTGCAAACTCAATCAAAATCCCAGCAAGGCCTTTTTTATCCCCCTGTAGAAATTGATAAGGTGATTGTAAAATATATTTGAAATACAGAAGTTCTGAAAAAAGAACAACAAATTTAGAGGATCTCCAACATTTGATTTCAAGTTTTACTATGAAGGTACAAGTAATCAAAAGAATGGGGTTTTGGCGTAAGGACAGACATGTAGGAACAGACTGTCTAGAAATAGACCCACACATATACAGGCCATTGGATTTTGACAAAGGTGCCGTGATAATCCAATGGAGAAATGATAGTTTTTCCCACAAACTTTTAAAAGATCCTGAACACTTACAAGATATACAAAAATTAACTCAAAATCATAGACCTAAATGGAAGAGCTAAACTATAAAATTTATAGAAGAAAACATAGGAAAACCGTTGTCACTTGGGTTAGGCAAAGTATTTTTAGACAAGACACTAAAAACATGAACCACAAAAGAAAAAAATGGTAAAAACTGCACATCAAAATTTTTAATTTCTGCTCCTTAACATGAAAAAAACAAGCTATAGACTTAAGAGAAAATATTTCTATAACACATATCTGAGAAAAGACTTGTATCCAAAATAAATAAATGAATCTTCCAATTAAATTATAAGAAGGCAACCCTACAAAAACTGAACCAAAGATTTGAACAGATGTTTCACTAAAGTTATATGTATAGCAAATAAGCACATGAAAATAAGCTTAGTAGTATTTTTCATTACAAAAGTGCATATTAAAACCCCCAATTCAGGGGAGGGATAAATTAGGAGGTTGGGATTAACAGATACACACCACTATACATAAAATAGATAATCAACAAGGACCTACTGTATAGCACAGGGAACTCTACTCAATATTCTGAAATAACCTATACAGGAAAAGAATCTGAAAAAGAATAAATACATGTATATGTATAATGGAATCACTTTGCTTTACACCTGAAACTAACACAACGTTGTAAAGCAACTCTACCCCAGTATAAAATTAAATTAAAAAAATAAATAAAACTTACTAGTTGTTTAAAAAAAAAAAACCCAAAACAAAAGTGGTTGTTTCGGTTTTGTTCAAACTTACAATATCAAATATTGGTGAGGATGCTGGTGAGGATGTAAAATAGTAGAGCCACTTTGGGCAAGTTTGGTCATTTCTAGTAAGTGTAACATACGCTTCCCATAGGACCCAGCAACCCCACTCCTACGGATTTACCCCTCCTAGCTATTTACTCCTAGGTATGTCCACAGAAAGACATGTACAGGGATGTTTTTAGCCACCTTTTCATAACAGCCCAAACTGGATAAACAAACTGGGGTGCTTCCATTTGCCTGACCAGTGACACAGCGGGAAAGAAGAATAAACTCCAGACAGGCCACAACCAGGTGAGTCTCACAGGCTTTGTGCTTTGTGAAGGAGCCAGGCTCAGAAGCTGCACTTTATGATGCCATTTGTACCGACCGCATCCTGGAAAAGGCAAAGAGACAGGGACAGAAAGCTGAGCAGTGGTTGCCTGGGACCGGGATGCAAGGGAAGGAATTGACTACAAAAAAGGGATAAGGGAACTTTCTGGCCTGACAGGAAGGTTCTGTGTACTCATTCTGGTGGTGGTTTCACAACCGTATATACTTGTGAAAACTCATTGAACTATATACACCTAAAAACCGTGAATGGGGCTTCCCTGGTGGCGCAGTGGTTGAGAGTCTGCCTGCCCATGCAGGGGACACGGGTTCGTGCCCCGGTCCGGGAAGATCCCACATGCCGCGGAGTGGCTAGGCCCGTGAGCCATGGCCGCTGACCCTGCGCATCCAGAGCCTGTGCTCCGCAATGGGAGAGGCCACAACAGTGATAGGCCCGCGTACCGCAAAAAAAAAAAAAAAAAGAGTGAATGTTACTGTTTGTAAATTACACCTCAAAAAAAATACTTTTAAAACACTTTGAAATATTCTTTCCACAAAAAAAATTGCAGTCCTGGGTGACTTCACTTTGCCAAATTATAGCAAATATCTAAGTAAAAGTGATGCCTGTCTAAAGGGAATAAAGACTCTTACAAAAAATAGAAAAAGAGGGAACTTCTCTTCACTTGCTTTATCAGGCCGGTGTGACTTTAATTCCAAAACCCACAAAAACAGTTATATATACAAACTTATAGACCAATCTCACTCATGAAATGTCCAACAATCCTAAATAAAATATCAGCAAACCAAATCCAGCAATATACATAAAAAATATAGTACATCATCACCAAGTTGGGTGTATTCTAAGAATGCAAGACAAGCTTTACATTTGAAAACCAATCAATGTTATTCACTTCATAGAATAAAAAAGAAAAATCATACAAGTATCTCAATATATGCAGAAAAAGCACTTGATAGCATTCTGTATCCATTTATAATTTTTTAAAGCTCTTCAGCAAATATTACACTTAACAGTGAAATATGAAAACCTTTCCCTCTTAGGTCAGGATAAGGATGTCTGCTATCACCACCACTATTTAACATTTTATTGGTGGTTCAAACCAATGCAATAAGGCAATGAAAATAAATATTGGGTATAAAAGTTGGAAGGTAAAAATTACAACTGGCTTTTTTTTCTCAAATAATGTAATTGTGTATGCAGAAAAAAAAATTTAATTTACAAAAAGATTACTGCAATAAATTGCCAGATACAAGACCAATATAGAAAGTACAAAAATAATTGTATTCTTATATAGCAGCAATAAATATAAAATAAACTTTAAAATTGATATTATATACAATAGCATATTAAATTATATAGAACCAAATCTAATGAAAGATATTCAAGGTAAGGAAACAATATTCAGAGGAACTAAAAAAAGATTTAAATAAGTGGAAGAAGATACAATGATCATGGATTAAAATATACCAAGAGATAGAAAAAGCCAAAGAATGGAGGAAACTTGTAGAGATATTATCCTCTAATTGATTGATTCAATAAAATCCCAATAAAAATCCCCGATGTGTAGGTGTGTGTTTGTGTAGAAATTGACAAACTGATTCTAAAATTTATGGGGAAATGCAAAAGCCAAGGCATTCTACGGAAGCACAATGGGAAGGACTGACTTTATCATTCTTACTTATTATAAAGTTGGAAAGAGCGATATTAGAGCAAAAAGAACAGACAAATGAACCAATGGAAGAGAATATGGTCCAAAAACAGATTCATGAATACACGTGTGCAGGAGTAGCACCGCAAAACAGCACAGAAAAAACAGACTTTCAATAAATGATGCTGCATAGTTAAGTATCCAAATGGGGATAAGATGAAACTTGACCCTCCCTACCACCTCACACCATATACAAAAATAAATTCCAAGTGGATTATAGATTTAAGTGTGAAAAGTTAAACAGTAAATCTTCATGAACATACACAGGAGAACTTTTTTTGTGAGTCTGAAGTAGGTAAGGATTTTTAAATAAGACACAGAAACCACTAACCATAAGGGAAAGGATGATAATAATACCACATGAAAATTAAGCGGAGCTGGTTATTGACTTAAGTGTGAGGAACAATTAATACCTGTGCAATCATTGTATAAGCAGTGTAAAGATAAAGAGTATTGCCTTACATCAAAACTGCAATGAGGGGGCTTCCCTGGTGGCGCAGTGGTTGAGAGTCTGCCTGCCGATGCAGGGGACACGGGTTCATGCCCCGGTCTGGGAAGATCCCACATGCCGCGGAGCGGCTGGTCCCGTGAGCCACGGCCGCTGAGCCTGCGCGTCCGGAGCCTGTGCTCCGCAACGGGAGAGGCCGCAGCAGTGAGAGGCCCGCATACTGCAAAAAAAAAAAAAAAAAATGAGGTGTCACCTCACACCGGTCAGAGTGGCCATCATCAAAAAGTCTACAAATAAAAGGCTGGAGAGGGTGTGCAGAAAAGAGAACTCTCCTGCACTGTTGGTGGGAATGTAAATTGGTGAAACCACTATAGAAAACAGTATGGGGGTTCCTCAAAAAACTAGAAATAGAACTACCATATGATCCAGCAATCCCACTCATAGGCATATATCCAGGGAAAACTCTAATTTGAAAAGACACATGCACCCCATAGCAGCACAGTTTACGATAGCCAGGACATGGGAGCAAACTAATTGCAGCAGGGCAAGGCTGGTCACCCAGGTCTGGCTCCTCCTGTGCTCTGTGCCACCACCCTGTCTCGTTCTGCCCCGTACCCACTCATCCCTGTTGAGTTCCCTGCTGTGTGTGTGTGTGTGTGTGTGTGTGTGTGTGTGTGTGTGTGTGTGTTTGTTGGGGGGTGGTCTTGGGATTCCCTTGGGGGTCTGAAGCCCCCATTGTTCCCAGCCTCAGCCACCTCATGTTTCCCTCTCTAGGCCATCAACCAACTAAGCCAGCTGCAGCTGCTTGGCCCCCAGCCCTGGGATCCTTCAGTGACAGAAGGCAGCCTCCAGGAGGAGGGGTCTCCAAGGACAATAAAACGTCTCCAGTCACCCTGTGCTGTTCCATTTATTCACAGATGTCACTCACACTATGGTGGGTGGGACCAGGCCCCCTCCCCTTCTCCCTCCCCTATTGACAGAGGAATGGGTAAAGAAGATGCACTGTATATATATACAATGGAATACTACTCAGCCATAAAAATGAATGAAATAATGCCATTTACAGCAACACGGATGGACCTAGAGATTGTCATACTGAGTGAAGTCAGACAAAGACAAATATCATATGATATCACTTGCATGTGGAATCTAAAAAACATGATATAAATGAACTTATTTATAAAAGAGAAATAGACTCACAGACGTAAAAGAACGTATGGTTACCAAAGAGGATAGTGGGGCAGAGGAGATAAATTAGGAGTTTGGGATCAATATATTCACATGACTATATATAAAATAGATAAACAACAAGGACCTACTGTATAGCACAGGAAACTATACTCAATATCTTGTAATGACCTATAATGGAAAAGAATCTGAAAAAGATCTTATATACATATATTATATATAATTGAATCACTTTGCAGTACACTTGAAATTAATACATTGCAAATTAACTATACCTCAATTTTTTTTAAAGTGTATTGCCTTTTTTTTTTTTTTTTTTTGCAGTGTTTGTAATTCAGATCCCACAAGGAAACATGTAAGATAAATTTTCCAGACTTTAGGGACCAGTGCAGGAGTGACAGGAGATAAGGATCATAAGACGTCTATGTCATCTGGGTAACCCAACGTTCCAGGGTCTTCTGTCCTCAAGCTGAGCTGCTTGCCTTTCCATAAACCTCTCCTCATCAAATTGCTCAAGGTTTCTGCCCCATGGTCATGGGCCATGGGTCTTCTGAAATAGCAAAAGTTTCAAATAGCAACTTGAACGAGTTCAAGACACAGAGGGTGAGCCAGCAGTTAGGACTGAAGAAGCCGGGGCAAGTGCTGGGTGTCACACTTCAGTAACCTCCAGCGCCCAGTCCCTGAACTTGTGTAGTACAAATGGCAGGTCGAATCCAGCCAGGATTTAGATCAATGAAGTCATTATCTAAGCAACCTTGAGAACATAACAGGGGACGTACAGACTTCAGGAGCGAAGCCCAGGAATCTTCTCTAACTTCAGAGACAGTGAATGGTGGTCACATCGCTACCTTGACAAACAACATTTCCAGGTAATTTTAATCCTCCCTCAATATGCACCACTTTGTTTCTCTTCTCCTCTCTCACTATATCTTCCTTTTCTCGTTTACATTTTACTTCTCATTTCCTCCCTACCTTTCTATCTCTTGACTCCTAATTCTTTTTATATTTCTAGCTCTTTCTCTTTAGAGTAATTATTTTCCACATTCTAACAGTCTTTCTCTTCCACCCTGCCTAGGTATCTTTCCCCTCTATCTTTCATTCATTTTCTTTCTCTTACGAGCACTTCCTTTGTGCCTCTCTCTCACCCTCCCCCCACTTCCTGTTCTGTAAGATCCAGGATAATATTAGGGGTGGTCACATCAGAGCGGCTATCCACCCGGTTCTCACTTTGCTCACCTCTGCAGACACACGAGCCTATAAACCTCCCACGACCCCCTCTGGATCCTTTCAGAAAGACACATGGCAACAGGTATACGGGGAGGGGTATGGAGTCAGGCAGGTATGATGACAGCTTATCAATGTCCAAGAGACCTGGCATCATCCAGCAGCAGGAGAGAGTTTACTGTCAGGCTGTAAACCACCCCCTGGAATTGTGTCACTTGTAGACTTTGTGCATGAGAGTGATGGGCTCACACAGGTTTATTGACTTCTGAGCTTCTGCATCCCCGTGACACACTCTTCAAGCAGAATATGTGAGATGTAGCAAGAGGGAAAGAAGAGGAAAGGGAAGAAATCCAGCTTTTGCTGTGACTTTAAAACCCTGGGCGAGGGCAAGATGGCTGCTGTGTGGATCCATTTTTCCATCTCACATCTTCCCTTGATTATTTTTTTCACACATTCATGCACCTTTCTCTTGTTGATAGAAAAATAAATAAATGGTACAGAATCCAACTGCAGCATGGTTCATTAAAACAATTTTAAAAAGCACTTAGGCAATTAACCTAGAAGAGATCTTTTGAGTTAAAGGCATGCCTGAACAATTTATGAGTTGTAGAAATCTTCATTAAATCAGTTAATCAGGTGTTCACTGTTTTAGCAGCTGGCCCTGGCTGAGATGATTGCTGCTGTCACGTGAAACCGCTGACAGCTTGCTGCGAGAGTCCAGTGTGATGTATCATCTTGGTCAGGGACCCACCTGCCCATTAGAGTAAGGAGCTCCTTGGAAATGCGCTCAGAACCTGTCCGTGTGGGGACACAGTAGTCCATGAGAACAGTGAGCTATCACAACAGAACCAGGACAGGGCTTAGGTCAGGCAGGCAGGGTCCACAGAGCAGAAATGGTGGGATGGAGAAGAGGCAGCATGAGGAAGGGGAGAAGGAAGGGCCAACAGCCAGGCAGCTGCCATCTCTATGAACACTGTGCACCTGGTCCATACACCCTCCCAGTCACAGAGCTCAAAGGTCCTGAAGAGTGACTGCTAATTCCCATTCCACGGGTGAGGAAACTGAGTTTCCTAGCACTTCAGAGAGCACACAACTCACACTTCATGAACTTCATGAATCTTATCTCTTGTAATCACCACAACCACCTTTGAAGGCTTTTACACATGGGAAAATGGAATAACTTGGAGTTTTTGAAGAACTTCCCTAGGATCAAACAGCTGGACAATGCAGAGTGTGGCTGAACACATCTGCGGACACCACCACCACACAGCCCTCCTTGCTTTCCTGGGAAACAGAGGCCAGCGGAGGGAAAACCTCACCTACCTCACGATCTACCGAGTACCAGCCCTGATTTATAGCCACAAAGGTATAGCTCAAGACCAGGCTTCCATCAGTGGCTTCCTGGACGCTTAGCTGTGGTGAAGAATCTGGATGCTGATAAGGTTAAGTTTAAATTCTGCTTCTAGAATTTTCTGTCCTTTTGGCTTTGGGTGAGTCTCTTACCTTCCCTGAGCTTCAACTTCCTCAAGAGTGTAGCTTGGAGGCTGTTGGGGGGCGGGGCAGGGGTGCAGTTAAGAGCTGGGAGAGGTCAAGCGTCTAGTCCATGATAGGGTCTCAACCAAGGGCTTATTTTATTATTATAGCCAGTGTATGGGCTGAATTGTGTTCCCCACAATTCTTATATCGAAGCCCTAACCGCTAGGACCTCAGAATGTGACTGTATGTGGAGACAGGGCCTTTACAGAAGTAATTAAGTTAAAATGAATGCATCAGGGTGGGCCCTGATCCAATCTGACTGGAGAATAGGACACAGACAAGCACAGAGGGAGGACGGTGTGAAGACACAGGGAGAAGAGGGCTGTCTGTACACCAAGGAGAGAGGCCCTAGGAGGAGCCATCCCTGCTGGCACCTTGATCTTGAACTTCCAGCTTCCAGAACCATGAGACAATAAATGTCTGTTGTTGAAGGCACCTTGTCTGTAGTCCTTTGTCAAGGCAGCCCCAGCAAACTTACACAACTAGCAAAACAGAACTATAGAAGTCATCCAGTTTCCCCAGTATCTTTTCCATAGGTGGATGTCTCCAGAGAGGCCTTGTGTCACACCACACTAGGGCAGCTCCCACCCCAATTACCCTCTAGCATCTCCCCCTTTTTGATTGACTGTCTTCTCCAGTAGATCGTGGGTTCCCTGAAGGAGGAGGACCTTGCTGGTACCTCCAGAGATCCCCCGGTGCCTGGCCCAGGCAGGCTCTACCAAATAGATCGACTAAGTAACTAATTCACCTCTTTAAAGTATTCAGAGAATAAATGTGGAAACGACCCCACTGCTAAGAGACGTTCTGAGGATCTGGCTTCTGCCACTCTGTCTCTTTCTCCATCACCCCCTATTTTGTGGAATGTCCCTGAATAAAGAGCTGTCATCTCTGCAAAACGTATCTTCTCCTCCCACACACACGGACCTAATGCTTCAATCTGTTTCCTTCTAAGGGCTTCCCTGGTGGCGCAGTGGTTGAGAGTCCGCCTGCCGATGCAGGGGACACGGGTTCGTGCCCCGGTCCGGGAAGATCCCACATGGCGCGGAGCGGCTGGGCCCGTGAGCCATGGCCGCTGAGCCTGCGCGTCCGGAGCCTGTGCTCCGCAACGGGCGAGGCCACAACAGTGAGAGGCCCACGTACCGCAAAAAAAAAAAAAAAAAAAAAAAAAAAAAGAGTGACCTATGTGAGTCCAGAGAATCACCGGGAATGTTATTTTCACGTCACCAAAGGCTGCCTTCGTATCACATGAGGACCGAGGAATAGAATTCAGGGTGAAATGTGAGGCAGAGCAACACCCATGCAGTCTTCTTTTACTTATGAACTTCCCCTTCCCTGAAAAAAATAGGAGATTGTCCATAAGGATACAATAAATAATATTTTAAAATGTATTATGAGGTCATCTAAGTAGGAATTTCTCCTTATTTTAAGTAAAATATAGGAAGTTGTCCATAGGGAAACAAGAACTATTTTAAAATGTCTCAGGAGGTTGAGTAAGTGGTGGCAGAGAGGAAACAGCTCCTCTTAACTGTATCCTAGGGTGACATATTTCTTCCTGTGCTCCTAAGGGTTCCAGGGTTCTTAGCAGTTACTGGAGCACATGATTAACTAGAGAAAAAGTGGACGGGGCGGCTAAGTGGAAACTCTTGCCCAGACTTTGTGCCCTGGTGATCTCGTTGCCCCTCCTCCCTTGGTTGGCACTAACACTGACCCCACAGAGATACCCGCCATACCCATGGGCCACCCCACCCCTGCCCGTCTTCCCCCTGGACTCTGAGACCTTAAGGGATGGGGTCATGCTTTACTTCCGTTTACACACTCACCACCTACTTCAGCACTCAGCACATCCGTGGACCGCTGAACTGAAATCAAGCAAATGGGAAAGCTGCTCAGAGAGAAGGAATTTTCTGGAGCCCTTTCAGGGTGAAGGAGTAAAGGGGTGACTTAAAGGCAGAATACTGGCAAATGGAAAGGAGGTAAAGAGGGGATAGACTGCAGACTCCTCTCAGTGGTAAATGGTTAAATTGGCTCACATGGTATAATCCAAGGCTCGTAAGGACTCCTTTGTCTTATGCTTTATTTTGCTTTGGTGGAATTTCACAGCACATAGTCCAAATCATGGGTATGAGACGTTTCACAGATGTCAGACTTCATTTGCTGCATGATTTGGCTCCAATAAAAAGGAAAATCTAGAGAGAAGTAAGAGAACAAGAACTTAAGCAGCCACAGTGATGAATAAATGTTTTGTTTATTGGACAATGCCCCTCCCAAGGTGCTATGCATGTACTATAGCAAAAACACATGCTACGAATACCAAGATAGCAATTTAATAAGGCCACCCTCATAAGACTGCCAAGATAGATGGAACACTGCAGGAGTGGACAGGACTGTTTATAAATATGGGTAAAAATAGTTGTAGCTAACAGATTTTTCTCTCTGTGTGTCTGTGTTGTGTACGGCGTGTATGTATTTGTGTATATGCCTGAATGTGCTTGAATGAGGATATGTGTGTGATGGGAGAGACCAGAGTGGGAGGCTCTTGTGGGTGCTCAAACTTTCAGGTCTTTCAAACGTGCTAACCAAGGATCTGGGGGAGGAAGAACCAAAGGGCCACAGAGATAAGATGCCATGCCCTGGACAGAGGCTACCCCACAGCTGCCTGAGTCTGGCTGCATGTGCAGACACACAACCTGTGAGTGGCTCTCACTTACCTTTCTCCACAAGAGCCACGTGTGATCTCTCCTCTATAAAAGATGATGTCTGTTTCCACACAGGAGAGCATAGAAACAGTAGTGGGTGTCAATGGCATTATAAATTATAGTTACAACCTTTCAGAAAAGCAATGTGAGAATGTTTAAGAGCCTTAAAAATGCTTCTACTATTTATTCTAGTCATTTCCCTCCTAGGTAATCTAACCTAGGAAAACAATACAAATCAGTATTTCTGTACAAGATTTTGACCAAAAACTCATTCATTATATAGAAAAATTATGAAGAACCTAAATTTCCAATATAGTACAACCACTGCATGAAACGTTGTGGGCTCTCGAAAAGGATACTTACATAGAACTTTTAAGCATGTGAAATTCTTAAGAGAATTTGATTTAAGAAGGATTTCTAAAGCTGTCATGGGACGACAAGCATAGAAAAATGTAAAGAAAAAATCTAAAAGGAAAAAAATCAAAATGTGAGTGATGATGGCTTCTTATTGATGAGATACTAAAATTTCTGCTTTTTCAAATTTTACTCTACATTTCTAATCTTCTGTAATGAGCTTGTGTTATTTTGTAATCTTACAAAAATAAAAATAAACGGGTGAGTATTCACGGTCAGCTTGCTCTCCAAGGGAGCTCCTCTTTGCCTCTATTCGGGCGTCCTAGTGCTGTGTAATTATGATTGGAACCGTGCCAATGATAGGGAGATAGCAACTTTCTGTTTCTCCCCTTATATCCAATGCCTTAAAAAAAAAAAAAAACCTGAAAAGTGCACACAACCAAAATTGTACAGCTCAATAAATCACTTGCAGCACCCAGATTCACCCTTCATGCCTTTGCCCAATCACTGTATTTTCCCTCCAAATCTAACCACTATATCACTTCTAGCACTATTTTTTAATTTCCTATTTGTTAAACTGTAGAGACAGAATCGTACAGTTTTACTCTCTTGCATCTGATTTCCTATGCTCAACATTGTTTGTGAGATTTCTTCATGTCTCATGTAACTGTGGTTTGCTCAGTTTCACTGCTGTGCTATGAATTCATTTTGTGGTAGGAATATTCATCCATTCTATTATCTGTTCCTCTACCCTACTGATGTCCATTTTGACTGTTTCCAGGTTTTGGCTATTATAAGTATAATGCTATGAACATTTTTGTGTTCTCTCTTGCTGTATCTATGCATGCATTCCTGTTGTGTATATAACTAGGAGAGGAAATGCCAGGTCAAAGGCTGAGCATACACTTAACTTTTATAGGTAATGATTTGTTTTCCAAAGTCGTACTGATTTACACTCACTAGCAGTATGCTACACATCCTCATCAACATTTGGTGTTATCTCTTTTTAATTTTAGGCATGCTGGAGGGTGGTTGGAAGTCTATTATTGTACATTTCAACTGCATTTCCTGATTACCAATGAGGCTGAAGATATGTTTATTGGACATTCAGACATCCTCTCTTGTGACTTGTCCTTTCAAGTCACTTGCCCATTTCTTTCTATTGGGTTATATGTCCTTTACTCATTGACATATAGAAATATTTCATGTCTTTTAGATATGTGCTCTTTATTGGTTACACAAGTGTTGAAATATCTTTTCACATTCTGTGGCTTGCATTTTTAGTCTTTTTATGGTGTCTTCTAATGAACAGAAGTTATTGAATGTAATGGAATCCAGTTTATCAATATTTTCCTTTATGGCTAGTGCTTTTAGTGTTTTCTGTAAGTTTTCTCTACTATGAATTCATGAAGATATCTTCATAGATTATTTTATAAAAGCCTTGTAGATGTTCACATTTAGAGCTTCCATCAAAGTAGAATTAATTTTTATTTATGTTTTATGGAAGGGGTCATTTTCCAAAATAGATATTCAATTATCCTGGCCCCATTTATAAAGACACTGTACTTTTCCATTTCTTTTGCAGTGCCAAAATAGTCATAAGTCAAGTGTCCATATATAAGTTGGGCAGTTTCTGGGTTCTTTATTCCACTGCAATGGGCTGTCGATCTTCGAGGCAATATCACACTTTCTTATTTACTATAGCTCTATGGTAAGTCTTAACATCTCATGGAACAAGTCCATATACCCTGTTTTGGCCCTTTGAATTTCCATACACATTATAGATTAATTATAACAAGGTGGGGCAGTGGGGGTTGGGAGAAACTGCAGAGATTCTGATTGGAATCTCATTGAATCTACTAATTTATTTGGGGATGATTTATATCTTGACAATATTAAATCTTCCAATCCATCAACTCTGTATTCTGTTTATTTAGGCCTTCTTTATTTTCTTAATTTCTGTTTCTGATAGTTTGTTATTAGCGTATAGAAACACCACAGATTTATCAATATTAATTTTGTATCCTGCAACTTGACTGAATTCATTTATTAATTCTAATAGTTTTTTGGTAGCATCTTTAGGATTCTCTGTCATATCATCTGCAAACAGTGACAGTTTTACTTCTTTCTTTCCAATTTGGATTCCTTTTATTTATTTTTTTTCTTGTCTTGTTGCTGTGGCTAGGACTTCCAATACTATATTTGATCAAAGTTGAAAGAGTCAGCATCCTTGTCCTGTTCCTGATCTTAAAGAAAAAGCTTTCAGCTTTTCACCATTAAGTAGGATGTTGCCTGTGGGTTTGTCACATATGGTCTTCATTATGTTGAATTATGTTCCCCCATACCCACTTTGTTTGAATGTTGAATCTTGTCAAAACCTTTTTCTGTATCTATTGAGATGATCATATGATTATTACCTTTCAATCTATTGATGTGGTGTATCATGTTCATTAATTTGTGTTATTGGACCATCCTTGTATCCCAGGGATGAATCCCACTTGATCATGGTGTAAATGTATTGGTGAATTCAGTTTGCTAATATTTCGTTGAGAATTTTTCATCTATATTCATCAAGACGTGGTCCTATAATTTTCTTTTCTTGTAGTGTCCTCATCTGGCTTGGTATCAGGGTAATGCTGGCCTTGTGTTCCCTCCTATGTTTTGAAAAAGTTTTAGAAGAATTGGCATTAATTCTTCTTTAAATGTTTGGTAGAATTCACCAGGAGACAATCTAGTTCTGAGCTTTTCTTTGTTGGGTGTTTCTTGATTTTTGATTCAATATCCTTACTCATTAATGGTCTGTTCAGATTTTCTATCCATGATTTAGTCTTGGTAGGTTGTATGTTTCTAGGGATATATCCATTTCATATAGATTATCCAATTTGTTGGCATGTAAATGCTCATAGGGATCTCATAATCATTTGTATTTCTGTGGTTCAATTATAATGTCTCTTCTTTCATTTCTTTCTTTTTTTCTCCATTTCTGATTTTATCTATTTGAATCTTTTTCTTTTTTTTCTTAGTATAGTTAAAGGTTTGTCAATTTTGTTTATTTCCAAAAAAAAAAAAAAGGTTAGTTTCATTGATCTTTTTTATTATTTTTCTGGTCTCTATTTCATTTGTTCCTACTCTAATCTTAATTATTTCCTTCTTTTGCTAACTTTGGGCTTAGCTTGCTCTTGTTTTTCTAGTGCCTTGAGTCAGGTTGTTTATTTGAGATCTTTCTCTTTTTTTCAATTTAGGCATTTATTGTAATAAACTTTCCTTTTAGGACTGCTTTTGCTTCATCCCATGAATTTTGGCATGTTGTGTTTGCATTTTTGTTTGTTTCAAGATACACTAGTTCCCTCTTATATGTAGTTTCACTTTCCACAGTTTCACTTACCCCTGGTCAACCACGGTCTGAAAATATTAAATGGAAAGTCCCAGAAATAAATAATTCATAAGTTTTAAATGTGTGCCATTTTAGTAGTGTGATGAAATTTTGCACTGTCCTGCTCTGTCCTGTCTGGGATGTAAATCATCCCTTTGATCAGCATATCCCTCCTGTTAGTCACTTAGTAGCTGTTTCGTTTAGCAGATCGACTGTTGCAGTATTGCAGGATTTGTGTCCAAGTAACCCTTATTTTACTTAATAATGGCCCCCAAACACAAGAGTAGTGATGCCATAAAGTGCTTCCTTTAAGTGAAAAGGTGAAAGTGTTCAAGATAATAAAAAAAGAAAAAGAATTGTATGCTGAGTTTGCTAAGTTCTACTGAAGAATGAATTTTCTATGGTGACATTGTGATGAAAGAAAAATAAATTCATGCCAGTTTTGCTGTCACACCTAAAACTGCAAAAGCTAACTGCCACAGTGCATGAAAACTGCTTAGTTAGAGGGAGAAGGCATTAAATTTGTGCAATGAGCTATTTTTAGAGAGACAGAGAGAGACAGCACACACATTCACATAAATTTTATTACAGTATATTGTTATAATTGTTCCATTTTATTATTAGTTATTGTTGTTAACCTTTTACTGTGCCTAATTTATAAATTAAACCTTATCATAGGTGTATATATATATATATATATATATATATATATATATATACACAGGAAAAAAAACATAGTATATAAAGGGTTTAGTACTCTGTGGTTTCAGACATCAACTGGGGGGTCTTGGAAAGTATCTCCCATGGATAAAAGGGGATTACTCTACTTTTTAACTTCCTTTTTGATTTCTTTTTTGACACATTGGTTGTTCAGGAGTGTGTTGTTTGATTTGCACATATTAGTGAATTTTCCAGTTTTCCTCCCATTATTAATTTGTAGTTTCATAACATTGTGGTTATGATCGGTATCTAAGTGGTATGATTTCAGTTTTCTTAAACTTGCTTGGACTTGTTTCATGACATAATATATGATCTATCTTGGGGAATGTTTCATGTTCACTTGAGTGTGTTTTCTGCTGCTGTTGGTTGTATATGTCTGTTAGGTCAATTTGATCTAAAGTATGGTTGAACTCCAATATTCTTTATTGATTTTCTGTCTGAATGATCTATCCATTGTTGAAAGTGATGTATTGAAATCCTCTACTATTACTGTATTGTTATCTATTTCTCCCTTTGCACCTGTTAGTATTTGCTTAATATCTTTATGTACTCCAATGTTGAGTGCATATATATTTGCAATTGTTATAGGCTTTTGATGAATTGACTGCTTTGTCATCATATAATGACCTTCCCTGTCTCTTGTTACCCTTTTTGACTTATACCAAATCTCTTTTATCTAATATAAGTATAGCTACCCCTGCTCTCTTTTACTTCCATTTGCATGCAATATTTTTCCATCCCTTTACTTTGGGTCTATTTGCTTCCTTAAAGCTGATATGAGTCTCTTGTGGGCAGCATATAGTTGGATATTGTTTTTTTATCCATTCACTCTATTCCTTTTGATTCATTTATATTTAAAGTATTATTGATAGGTAAGTACTTACTAATGTCCTCATATTAATTGTTTTATGGCTATTTTGTCATTCCTTTCTTCATTTCTTGGTGTCTTCCTGCATGAATTGTTGATTTTTCATAGTGGTATTATTTCATTCCCTTCTCTTTATCTCTTTTGTATGTACTGTAGAGTTTTGGTTTGCAGTTACCATGAAGTTTACATAAAAAATGTTATGGATATAACAGCTCATTTTAAGCTGATGATTCAACTTCAGTCACATACAAAACCCTTATCTTTTATTCCCCTTTCCACATTTTATGTTTTTATGCCATAATTTTCATTTTTTAAAATTAACTTATTTATTTATTTATTTGCTGCGCTGGGTCTTCGTTGCTGCATGTGGGCTTTCTCTAGTTATGGCGAGCGGGGGCTACTCTTTGTTGCGGTGCATGGGCTTCTCATTGTGGTGGCTTCTCTTGTTGAGGAGCACGGGCTGTAGGTGCATGGGCTTCAGTAGTTGTGGCACACGGGCTCAGTGGTTGTGGCTCATGGGCTTAGTTGCTCTGTGGCATGTGGGATCTTCCCGGACCAGGGCTCAAACCTGTGTCCCCTGCATTGGCAGGTGGATTCTTTACCACTGTGCCACCAGGGAAGTTGCAATTTTCATGTTTTTATGTTGTGTGTTTATTATCAAATTATTGTAGTTATAGTTATTTTAATACTTTTGTCCTTTAACCTTTAAACTAGAGTTAAGTGATTAACACACCACTGCATTATATTATTAGAGTATTTCTAATTCGGCTACACATTTACCTTTACCAGTGTGTTATATTTTCATGGTTTCATGTTACTAATTGCATCCTTTCATTTCAGCTTGAGGAACTCCTTTCAGCATTTCTTATAAGGCTGGTTTAGTGGTGATGAACCACCTCAGCTTTTGTTTGTCTGCGAAAGTTTCTCTCTCTATTATTTCTAAAAGAAAACTTTGGTAAGATATTCTTGGTTGGCAGTTCTTTCTTTCAGCACTTTGAATATATCATCCCATCTCTCCTGGCCTGCAAGGTTTCTGCTGAGCAATTCACTGATCGCCTTATAGGAGTTCCCTTGAATGTGAGGAAATACTTTTTTCTCTTGTGGCTTTTAAAATTGTCTTATCCTCTTTGATTTTAGACAGTTTTGTTATAGTGTGTCTTTTTTTCAATTAATTAATTAATTTTGGGCTGCATTGGGTCTTTGTTGCTGCATGTGGGCTTTCTTTAGCTGTGACCAGCAGGGGTTACTCTTTGTTGTGGTGCACGGGCTTCTCATTGTGGTGGCTTCTCTTGTTGCATAGCATGGGCTCTGGCGTGTTGGCTTCAGTAGTTGTGGCTCGCAGGCTCCAGAGCACAGGCTCAGCAGGTGTGGCTCACGGGCCTAGTCGCTCTGCGGCATGTGAGATCCTCCGGGACCAGGGCTCAAACCCATGTCCCCTGCATTGGCAGGCGGACTCCCAACCACTGCACCACCAGGGAAGCCCCTCAGTCTGCTTTTGATGCTCTGTATTACATTTTTCATTTCATACATTGTAGTCTTCTGCTCCAGAATTTCTCTTTGGTTCTTTTTTACAATTTCTACCTCTGTGTTAAACTTGTGTTGTTTGTGTATTTCACTGAATTGTCTTTCTGTGTTTTCTTGTAGCTCACTGAGCTTCCTTAAGACTATTTTAAATTCTTTATTGGGAAAATTGCTCATCTCCATTTCTTTGGGGTCAGTTACTGGAAAAGTATTTTGTTCCTTTGGTGGTGTCATTTTTCATTGATTTTTCATGTTCCTTAAAGTTTTGTACTGCTGTCTTCACACTTAAAGAAGCAGTCATCTCCTCTGGTCTTTACTGTCTGGCCTCTTCAGTGTGTCCTATCTCAGATTTTTTTCTCCAGTAGTATGCTGAAACTTCTCCACTGGGCTCCCAGACTTCCTCAAAGGCACTCTTATCCATGGATGACTGTCAGAAGCAGTGTTCTTCTGGTTTATGCCTATTGACATTATGTATCATCCTACTTAGCACTTTTTCCATGTTTAATAAAGTATTTGTATTGATTATATTAAAATAAGCCAGGGCATAATTGACAAGTCTCTATAGTTCACTTTCTGCCATGGACTTTAACAATGTGAGAGGTTCATAAGAATTTAAGAGAATTCTCACTTTACTAGGTGGTTCAATTTGAAACAGGAACAGCAACAACCTATCTATTTCCTTGACCTTTTTCCAAATGTGATTCAATAAACTCTCTCTTTTTAAGAACAATATTCAGGGGAATTTGGGTGGGGAAAAATGTGTGCTCTGTTCCAAGGAGCTAGGGTCAGCTAACTCTCTTCGGTTTGTAGAGGTGATGGCAAAAGTAGTTGATGTCCTTATACTAGTTGGTTACTTGGTGCATTGACCAGTTGAGCCGTTTTCCATGCTATGGCCTGTTGAAGACACAAAGCTGTCAGGCTCCAGTCAGAGGACTCAGTGGGAATGTGTAAAATTATACATTAGACGTATATGGGGGATGCTTGGGGACTAAGCAGGCCAGCCATCAAGCAACAGAGCAAAATCCGAATGCTGTTACTACTGTGGTTTTGTCTTATTGCATGGTGTAAGTTAGAAGTGCTTATCTTATTGTTTGGCAGTGCTTTTTTATTTTACCATAAGCTCTTTTGTCAGGAATGAGGTAAAACAATAATAAGTGTATATTTAATAAACTTAAGTAGCAAATTTCCATTTCTCAAGCCAGTTGATGATAAACAGGTAACGCATACAAAGTGCCTGTCAATATTTAACATCCACTATAGGGGCTGTATCACTGACCACATGGAATTCAGAGGACTAAATCAGCTAAAAGGGCATCAACATCTACTTTGAAAGTTAATCATTACTTTAAGAAGACTGTGTTCCAAAATGACAATTTAATACGTTCAGGAGCAGAAGTTTTGTTTATATATATTCTATGAAGCAAGACTTCCATTTAGATCAAATAACAGCCCATCTAAATTAATTTTACTTACTTACAATTCTAAGTTTTTTGATATGGTTCCTGTTGCTTTGGCAGAAGAGAAACTTGGAAAACAGATAAATAATACCAGTATCGTTACGGTGTCATCAGATTCTTCAAACGGAAAACCTCAACAATGACGTGATTTTTCATACTCTTCCGAGCATCAGAGTAAAGTTTTTGGAAATTCACTCTGTCAGTTTGATGAAACATCTGACATTATTGTAAATGCTATTGTAAATTCAGTAAAAAAACAATTCAGGGCTTCCGTGGTGGCGCAGTGGTTGAGAGTCTGCCTGCTGATGCAGGGGACACGGGTTCGTGCCCCGGTCCGGGAGGATCCCACATGCTGTGGAGCGGCTGGGCCTGTGAGCCATGACCGCTGAGCCTGCGCGTCCAGAGCCTGTGCTCCGCAACCGGAGAGGCCACAACAGTGAGAGGCCCTCGTACCAATGGCAGAAGGAATTTTCTTGGAGAGCCCCCCACCAAAAAAAAAAAAAAAAAAAAAAAAAAAAACAATTCAACATTAAAAACAAATCAATTGTTTGTGAAGTGATTATACAGATACAAATTTTGATTAAGCACAGTATTTTCTTACAAATCATCCTCTTACTAATTAAGATAACTATAGAAACCATATTTGGCACTACTTGTGGTTCACACATATTTCATAATTATGTCTGTAAAAGCTGTGCTATTCTACCAGTGAAAGAGAAATGATAGGCATTAAAAATTTTTAAATAATATTATATAAGAGGAACTAAACTATAGAATTTAATTATACAAAGCTGATATAGATCCTTCAGCAGGGCAGTATGAGTAGAAACAGTTAAACCTTTAAAGAATTAATTTGTAAGTTCATCTATGTGTTTGGCAGTGATATTGAAGCCTTTGTAAGTCCTCTAAATTTGAGATGCAATTTTTTTTCAAAACCACTTGGAAATCTTTACTCTCGGAAATCAATGCATGGAGCACCAAAAAACTTCTTTTAGAGCTTTGGATATTCTCAGAAAATTGCATTTATTCAAAACAAGACTTGCAAATAGGAAGGCAATAAATTTACCTCCCCAGAAGTGAGGAAGGCCCTCAATAAATGAAAAGATAAGAGCTCAAACAGTGAACAAGATTTAATTTTGAAATTGTTTACTCAAACTTTGGAATATTTAGAGTCTTTTGATGGAGCTCTTATTTTTATCTAGATAAATTTAATATTATCAGAATGGAGTGAAATTGAGAAAGGCTTTGATTTTTGTAGCAATTAAATTTAGCAAAACATAAAAGACTCATAGCAGAGGTAACTTACTTGACAAATCTGGTCTTGTAAAAATGTTGTCAAAGAAAGACCCTCTGAATAGAAGCAGAAAGAGCACCTGTGTAACTATTTGGCTGACATATTTACATATTCAATGAAAAGTGATTGGAATTGAGAATATCCTCCATTTAGCAGAAAATTATCTGAGCTTACCAGGGATGTGAGCACCTGAGAGTTAAGAGTATTTTCTTAATTAAAGATTTTATAGTCTTCAGAAAAGTGTCAAAGATGTCAATCATTTAGAATTAATTGACCTTCAAATACAAATTTGGAGATCGTGGATAATACTGTGAAACAAATTTTAAATGATAAGACCACACTAAAAGAAAATCTTCAGAAAAGTAAGCATGACACAGACAGTTGTGGTTAAGAAACTGATTCATGTATATGAACATGTGCCAGGAATAATTACTCTGTTTAGATTATTTTTAATGTTCAAATCAGCATAGAGACATTCTTTAAAACGCCATATGATCATCTCAATAGATGCAGAAAAAGCTTTTGACAAAGTTCAACACCGATTTATGGTAAAAACTCTCCAGAAAGTGGGCATAGAGGGAACATAACATAATAAAAGCCATATACGACAAACCTACTGCAAACATCATCCTCAACAGTGAAAAGCTGAAGGTATTTCCTCTAAGATCAGAACAAGACAAGGTTGCCCACTCTCACCACTATTATTCAACATAGTTTTGGAAGATCTAGCCACTGCAATCAGAGAAGAAAAAGAAATAAAAGGAATACAAATTGGAAAAGAAGAGGTAAAACTGTCACTCTTTGCAGATGACATGATACTATACATAGAGAATCCTAAAGATGATACCAGAAAACTACTAGAGCTAATCAATGAATTTGGTAAAGCTGCAGGTTACAAAATTAATACCCAGAAATCTGTTGCATTTGTATACACTAACAACAAAAGATCAGAAAGAGAAAATAAGGAGACAATCCCATTTATCATTGCATCAGAAAGAATAAAATACCTAGGAATAAACCTACCTAAGGAGACAAAAGACCTGTACTCCAACAACTATAAGACGCTGATGAAAGAAATCGAAGACGACACAAACAGGTAGAAAGACACACCATGTTCTTGGACTGAAAGAATCAATATTGTCAAAAGAGAAAGAGGAATATTGTATGATATTGCTTACATGTGGAATCTAAAAAAAAAAAAAATGATACAAATGAACTTATTCACGAAACAGAACCAGACTCACAGACTTAGAGAACAAACTTATGGTTACCAGGGGGGACGGGTAGGGGGGAGGGATAGTTAGGGAGTTTGGGATTGACATGTGCACACTGCTATGTTTAAAATGGATAACCAGCAAGGTCCTACTGTATAGCCCAGGGAACTCTGCTCAATATTATGTAACAAGCTAAATGGGAAAAGAATTTGAAAAAGAAGAGATACATGTATATGTATAACTGCATCACTTTCCTGTACACCTGAAACTAACACAACATTGTTAATCAACTCTACTCCAATATAAAATTTAAATTTTTTTTAAATAATAAAATAAAATTTTGTTTCAATGTACATTTTTAGGAAGCATTTTCTCGGTAACAGAGATTTTTAAATAAAACTATGCTGCGTATCTTCAATGTCAGAAACCAGTTTTCAGTCCACAATTTTAATCATTACAATTGACTCTCAAAATTGTATTGAATTAGCAGATAAATTATACAGTCACATCTACAGGTCTCTGATGCTTCCTGCGGCATTTGCCCTCCTCAGCCGCTGGGGTTCTGGACTCTAAACCCCCTTCTCTTCTCCCTCCCCACTAACAACTTGCTTCAAAGAACATTTCAGGGATAAACTCATTTACACGTGCTGGTATCAAAAGATAGTTTTACGCCTTTTTTCCCCTTTTTACTCTCTGAGGTGCAGGAAGTCAGCAGATTCATCACCCATTGTGATTCACTCAGAGATCGCGCTCCCGGGTTGCAGGTGCTAAGGGCACTGAGGAAAGTGAGACGCCGCCCCCGCCCTTGAGAAAGGTACTCTGTGGAATGGGGCGGGAACTAAGGGCTTTTCCCGCTGCCCTGAAGCAGGCAGTTCTGCACCTCCAGCCAAACCGGCCCAGCAGACTGCACGGCGAGCGTTCCTGCAGGAAGCATCGCTGCAGATCACTCACCCACAGGAAAGAAGAAAACCAGTCACAGACCCTCACCCACCTTTTCCCAGGGACACTGAAGCGGCAGAGCCGCAAAATCTCTCTGGCCCACGTCCCAGGGGCCTGGGGGTGTCGCCCGACGCGGGCACGTCCTCCTTTGCCACTCTGTGCCCGGCTTCCCCGCCGTCCTTAGGGTCCCCGCCTGCAGAGTGCTTTGTGCCTCTCTGCCCAAACTCTGTACGCGCTCTTTGAGCTAGCATCACGGTGTCACCCCTGGACTCCGAGAAGCCAAAGTCCTGGTCGCAGGGCCTGCCCTTGGGCGGGGGTATTTCTCCCCAGCCAGAGGTTGGAGTGTCACGGCCCCAGGGTGAGGGGCGGACGCCGGAATACGCTCCCATTCACTTCAAGGGGTATTTATCCTCTGCTTCATCAGAGACCCCATAACACCCGTCCTCACCCTTCCCCACCCCAGCCAGACAGCCCACTGGGTGACCCTTCTCCTTCCTGCTGGCCTGAACTCGGCGCCTGCCTAGGATCCCAAAACTCAGGTCTGGTTCCTTTCCCTCCCCACAGGCTGAGTGGTTTGTTTCACAAACTCACTTTGGTTCCTGTGCCCCCTGTTTTCTTTTTCCTTTTCGGTAATTTTGGGGGGCGGTATGGTTGTTTTACAATGTTGCGTTAGTTTCTACTGTACAGTGAAGTGGAGCTCCCTGTGCTATACAGCAGCTTCTTATGACTTATCCATTTTATACATATTAGTGTATACATGTCAATCCCAATCTCCCAATTCATCCCACCTCCCACCACACGCCCTCTATTGTGTCCCCTGTTTGTTAAAGGCTGGTGCTCTGCTTTGTTTACTAGGGATGCTTGTCAATATCATAATGGGAAGCATATAAAAACCCGCAACGCTAGCTACAAAAAAAAAAAAAGTGAATGAAAGCATCAAAGTCTGCATTAGGAATTTTAAAAGAAAAAAAAAAGGAAACGGTGGAATAGAGAACAAAAGCCAACAGACCTCCCCCTGCAGAAAGTCCTGCACCAGGAGAGCAAAAGAGATGTAGGTGACGGAAAGGGGGCAGGCTAGTCTCTCACTGGGAGAGGTCCAGTGCACCTGCTGATCTCTGCTCCTGAGAGTAAAAGTGAGGATGAGAACACGCTTGCCGGGTCTGCAGTGAGACTCGGTGCGCGTGTGAACCTACAGCTTCCTTGGTGTAGCTCCTTGGGCACCGCAGTAACCTCAGCGCAGAGCGGGACCCCTGTTCTAATGCACTGATCCCCGCGCTGGCGCAGGTCCCGGGGCCATGCTGACCCCCAAATCCACGGTCAAGCCCCTGGTGGGCCCTGAGGCTCAGCAACTATGAGCCATGGCCAAGGGTCCTCGGAGCCTCTGGGATTGTGTATTTGCTTTTACATGTCTTCTGACTTCTGTACAGAGGATATATGTTATTTGAAATTTTTTTAACATTATTTTTGAGGGTGAACTTTCTTTTGATTTTATTTATCATATACTTAAATGTTACTAAATATATTCCTGGCCCCATCCCAAGCACATTTCACATATTAACTCGCTCTTCGGAACAGCACTATAGAAAAGCTATTATTACTATTACTCCCGTTTTCAGATGCGGAAAATGAGGCACAGAGAGAATAAGTGATTTGCCCAAGGTCACACAGCTAGTAAGTGGCAGAGGCAGAATATGAAGCAGGTGGTCTGGTTCCAGAGTCCTGGCTGGGCGAAAATGGTGGAAGAGAGAAGAGAACATGGCCAAGTGAATTACTCTTTGCCAAGAAAAGACAAGGATGAGAGGACCCGTCAAGATGTGGGCCTTGAAACCATTGTGGGTGTGTTCGGTAACCATCTGGGGGACGCGGGCTGACTGTGAGGGAAAACACGATGGAAAAGAAGGGATAGTAAAAAGAGAAGATAATGTAGTGGGAAGCATCTCCCACAGGGAGATCAGCTCAGTGCTTTGTGACCACCTAGAGGGGTGGGATAGGGAGGGTGGGAGGGAGGGAGACACAAGAGGGAAGAGATATGGGAACATATGTATATGTATAACTGATTCACTTTGTTATAAAGCAGAAACTAACACACCATTGTAAAGCAATTATACCCCAATAAAGATGTTAAAAAAAAGAGAGAGAGAGAAGATAATGATAGTGTGTAGGAGAAACAGTTGCAGCCACAGTGAAAAACATTTTCTTTTATCTGGGAGTTGTTTGTAATCACACACTACTCCCCAGCACCTTTATGATTAGACTCCATAAGAATTACTGAGCTCACCACTGCAGGGTCCCTCTAGCCGTCTAGAAAATGCTCTGCTGTCTCTGTCAAGCCTGGCACGAAAGTTACGAAGCCAGAGGCATGTCCTTCCTTAACTCTTCCCAGGAGGACAATGTCTGATGCCCTTAAAGTCACCTCGTGGGCCCGACCGGGCGAGGAATTAGAGCGCCCACTAACATGCACAGGAACAATGTTCTTGTGCTACTGCCCCCATGGACCATTATTCGTGACCGCTGTGTTCTTTCCTCTCCGCTCTAGGCTCGAGGCACTACAGGACATGAACCACCAATTCTTTTCCAGAAGGAAATTAAAGTAATAATTGTTTCTTCGTTTTCACTCACCAAAGGAAGTTATTGTATAAGGGCCAAATGTGGGCGTTTGCAATGCTTTTCTAATGTCTTCATCTAAAACTCAATTTTTTGCTGTTAGCAAGTTAGCAGTTCTTTTTTCTGGAGTTTTTCTTCCTTGGTCCCTGCTGACTTCTATTTATTCCCTTTTATTCTTTGTCATATTATAGCTGAGTTTGGGGACTTATGTTATTCATATATATTTTTAAATCAATATGTGGTTTTCTTCTCTGAATAATATCAAAAAATAGATTTTTCTTTTGGCAAGAAAGAAAAATGTGATTTATTACTAGAACTTGATAACCTACGTATATTTGACCATAAAGGATAACATCTGTGGTGTTCTAGACTAATAACTTGTCTCAAGTGTAATTCATAGCTTTTGATAAATTAATGATCTTGTTTGACATTTTAATTATGTTACCATCCTGAGCTCACAGAAAAGCAGGTTTAGCCAAATGCCTCCAGTATCCTTTGTAGTTCTTAGAAGCCAACAATTTCCTTTTCCTTTTTATAGAAGAAAAAGCAAATTCTTAGAGCAGGCAATAGATAGCTCTGACCTGAATCCTGTCAGCCTTTACACTTAAGAAAAACAGAGTGGCCACATGGCTGATGGGCACAGGCTGGGTTATAATGGTGAGCATCAGAGATTGATGGGGAGTCTCTGCAATTCTATGAGCAGGTTAGGTCAGGAGGCCCCTGCTGCTCCCATGCCACATCCCCAGCAGAGAAAAAAAGAAACAGAATAGAAGAAAACAACATCATAGCCTCCATCAGACAAAGGCTCTGTTAATTCAGTGGTCTGTTAGACCGCTGAGTTAGTTCAGCATTTTTTAAAATTGAAGTGTAGTTGATTTACTATGTTGTGTTAATTTCTGCTGTACAGCAAAGTGACTCAGTTATACATATATATATTCTTTTTCATATTCTTTTCCATTATGGTTTATCACAGGACATTGAATATAGCTCCCTGTGCTATACTGTAGGACCCTGTTGTTTATCCATTCTATATATAATAGTTTGCATCTGCTAATCGCAACCTCCCACTCCAACCCTCCCCCAACCCCCTCCCCACTGGCAACCACAGCTCTGTTCTCTATGTCTGCGAGCCTGTTTCTGTTTCGTAGATATGTTCACTTGTGTAATATTTTAGATTCCACATGTAGGTGATATCCTATGGTATTTGTCTTTCTCTTTCTGACTTCACTTAGTATGATAATCTCTAATAGCACCCATGTTGCTGCAAATGGCATTATTTTGTTCTTTTTATGGCTGAGTCATATTCCATTGTATATATGTACCACATCGTCCTTATCCATTCCTCTGTTGACGGACATTTAGGTTGTTTCCATGTTAGTTCAGCATCGAGAAGTGGTTCTGGGGAGGATGCCCCAAACCACTGTCATATTGGAGAGTAGGCAAAAAATCAAATGCCCGGGCAGGCAGCACATGGGTCTTTACCAGATACCTTCATTGTCACAGAACTGCTGTGACTGCCACCACGTCCCCCAACACTCGCCCTCAAGTGTCACTGCAACCTAGAAACCCCAAAGAATAAAGAGCCCATGAAAAGAGAGCCACTGGCCTCTCTGGGAGGCCTGCTTAGCTTAGAGGAGGGGGTTATACATAAATATTCAGGAAAGGCAGCGTGGCTGGATATAATTACGATTCCATTTAATTCAAGAAGAGAACATCTCACGGGGCGCCTGCTACATGCCAGGCAGTTGGGGGTCCAGGGGAACTAGATGAGGAACACAGGTGTCTGCCCTCAAAACGATCGCAGTCACCGTGGGCTGTGACTGACGGGCTGCTGGCCTGCTTTTCCACTTCACCATCGAAGGGGCGTCAGGGGTCCAAGCAGCATCCATCAGAGGCTCCCTGAGCTTTCAGAGGGGCAACGTCAATCCCTTCTGACCCATAGGGTAAGAATAAAGATGCAGCTGTCGGGGGATGGCATTGCCAGCACAAGAAGAGACACCTGTCATGTAAAGCCCAAAGCAGGGATGGGGGAAATGAGAGAGATGGGGAGAGAAAGCCCGTTTTGGCCTCTGGATCAAGCCTTTCCAAGCCCTTCCACACCTCTGGATTTGCCGGTTCCTTGAGCTAGTTTGAGTGGAGTTTCTGAAAGTGTCATCAGCTGGGTCCGGCTCTTGTAGCTCCTGAGACTTGAGAGGCAGAGAAGAGTACTGTGAACGCCATGGCTCCCAGTGTGTGTCGCCCGTGGAAACGCCCTGGGCTTTTGGGAAAGAGAGGGGAGCAGGGGATCTCCCCTGAGGGACAGTGAGCTCGGGAAAGAAAGACCGGATCCAGGAGCAACCCTCATATCCCACCTAAGACACCAGTGCCCTCATGCCAACGCCCCACTGGGAGCACCCCACCCCGCACTGTCACCTCAGAATACTTCTGACTTTACATAACCTCAGATGTAAACTCTGACTCACGGTGCATGATTCTGGTGACACGATTGAAAAGTCTGGCCAGGGCGGCCAATACATGTGGCCAGGCCTGACTGTCAGTTCAGTGGAAAAAGCATACTGGGGGTTTAACTCAATTGACCTTTTGGTGATATGGCATTATTGCTACAGACAATCCAATTACACACATTGACACAGCCTATAATGAACTCTATTGTCTGTAGGTAGGTAGAATTTCAAATAGGTTACTCAACTTTTCTCACCTCCACTTTTTCCTAGATCTTAAGGAGCAAATGGAAAATATCTGGCACAATCAGGAATGTGTATAAGGATCTCCCCTGTAGCATTCTGAATAATAGCAAAACATTGTTAAATATGCATCCAAAGGGTTAAAGTATAGTACATTCAGATACAGCATTGCAAAAGATATAGTCTATGTATCGGCATGGAAAGCTGCTTATGATATATTTGTGAAATGGGAATAAAACTAGGTTGCATGACACCACGAGCCCATTTTATGCGTATATTCATACATACATGTTTACAAATGCATAGAAGCATTCACCCACTTGTTAATGAGTTAATATCTCTGGTAAATGAGGGGTGGGAAGGGATTAACTACAAGAGAATCTTTACCTTGTATTTACATATATTCCTGTATCGCTTTATTTTTGTTTTACAACCAGCATGGGTTTTTTTAATAATTAAAAAAACACGATAAATATAGTTACATTCTAGGAAAAAGATAACTTCCGCATTTTTGTGTGTGAAGATAAAGCCCTTACAAAGGCCTGCACCTCAGAAGGTGTTTCGTTGATGGTACCTATTGCTGTCACTACTGTAAGATACCAGACACCACCTTCCTTCATGTTTCACTCCCTAAACTTCTCCATGTGTTTATGTAAATGTTACCTTCTTAGTGGAGCTTTCCCTGAACTCCCTATCTGAACTGCCACCCCTTTCACCACACATACAGACACACACACACACGTTCTGCACCTCTTCCCTGTTTGACTTCGTCCTTGGAACATCACTGTGTTACATGCTCTATTATTTACTTTTCACTTTGTGTACTGTCTCTTTCCTCCTGCAGGAATGTTAGCCCTAAGAGGGCAGGGTACTTGAGTCAACTTTGCTCAAGCCTTCAGCTCCAGCACCTAGAACAGGCCCAGCATGTAGGAATCCCTCAACAAATATTTGTAAAATGACTCACAATGCCTGCCTTAGAATGCTATTGCAAACATGGGATCAGGTCATCTACATAGAGCATACGGAGCACAGAAGCAGTAGAGCACAGTGATTCTTGATAACATGGCTCTGGCATTGGACTGCCCATATATGAATGTGAGTATCCTGGTTACAAGCTGGCCTACACTGGGCAAATTCCTTAATCCCTCTAAGTCTCAGATTCCTTACCTACAAAATGGGGATAAAAAGTCAAAGAGAGACTTCTATATCCAGCCAAGATAGAGTGACGGAAACCAGATCTACACAGAGGACAAAATATATGAGACAATGGTGTTTAAGACACTGGCCACCAGGCAATAAAGGGCAGTGATCCCTGAAGATGGCACGCAAATGAGGGGAGCCCTGTGGTTGCCTGGCTTAGAGCCATGATAGATTTTCCAGGCTGTGGCACGTGGAGGTGGAACCCAGACAGAGCCCTGAGGGCTTTCTGAATTGAGAAGATGGGGTTGAGAGGAGGGGGAGACAGAGGCAGCCAGAGTTGCGGAGAGAGAGAACAGAGAACCAGAGAGAGAGCCACATCGAGGGAAAACCCTGGGAGGACCCTGCAGAGGGTCTCCCTCAAGTATTCAGCAGAGCGTGGACAGGTAAGTACTAGTCAGAACAGAGTACTGATCATGTAAGGAAAGCAACCGCGGCAGAGGGGAGCAGTCACCTGACAAGACCAGCAGCAGGGGTGCCCATGCTCACATGGGGCTGGACACGGTGCCTGTTCCTCCCAGTCAAACTGGAAAACTTCACGAATCATAAGGCATCAGGTAGAGAACACATTTTTTCCCTAGAAGTGGGGAAATTAGGCCCAGATTGAGCACTACTCCAGTCCTGCCTAGAAAATATTAAAAGCAAGACCTGAGGGGCTTCCCTGGTGGCACAGTGGTTGAGAGTCCGCCTGCCGATGCAGGGGACACGAGTTTGTGCCCCGGTCTGGGAGGGTCCCACATGCCGCGGAGCGGCTGGGCCCGTGAGCCATGGTCGCTGAGCCTGCACGTCCGGAGCCTGTGCTCTGCAACGGGAGAGGCCGCAGCAGTGAGAGGCCCGCGTACCCCCCAAAAAAAAAAAAAAAAAAAAAAGCAAGACCTGAAAGGATCAGACTATTTCCAAATAACTTACGTACATCCCAGAAAACAGCTCAGAAATACTTCTAAAAATAAAAAAATATCCAGTATCCAACAAGGTGAAATTCACAGTATCTAGCATCCAGTAAAAGATTACCAAATATACAAAGAAGAGGGAAAATATGACCCAAAACAAAAAGAAAAATCAATCAAAACTGATCCAGAAATGACACAGATATTAGAAATGGCAGATAAGGACATTAAAATAGCCATTATAATTTTATTCCATATGTTCAAAGCGTGAAGTAGAGACATGAAAGACATTAAAACTATCAAATAAAACTTTATTGTATTTTTCAACAAGCTAAATCCCAAGTGCAAGAAAAATAAGAAAAATGACTCTAAGATACATCATAGTCAATTGCCAAGCACCAGTAATAAAAAGAAAATCTTAAAAGCAGTCAAGTTATTAAAACAGAATTCTATACCCAGCAAAAGTAGCTTTCAAAAATGAAAGCAAAATAGAGACTTTTTCAGAACTACAAAAGCTGAAAAAAATTATAACCAGCAGACTTGTATTACAAAAAATAGTGAAGGAGTCATTCAGGCTTAAAGAGATAATACCAGATGGAAATACAGACCTATGCAAAGGATTGAAGAGCAGTGGAAAGTGTAATATGAGTGATGACATAAGGACTTTAAAATTATTTAAATGTCCTTAAATGATAACTGATTGTTCAAAAATAATGACAAGGTAGCACGGGGTTTAAAACATATGACAAGGTAAAATACGCAACAACAATAGCATAAAGATTGGGAGGAGAGATATAGAAGAATACTGCTTGCTGTAAGATACTATAGGTAAAGTGAATAACGTCACTTGAAGTTAAACTGTAATAAGTTAGAAATGTATATTTTGTACTCTAAATTCACCACTAAAATAAAACAAAGAGTAATTGTAAATAAGCCAAAAATGAGCTAAAAAGGAATAATAGAATTATTCAATTAATTCAAAAGAAGCCAGGAACAGAGAAAAAGAGGAACATAGAATCAATGGGCCACATAAAAAGCAAATAGCAAGATGATAGATTTAAAGCTAACCATATAAATAATTACATTAAATATAATGCAAATGTTCTTAACATCCCAATTAACAGGTCGAGATTGTCAGGATGACCCAACTATGTGCTGCCTACAAGAAACTCACTTCAAATACTAATAACAATTAGGTCAAAAGGATGGAAAAAGATCAATGGTGCTCACACTGATGGAACGAAAGCTAGATTACTTATATCAATATCACACAAAGTAGATTCCAGAAGAAATAATATTATCAGGGATAAAAGGGTTATTTCATAATATAGAGGAATCAATTCATCCAGAGGAAATAACAATACTAAATATGCATGCACCTAATAAAAGAGCTTTAAAATATATGAATCAAAGATTGCTGGAACTATGAGGAGAAACAGATAAATCCACGATGATAGAGATTTCAACATTCCATTCTTGATAATTGATAGAGCTAGTACAGAAGAAATCAGCCAGGATATAGAAGATTTAAACAACACTATCAGCCAACTTGACCTAATTGACATTTATATACACTGCATCCAAGAACAGCAGAATACACATTCTTTACAAATGCACACAGAACATTGACCAAGATAGGTAAATGGGCCATAAAACAAATCTCAATAAATGTAAAAGGATTTTCATACAAATGGATTCTCTGACCACAGTGGAATTAAAACATCAATCAATTACTGAAAGATCAGGCTTCGCTGGTGGCGCAGTGGTTGAGAGTCCGCCTGCCAATGCAGGGGACGCGGGTTTGTGCCCCAGTCCGGGAGGATCCTACATGCTGCGGAGCGGCTGGGCCTGTGAGCCATGTCCACTGAGCCTGCGCGTCCAGAGCCTGTGGTCCTCAACAGGAGAGGCCACAGCAGTGAGAGGCCCGTGTACCGCAAAAAAAAAAAAAAAAAATACTGAAAGATCACTGTCAAATCTCCAAATATTTGGAAACTAAACAACATACTTCTAAATAACCCAGGGGACTAATTTTCATACAGAAAATTACAAAGCATTTTGAACTGAATTAAAATGAAAGCATAACATATCCAAATGTGTGGGATACTGCTAAACAGTACTGAGAAGGAATTTTATTGCACGAAAATATTAGAAGAGAAGAAAGGTCTCAAATCAATGATGCCTGATTTTACATTAAGAAACTATAGGGGAAAATGCAAGTTAAACACACAGTAGTAGAAGAGAGGAAATAATATGCATTAGAGTAGAAAACAATGGAATAGAAAACAGACAAGCAATAGAGAAAAAGCAGTAAAACCAAAGCTGGTTCCTTGAGAAGATCAATAAAGCTGATGAGGAAGAATGAAAGAGAAGACGTAAATTACTAACATCAGGCAGAAGAGTGGTGACATCCTACAGAGTCCACAGATTTTAAGAGGATAATGAGGGGTTATTGTTGTATTCATTTCCTAGGGCTGCCATAAAAGAGTACCAGAAACTGGATGACTTAAAACAACAGAAATGTATTCTTTCATGGTTCTGGAGGCTAGAAGTCCAAAATCAAGGTGTCAGCAGGGCCGTTTTCCTCTGAGACTGAGTAGAATCCTTCCCGGCCTCTTTTAGCTGCTGGTGGTGGCCAGCAATTCTTGGCATTCCTAGGCTTGTGGTGTCGCCACTCCAACCTCTGCCTATGTCATTACATGGCATTTCCCCCTCTGTCCCCGTATCCAAATTTCCTCCTTCTTCCAAGGACACTAGTCATATTAGATTTAAGGATCACCCTAATCCATTGTGACACCTTCTTAGTTAATTACATTTGCAAAGAATCTCATTTCCAAATAAGGTCACAGTGGACGTGAATTTCAACCCAGTACAATTATGAACAACCTTATAAATTCAACAACTCAGATGAGATGGTCAAATTCCTTAAAAGACACAAACTATCAAATGTCACTGAAGAAACAGATAACTTGAGTAGCCTTATATGTATTAGAGAAATTAAAGTTACAGTTAAACAATCCACCCCCCACCCCCCCAAAAAGAAACGGAGAACAGAAAACAAAAATCCTTCCAGGACCAGATGGTTCATCAGTAAATTCTACCAAACATTTAAGAAAGAAATAACACCAATTCTACAAACTCTTCCAGAACACCAAGTCTATAAATTGAAGAGGAAGGAATTCTTCCTCCACTCATTCTGTGAAGCCAGTCTTGATACCAAGCCCTAATAGCAAAACCAGGCAAAGAAAACTACCTACAAACATCTCTCATGAATACAGGTGCAAATTTCTCAAGAAAATTTTAGTTAATTGAATCCAAAATGCCTAGAAAGGATAATTCATTGTGACCATGGGGATTATCCCAAGACTGTAAAATTAATTTAAAATTTGAAAATTAACAAACTAAAAAAGAAAAGCCATATGGAAATACCAAGAATCTTAAATAGCCTAAACAGTGTTAACAAAGTAGAACAGAGCTGGCAATGGTGTGAAGATAAACAAACAGATCAATGGACCAGAATAGAGAATCCAGAAATAGAATCACACATGGTAAACTGATTTTTGATCAAATGCAATGGCAATTCAGTGCCACACTCTTCAACAAGAAGTGCCAGAACAATGGATATGCATATGCAAAAAAAATCCCTCAATCCATATTTTGTGCTATACATGAAAATTAATTCAAAATACTTCATAAACCTAAATGTAAAGCCTATAACTGTAAAAATTCTAGAAGGTAACAGAAAAAAAAAAAAAAAAAGAAAAAGACTTCTCTTGGTGCTCTCTAATGACCTGTATGGCAATGGAGTCTAGAAGAGAGTGGATATATGTATACGTATGGCTGATTTACTTTGCTGTACAGCAGAAACTAACACAATACTGAAAATCAACTATACTCCAATAAAAAATTAATTAAAAGAATTCTCAAACTCAATAATCAGAAAATAAACAACATTAACACTTAAAATGGGCAGAAGATTTTAACAGACACCTCGCCAAAGAATATACACTTGTGGCAAAGTGAAAAGATGCTCAACGTCATTAGTCATTAGGAAAATGCAAATTAGAACCACAGTGGGAAACTGCTACACACGCATTGGAATGGTTAGAGATTGACTCTGCAAGTGTTGGTAAAGTTGAGCAGGAACTAGTACTCCCATACCCTGCTGTCAGAAATGTGAAATATACATCCAACTAGGAAACAAATTTTGTAGTTTCTTAAAAGGTTCACCTTATGATCCAGCCATTCTCCTCCTAGGTATTCACGCAAGAGAAATGCATGTGTTCACATAGAGATGTGTACAAGAAAAGTTCTCAGCAGGTTTATTTATAACCACCCCAAACTGGAAACAGCCCAGCTGCCCACCAGCAGGTGAGAAGACAAAGTACGCCATTGAATACTCTTCAACAGTGAAAAGGAATGACGTATGACTCCAATTATGTAAAATTATGTAAGATTTCAGAAAGTGCAGACTAATGAGTAGTGACAGAAAGCAGACCAGTGGTTGCCTGGGAGTGAGGGAGGGGGAGGGAAGGGGCAGGGAGGGATAGGCATGGGAGGCGGGTTGCCAAGGGGCGTGAGAAAGCTTGGGGTGGTAGATGTGCTCAACCTCTTGATGGTTGTCATGATTACATAGGTGTTTACATAGATCAAAACTTAATAAATTATATTAGTTAAATATATGCAGTTTTTTTTGTCAATTATACCTCAATTAGGCTGTTTTTTAAAGTCTCAGAAGCTTAACCACAGGATTATTATAGGCAATACACATATATATAATTCCTAGCATGTATTTTTTATTTTTATTTATTTATTTATTTTTAAACTACTACTCTTTATTTTATTTATTTATTTGTTTGTTTATTTAGTTATTTATGGCTGTGTTGGGTCTTCATTGCTGTGCACAGGCTTTCTCCAGCTGTGGCAAGCGGGGGCTACTCTTCTTTGCAGTGCACGGGCTTCTCATTGCAGTGGCTTCTCTTGTTGCAGAGCATGGGCTCCAGCTGCATGGGCTTCAGTAATTGTGGCACACGTTTGGTAGTTGTGGCACACAGGCCCTAGAGTGCAGGCTCAGTAGTTGTGGCACATGGGCTTAGATGCTCCGCGGCACGTGGGATCTTCCCGGACCAGGGCTCGAACCGTGTCCCCTGCATTGGCAGGTGGATTCCAAACCACTGCGCCACCAGGGACATCCCAGCATGTATTTTTTAAATGCTAGTTATTATGTCATTAGATAGTAAATATTGTTTTTTCCCCCATCTTTCTATTTATTTATCTATTTTGGAGATTAACTAATGACATGTAAATTGCACAGATATTAAATAAATAGCTTGATACATTTTTGCATATGTTTCCAGAACGCCAAGAAGTCCTTCATGCCCCCTTCCAGTTAATACTCCCCACAATGCAGCCATTATCCCGACATCTAGCACCAGAGGTTAGCTTTGCCTTCAAATAAGTGGAATCACAGGATGTACTTGTACCAACCTTCTTTCATTCAACGTTATGGCTATGAGATTCATCCACGTCGTTACACGCAGTCATTGCTAAGTCTTTTTCCTCACTTTCTCATATTCCTCTGTATGGATGAATATAGCACAGTTCATTCACCTATTCTGCTGGTGGACATTTAGGCGGTTTCCAGTTTGTGGCCATCCTGCTGCTGTAAATAATCTCACATGTGTCTTTGGTGCACAAGCCTGGGCCCTTCTCCCCACCTTAATTGCACATTTTCAGTTTCACGAGGAGAAGGTGGGCTCTGCTTCTCCCCAAGACTCATTAAGTGAGGGTTCCTGAGGGTTCCTCCAGCTCCAGGGGGCTCAGAAGCTGGGCAACCAGAACCAATGGCAAACACTCCCTACCCTTGGTGGTTTATTACACCAGAGTTTATAAGAAGCAATAATTGCAAGGACCCACACCCTCCTAACAATCTGCCTACTCCCCTCCTCAAAATAAACTGAGCAAAATCCACCAGCTGCAATGTTGCCTTCACTTGCATTCCACGGGGGTTCCTTTCAAACTCTGCTCCTTGAAAAAGAAACAGCCCAAGGTCCGCTAAATTTGGGATTAATGCAATTTCCATCCCTCCTATTGGAGTTGCATGACCTACCTTAGCATGTTAGGGAGTCAGAGAAATCCCACAGAACACAACCTGTTTTGTTCCAGCATTTCCTGAACTCATTTTCAGCCTGCAGCCACAGATTTCTGTGGAGCCAGTGTATCTGGGAACATGCCTTAGGAAACAGTTCTGTGATCCTGGACACCCTTTTCCACGCTCTTCTTTAGAAGTTCCCTCTTACATACATACGTAATACATACGTACATAATAGCCAGACCATCTCACCCACCAGCAGTGCAGAGGGCAGCCCATGAGTAGAAAGTGAGGAATCTAGGAAAGACTTTGCCCCAAATGCTTGGCATCTGAAAACCTACCTTCAAGGACTGGTCTGATTTAAAAAGCACAGCTTTCACTCTGGGGGGCTTTTCATAAAAGCCAGTATTTTTTGTTAGGGTAACTAATGGAATCTCAGTTCCGTAGTTCTGAGACACTGTAGCAGGCAGATGGAGAGTAAAGAACCCAGAGAGGGAAGATTCGGAAAGAGGGAACAGGGAGTGAGACAAACTGCCTCTCCCAGGTAGACACACCAGCCACAACAAAGAGGAACAGAGCCCTTGGCATCCTTGATCAAAGGCACCAGGAGCTGGGGTGGCCCAAGGAGTAGTGGTGGGAAAATCAAGTCTGCAGAGGAACTTACTTGTGGTGGGTGGGGCTGAAGAATTCTGGTTACAGGTGCATTTGCCATTGACCTAGGTCCCTGAAGCATCACAGCCCACACTTGCCCTGCTCTCTTCCAAGACTGGATATAATTTTATCAACCTCTGCAGTGCATTCTTTTTCTTATAGAGGATACATGAACTTTATTTTTTAATATTTCTTTATTTTTTTTATACTTTAAAAAAATTTATTGAAATATAGTTGATTTACAATATTGTGTTAGTTTCAGGTGTACAGCAAAGTAATTCAGTTATATATATATATATATATATATATATATATGTATATGTATATTCTTTTTTAGCTTCTTTTGCATTATAGGTTATTACAAGATATTGAGTATATTTCCCTGTGCTGTATAGTAAGTCCTTGTTGGTTATCTGTTTTATATATAGTAGTGTATATAAATCCCCAAATTTAACCCCCAAATCCTAATTTATCCCTCCCCCCTCTTTCCCCCTTTGGTAACCATAAGTTTGTTTTCTATGTCTGTGAATCTATTTCTGTTTTGTAAGTAAGTTCACTTGTATCATTTTTTTAGATTCCACATATAAGAGATACCGTATGATATTTGTGTTTCCCTGACTTACTTCACTTAGTATGATAATCTCTAGGTCCATCCATGTTGCTGCTAATGGCATTATTTCATTCTTTTTTTATGGCTGAGTAATATTCCATTTTATATATGTACCACATCTTCTTTATCCATTCCTATGTTGGTGGACATTTATGTTGTTTCCATGTCTTGGCTATTGTAAAAACTGCTGCTATGAACATTGGGGTGCACATATCTTTTCAAATTGGAGTTTTCTCTGGATATATGCCCAGGAGTGGGATCAAGCTACAATCATCAAAACAGTATGGTACCAGCACAAAAACAGACATACAGATCAATGGAACAGGATAGGGGACACATCAACTTTAGATCCACCCCTCTCTGGGTATTTGTACTGAAGACATTGTTTTCTTGAAAAGTTCTTTCCTATATACCTTTCCCTTTTTCTCCTTCCCTGTCTGACCTTTGTGTTCATATCCATTTGGACAAACGGTTGTGTGTTTGAGTGTGTATGTGCACATGTGCATTTGTGTATGCATGAGTGTATGTGTGTGCATACGTGCTCATGTACGTGTTTTTGTGTGCATGCACATGTGAACTCATGTGTGTGTGTGAGGCCATGCACGTGTGTACCAGGAACACCAGAGGTTTTGTGTTTTCATTGAAATTGCACACATTTCAGGATTTCACACTGTTATTCTGAATGCATTTTCTTCCAACTCAAGAAAGTCCAGCCATACAGCACAAAGCTCTCAGCTCATTTCCCCAGAACAGTCCAAACCTATTTCAGTCTCCCTGAAAATGGCTCGAAACATAATTAAGGCACTTTTTTTCCCGGCTCCCTGAGCATTTTTCTCTCTTCAGTTAATGTCTTGGAAACAGCCCAGAAGTCGGTGGAGTCATAAAGGGAACAGGAACCTTGGCATGGTCACATTCCAAAGATGCCTACATAGGTTTATAATCTCAAGGGGAAAAAGGGAAGCAAGCGTGGTTTCCGCAGCGCCCCCTCCCTGTCTCCAGCCCCTCTGTGGAAGCAGCGGGCAAACCTGGAATGAATCCTGGGCCAACTCCAGCGGCGCGGGTGCCCTCTCCCCAGGCAAGGTCACATTCATTTGGGGCAACATCTTAAATAATGCTTCCTCCCACAGCGAAGTTACCTGGCATTTCCGGTAGGCTGAAACACAGCTTCATCCCAGGGTATCTTCTAGGAAAGTGAACTGTGTTCTGAGAGCTGATGAAGAGTGTTTCACAATGGTAAATGAAAGTGTATTTCTGTTTGGAGGCCCCTCTCAGCCCTTTGTTGCTGGGGTAATGGAAGCTCAGCCTCTTGATCCAGGATTAACTCCCCTGTTGCTTGGAGAGGGGCAGACAGGGCAAGGGGGGCGGGGCAGAGTCGGGAGGGCGGGGCCAACAGGAGAGCAAGGGGCTCCCTGTTATTTCCTCATTTTCTCTGACTGCCACCAAAAAGGATTTGAAAAGGCTTCCGGTAAAATGTGGCACCGTTTGCAAAACTAAGGGATTATATTATCCCCAAAACTACAACAGGGAAAGCTACCAATAATAGCAACAAACTTCAGCTCTGAGCTTCCAGAAATTCCAGCCGGGGAGGGAGGCATCCCGTGTCAGATGATTTTCTTTGTTTCCTAGGACGCCGTGGGAGCGAGGCCCCTACCTGAGCCCCCAGTGGCCAGCACCATGCCCGGCATATAGTATGCTCCTGATAAGTGTGTGTTGATTGAAGAGTTGGGCTAGGAAGCCTGCAGGTTTTGCCTCTGGGGAGCTTGCCGAAATTGTTACTTATGGCTGGCGAACAAAGCCATGTCTGGAACCCTCCCTCCAAAGGACTGCTTGCAGAATTTTAGCTTGTACGTCTTTAAAAAGAACTTGTTTTTTAAGTTATGAAATAGAACATAGAAAACGAAAAGTGCACAAGACATATGTGGACAATTTAGTTAATAAATATAAAGCCAACACTTGTAACCACCTACCAGGTGAAGAAACAGAATATTATCACCACCACCAGCCCCATCGGTCCCTCCCCTCCAGAGGTAATTCACTATTTTATTTAGCCTAATAATTTCCTTGTTTTTTTAAAAAAGTAGTTTTACCACCCATGTTTTTAAAACCTAAAAAATATGGTTCTGTTTTGCCTGGTTTTTAATGAATAGAATTGCGTGGATGTATTCTTTTGTGTCCTCATTCTTTTTCTCGATAACACGTTTGCAAGGATCTGCCATGTTTTCACAGCTGTACTTTGGTCATTTTGTTGCAGCACTGTGTGAACCACACTTTATCCACACACCCTCTTGTCAAAGGACATTTGGGTTTTCTGCTAGTCCTTGGCAGTCTGCCTGGGTTTTCAAGCCAACTCTGAACTCTCACTTCTGGTTGATACTTACTTGCTCAATCCCTCTTGGCCAGCGGGTCAGGCTGCTCCATGGCAAACACCGTTGGTTTCTGCCCAGCAGCTCTAGGGCTCTCCTGAGGCTCTGTCCCAGCCCAGCCCTCAATCCTCATGTTCTGGGTACCAGTGACTGGCCTGTGACGTCATATCTGGGGCTGTCTTGCTGGCTCTGACACTTCAGCTTTGATTCAAGTTTTACTGTATTTTCTTATTCTAGTTTCTCTCTGCTCCCTGCTTTCTAGCTCCTGGGCTAAGGCCATCCAGCCCACCCTACAACTGTGGCCAGGCCTGGCTTCCCATAATTGAGACAAGGAATTTGAACCCTTTGTCTGTTGCTGTCCTTTCCCTGAGCCCCACTCTCTGCCTGGGAATTGGATCACACAGGTTTATTGATTCTGAGGACGTGAACTGAAAAATGATCAATTGACCAGCCTCGATCAATTCCAAAGTTAGAAGATATAAATGTAAAACTTTCCCACTATTTCATGCAGCCACCATCTCTTAATTATTTCATTAAGCAAGTTACAAATACTGTTTTATCTCTCATCAAAATTGAATAACGAGGGGCTTCCCTGGGGGCGCAGTGGTTGAGAGTCCGCCTGCCGATGCAGGGGACACGGGTTCGTGCCCGGGTCCGGGAAGATCCCACGTGCCGCGGAGCGGCTGGGCCCGTGAGCCGTGGCCGCTGAGCCTGCGCGTCCGGAGCCTGTGCTCCGCAACGGGAGAGGCCGCAACAGTGAGAGGCCCGCATACCGCAAAAAAATTAAAAAATTGAATAATGAAGGAAATTAGGTTCATCAATTCAATCAACCAAGGTCATTGTACACTTAGCCTGTCCGAGACACCCTTGTTAAGTGCTCTGAATTTAATAAGGCGAAGAAAAGGCAAGATGGGAAGTATAGCTTTTAAACTGCAGTCAGGCCCTGTATTCTAAGGATGGTACTAGAATTCGTATTTGCAATATCAATTAAGTGGTCTCGTTTCTGCAAAGGTATGACAGGGGGCGGGTGGGAGAGGTGCAGACCGCTCAGCGCACTCTATAGAGAGGCCATCATCCTAGTGGGTGGGTAGTGCAGTGATGGGAAGAGACCACAGGGTCTGGAGCATCAGGGGAGGGAGGATTTAAGGGGAGACTCTTGTCTGGGCTGGAGCGGATCCCAGGAAGTATGGCTGCCAGCCAGAATCAGGAAGATTGATGGCTGGAGGAAGACTCCCGGAGACAAGGAGCCGGGTGGAAGATGTCAGGAGCATCAGTATCTGATCTTGAGAGGCTAGCTTTCTGCACCTTTCTGCTCCTAGGTTTTTATTAACCTAGTGTTACCCTCGGCCTTTAATAAAGCTCCCCGAGACAATCTGGCTTATTGTTAGCGGGGCTGTGCAGAAGCAAAGGCTGAGGGTGGGGTGGGGGGAAGGGAGGGGGCAGCGGGTCCACTGGTACCACCTCACCCAGAGCAGCAGCTGGAGCAGAAGGGAGGGGCTGGTGGGAGATGCGGAGCATCTGGGGGTCCTGCCTTCCTCCAGGCCTGCACTGTGGGGGCGTGGGTTACAGCCATGTGACTCAGGAGTGTGGAGAACTTGGGCTTCTGGGCTAAACAGAAATAAATATGGTGGAGGCCTTGCCCTCAGGAGCTTATGCTACGTGCCTGGAGCAGGGAGGACGGCGTATCTGGGAAGCCTTCCTGGAAGAGGCAAGGCCTGGCAGGTGGTGTGCTGGTGGTTGTGAGCGGGTCCGGGTGATGGGCTGCTGGGGAACAGCAGAGGAGAGGGCGAGGTCAGCATTTAAGTGCCGAGGCACCAGTCCCTTTATTACGTGGATTCTGTACCTGCTTTCTCCCTTTATTCTGTACCTGCTTTCTCCCTTTATTACGCGGATTCTGTACCTGCTTTCTCTCTATATCCCCGGCTCCAAGGCTCCCGATGGTGCTTCCGCAGGGGATGAGCACAGGAAACCAAACCCGAATCCCTCAGATCTGCACCATGAGCAGCTCGAGTAAGAAGCTGAATGGTGCAAGAGGCCAACATCTTAGCCTGGGAGACCCTTCTAGATCAGTAGTGGAGCCACGTGTCCATCTAACCCCTGATGCGGTGACCGTGCGGCTGCTTGCGCACCCTGGGCTGCATCGCGCGGTGCTGGCAGCACTGTGGGCCAGCCCCCAGTGCCCTGCCTTTCCCAGGCTGAGCTTACCGCAGTCCCTTCCTTGTTCTTCCCCTGCCTTCCAGGGGCTCCCAGAGGACGCCCCTGATGGTACCTGCCTTAGGGCCCTGACCAAATTGGCACCATCTGCTGGGCCGGCTACCGGCTTGGTGCTCCAGGGTCACTGCTCGAAGCTGCTCCTCCCAGAACTGGTAAACGATCTCCGGATGCCACAATCACTCATGCCTTTATTGCTTTCTTGAAAGACAAGTCTCCCCTTGTCATGGGCAGGGCTGTGCCGTAACTGAAGCACTTTCGAAGGGAGAGGACAGTGAAATACACCTTCAGGGCCATCCTACTTTGAGAGGAAACCAATGGAGCCCTTGAAGCTGGCCATCCAGTCCCTGCTGGGATGGGGCGCTGGGGTCCTCATCCTGCACACTCTCTGGGTTTTCATCTTGGACAGGTTGGCTTCTCTGTTTGCCTTAATTTTCCCATTTATAAACTAGAGATAATAGTGTAGCTCCCAACCTCTTTTTCCCTAAAAGAGTGCTAAAATCCAAACTTTTGGTCAGCCTCACTGCCCCAATTCCCCATTTCTTGACCTACAGATTTCTGACAATGATGCTCTGACTCACCCACGCACCGGACTGACGTCCATCTGTGACTCTT
>NW_006776681.1:186544-230523 GCF_000442215.2 Lipotes vexillifer
TCTGCACTGACGTCCAGCGCTGCCTCTTTCCCGTCTCCTGTTACCCAAGTTATCAGCCTCTGAGCCCTGCCTACGCTTCGCTGTGTGACCTCCCGTGCTGCCCACCAGCTGTCCTGCCCCCGGGGTGCCAGCTGCACTCACTCCGGTCCCTGCACCTGCTTCCTCCCCCGTCACCTCCTGGATCTCCACCAACCGCCTCACAGAGGGCTGCCAGAGTCATCTTCCTAAAGTGTCCTTTTTCACAGATTGTCCTCTGCACCAGTGGCTTTCCCCCAGGGAGATTCTGCCCCCAGGGAACATGTGGCAATGTCTGCAGACATTTGTGGATGTCACATTGGCATGGGGGTGCTATAGGCCGGGGGTGCTGCTAACCCTCCCACAATGCCCCCCTCAACCAAGAATCATCCGGCCCCAAAGGTCAGTAGTGCCAAAGTTGAGGAACCCTGTTTTCATCCATGTGAAAAAACTTTAGTGGCTTCTTAGAACCTTTAAGAAAAAGTCCAAACTTGCCCTGGATTCCAGTGATTGGAAGGGGCATATGGGAGCATCTGGGGTGTTAGTATGTTCTCTTTCTTATTGTGGGCATTAGTTACAAGGGCGTGTTCAACTTGTGATAATTCATTGAGCTGTATACTTAGGATTTGTGTATTTTTCTAAGTGCGTGTTTATTAACAATAATTCCTATTTAAACTTTTCCTCAGAGTACCTCCTTAAAAGCATGGTCTGATTTACCTAAAGTCAGGAGCCAGCAGTGGTCCTCTGAGTGAGCAAAGGGAACCCTAACATCTGGAACTTGTTAAAACAAAGTAATGTGCAATGGTGATTGCAGCCGCTCCTACAGCCCCTCAGTGAGTCAGTCAGTTAACAAGTGTTTATTAAAGGCACCCCATTCTCATGAACTTCGGGTCCAGTCAGCGATGAGACAGCAATCTAGCCAAACAGCTGGGTAAAGAACTTGCAGCTGCTGAAGCCAGACAAGAAACTTGGAGCCTCTCGTTGACATCTGTTCAGGGGTTTTGTCCTCCACCCCTCCACCCTGAAATGTACTCTAAGGTAGAGCAGAGAGTCTGCAGAAGGGAACAAGTGGGGCAAAAGATCTGGAGGAGAGGCGGGAGGCTAGAGGAGCACTCATAAGGTTATCACAGTAAAGACAAGTGATTTTTAAAGGAAGAGTTTCAGATCGGCAGCAGGTTTCTTACTTTGCCCAGAAACTAGAATATGGTACTTCAACACCTACAGGCTATGAAGAGAACAAACTTGCAACCCAAGAATCCTCTTCTCAGCCAAGATATTATTCTCTGGTCAGTGTGTGAGAAACACATTTGTAAATATGCAAGAATTTGGGAGTATGGCCCACACACACCTAGGGCTGCTACATGGTACAACTCCAAAGGGCAAACCCTTAATATACTCCATCCAGTAAGAAGCACCTTGGAGTCTTAACCAAATAAAAACGGAATCAAACCAAAGACCTCAAGACAGACAAACAAACAAGCGAACAAAAACCCCCAAAGACCTCAATTTTGGAAATACAAAGGCAAAAGTAATCAAGATATGCCAAAATGTGCCTTTTCTGACTTGGCCGCTATAGAATCCTTAAAGTAAAAAAGAAAAAGTAGAAGTTTTAAAAGCTATTTTATCTTTTGTCACAAGTCAATAAAGCTAGGAAAAAATAAGAAAAAGAAGGACATTAAAAAACCTTAACTATTATGAAGTTAAGAGCCCACCCATGGATCAAAGAAGAAATCAAAAGTGAAATTATAAATGGTCCAGAAAGCAAAGTAAAGAAGTACCTTTTATGTCAAAATCTATGTGCATAGCAAAAGCTAGTTATGACTTCAAATACCTTCTTTTTTAAAGAAAAAAATTAATCTAAAAATGGATGTTGTGTTTGTCTATAAAAAGGAGAAAAAAAATTATAGCAAAATAATCCAAAACAGCAAGAAGGAATTAAATAGAAAACAAAAAAATTTTGACCAGATAAATTGTTCCCAAAGCTGGTCTTTGAAAAGAACAACAAATGCCTAATCCTCATGAACCTGGTTTACGAGGGAGAAAGGAAGGAAGGGAGGGAGGGAGGAAGAAAAGAAGGGAAAAAAGCAAATAAACGATTCTAAGGTAATACTTTGGCAACAAATTTAAATCTCCAGGGGGAATAGATGATTTTTCAAGGAAATATATATTAACAAAATTAAGAAGAAATGGAAAATTTGAATGGACCAGTTACTGTAGTAGAGATGGGGAAAGTGAATAAAAATCTACCTCTAAAAAGGTTACTGGAAACAAATGGCTTTAGAGCTTGGTTCTAGCCAACCTCTAAAGAACAGATAATTCCAATAACAGTTACACTATTGCAAGCTATAGAAAAGACTAAAGGTTCTCTAATTTCTTTTATACAGTTAATACAGAAACCTAAAATAGTACAGAAGGAAAAACTACAGCCTAATCTCATTCTGAAAATAAAAATAAAAAATTTGATACAATATTGGCAAATAAACTATAGCAATGTATCAGAAGAAATACACTATGACCAAGTAAAATTTTTTCTAGAAATTCAGTGGTGGTTCAAATCTCAGGAAATCTGTACATAAAGTTGATTGCAGCAAGATTAAAAGAAAAAATTCGTAGTCATATCAATAGATGTTGAAAAGGCACCTAATAAAGTTCAGCAGCTATTTTTCAAAAGAATTCTGAGCAAGGTGAGAATAAGAATCAACTTCAATATGTTACAAGCTGTTTACAGTTTCATTCGCCAATAACATCCTAAATAGCAAATCACTAAAACCATTTCAGCTACAATCAGAAACCAGAGAAGGATGCCAGCTCTGTCATTTTTCTTGAACAGTGTCTTGGAGGTTTTAGCAAATGCAATTAGGCCAGAAAATGAAACAACTGGCATAAATTTTAAGTAAGACAAAATAAAATTTTCTTTTACTGATGACATTTTTAATCTAGGAAAGGAATTTAGCAAAGTTACTAGATGTAAGAATTAATAGCTTTTCCCTATGCTGCTTTGCATACAGAAAAAGAAATGATAAAAAAATACTCTGCTCATAACGGTGACAAGTGGTGTAAAATTCATGGAAATAAATATGGTGAAAGCATGGTATCTATATAGAGAAAAAATTTAAATGTATTAGAAAGATATAAAATGAGTTCTGAATAAAGGAAAAGATATGTCTTTGTGGATAGGAAGACCTAATATCATAAAAATTAATCCCCCCACAATTGTTATGTAAAGTTAATGTAATCTCAACTGAAATGTTGACACAATTTTCATCATTCTAAAATTGGATAAAATTGTCTTAAAGTTCATTTGGAAGAATAAATAGGTGAAAGTAACCAAGAGAAATTTTGAAGAAAAACATGAGGACTTGTTTTTCCAACTATCCAAACATAGCTAAAGGTTACTGTACTCAAACCAGTATTATATTGGCATGGGAATAAGCAAATAGATCTGTTAGGCAAAAAAAATGGTCCAGAAATTGATTTGCTTTTCAAATGAGAATTTCATGTATGACAAAGTTGGTATGTCAATGAGCATGGAGTCTTTTTAAAACAATACTCTAGAATTGTTCACGTGAGTTATCCTTAAAGTGTTGGGGAGGGTAAAGTACGTCACACAGTGGAAGGCAGGGGGGCGGGGGGGCGGGGGAACAGGAGAGGGGGTGAGGCACGCACATATAACAACAACAACCACAGTAATAATAACAGCACTTTCATAGTTCCATAGTTCCATAGTTCCATAGTTCCACTGTTCCATGGATGCAGATAGATACAGACATAGATAGAGATGCTACAGACGTAGGTGATAATAGATATAGATGACATAAATGTAAATACACACGTATGTGTGCAGCTCTTCCTTGACTTATGATGGGGTTACATCCTAACAAACCCATAGTAAGTTGAAAATAGCCTGAGTTAAAAATTCAATACACCAAGCCTATCGAACATGATGGCTTAGCCTCGCCTACCTTAAACGTACTCAGAATACTTACGCTAGTCTACAGCTGGGAAAAATCGTCTAACACGAAGCCTATTTTATAATAAAGTTGAATATCTCATGTAATTTGTTGAATACTGTACTGAAAGTGAAAAGCAGAATTGTTGTGTGGGTTCAGAATGGCTGTGTGTCGATGGTTTCCCGGCGTGACAGCAGAGCTCACAGGCCAGCATCACGAGAGGGGACGGTGCCACATACCACTCCCAGGAAAAGATCGAAATTCAAAATTCCACGTACACTCAATGCTCTGTGATGACCTAAATGGGAAGGAAATCCAAAAAAGAGGGCATATATGTATACGTATAGCTGATTCACTTTGCTGTACAGCAGAAACTAACACAACATTGTAAAGCAACTCTACTCCAATAAAAATTAATTTAAAAAACAAAACAACACAAAATTCTACTTACACTTTCTACTGAATGCATATCACTTTCGCAGCATCGTAAAATCAAAAACCCTTAAGTAGAACCATCGTAAGTTGGTTACTATCGGTATATATATTTTATATAAATGTATAAACACACACATATATGTATATATATTCTGACTATATATTACACACCATACACACACATATATATATTCTATCTATATATATACATACACATAGGATATATATTCTATCTCTCTAAATTACATATATATGTACATTCATATAGCAAAACAACGGTAGAGATACTATCAGATTCTATAATATTACTGACCCATTTTACCAGATGCTGAAACTGAGGCACAGAAAGTCAAGTTGCCCGAGTTGGCAATCTGGTTCCAGAGTCCATGCTCTTACCTCCTCATAGGTTGCCTCCTACAAGTAAAAGGACTGCCTGAAGGACAAAAGTGTGATGCGACCTCACTCACCAGGAGTGACCCCGGCATGGGCACCTCCCTAGATTTTGCTCCCTCAGCACCTTGCCTGCCCTACCCTAGTCCCAGCCCTGTCATTCACATAACAGATGCATCTGTGCAGAAGAAATTTCAAAAAAGGTAGAGGTATATCTATGTTTATGGACCTGTAGGGATATAAGTGATATTGACAAATGAAAAGGGCAAGTTATAGTATAGTAATTCAGTTTCACTGAAAACAAACAAATACACGTAACAAAGTGTTAAATGGGGAGCTGTGTCACAGACTCTCAAACGAGAGCTATCAGAGCTCAAGAATCAGCTAAATGACAACCTCACAAGGAATAATCTTAAAAAGTTACAAAACTGGGGAGGATTTATGAAAAAGGAGAGGGTCTGTCAAGTGGTTTCTTTGGAAGGAGCTGCTGCCTTTCTGTGAGCCCCTGCTCCCTTCTCAAGGGGAGGGCATTGAAAGTGTCACCTCGCTCCCCTACACCTGAGGACAGCCAGCTTCAACGGAGCCTCAGGGGGCCTGATCCCCTGCCCCCCAGACATGGAGAAGCATGTGGACCAGCCCCAGCACACCCCCGAGCCGGCTGGCTGCTGGGCACGGCAGCAGGGAACACTACTCCCATCACATTTCCTGTGGGCAGTTCTCCCTCCACTTGAGTTACTACTTGAGTAATAATTCCCCAGAACAGGGGCGAGGGACCAGATGGAGAACCAGCAAGAGGAATATTGCCTGCAATTCTTTTTTTTTTTTTTAATTAATTAATTAGTTTTTTGTCTGTGTTGGGTCTTCGTTGCTGCGCGAGGGCTTTCTCTAGTTGCGGCGAGCGGGGGCCACTCTTCATCGTGGCGCGCGGGGCTCTCACTGTCGCGGCCTCTCTTGTTGCGGAGCACAGGCTCCAGATGCGCAGGCTCAGTAGTTGTGGCTCACGGGCCTAGTTGCTCCGCGGCATGTGGGATCTTCCCGGACCAGGGCTCGAACCCGTGTCTCCTGCATCGGCAGGCAGGTTCTCAACCACTGCTCCACCAGGGAAGCCCTGGCTGGAATTCTTAAAGGGAAATCCTGTGTCCAAGAGGTATTTCCAAAGTAAGTAACCCCTTGTTGCATACTCAGGGTGGACAGATGGCTAGCAAGCCTACACCGAGGGGGAGGGCAGTAGCCCACCCAGGGAAGAGGGAGCAGGGAGCCCTCCCAGGAACCCAGAGGAATGCTCTAGGGAGTAAGAGGTCACTTTTTTTTTTTTAATTTATACTGGGTGATTTTTTTTTATTGGAGCATAGTTGACTTACAATGTTGTGTTATTTCTGCTGTACAGAAAAGTGATTCAGTCATACCTAGACATGCATTCTTTTTCATATTCTTTCCCATTATGGTTTATCACAGGATACTGAATATAGTTCCCTGTGCTCTACAGTAGGACCTTGTTGTTTATCTGTTCTCTATATAATAGTTTGCACCTGCTGACCCCAAACTCCCACTCCATCCCTCCCCCCTCCCCCTCCCCCTTGGCAACCACAAGTCTGTTCCCTATGTCTGTGAGTCTGTTCCTGTTTCATAGATAAGTTCATTTGCATTATATTTTAGGTTCCACATATAAGAAACACCAGCCCAAGCAAGAGAGCATGGGGCTGTCGGCACCAGCACCCGCCAAGGAAGAACTCCTCTGCCCCTCTTTACCCTGCCGCCTCCGACCCTAGAACCGTTGGGGGTGGGTGAAAGAATGAGTAGAAATCTGAGCTTTGAATGAACAGTGCACAGCGCCCTGAAGCTGTAGCTATGTGCACATGTTTTATGAACAAGGAGGGACCACGGGAGGATACAGGCCGGGATGTAAGACTGGTGGCCTTTGGGAGCCGGGGGGTAGGGAAGAAAGCAAGAGAGCAGGACAGAGAAGTGCTGAGGTGAGGATGGGACGGAGAGCAAAGTCGGGGGCTGAGCACCCCAGCAGGCACGTGGAAAGCCCTTCGCAGTTTTGCCCAGGGCCTGACTGTCGTACTTACAGAACTGTGGGCAGTCCCAAAGGCTTGTGGAGAAGCCAGGAGCCCTGAGGTTTGCCCTCCAGCTCCCCAGTCAGCCTCAGCCCTACGAGGACTCCTGGACCCTGGAGGGCTCAGCCCCCACTGGGTAGGCTGACTGCGCTGGACGGGGCCGCACTGGACTCCAGTCTTCCTGTCTGTGTCACAGAGCTGGCCAGAATCCTGGAAAGGGAGGACAGGGAAAGGCTTATCTCTGTGTCCTCTATACCCCCCAGCGCCTGATTCTATCACAGATAGCACTTTCTATATTTCATTAAAATCTTATGTCTTATGTCTGCTTCTTAGAAGCAGAAAATAAGTCCTTTAGGCGAGGGATTATCATAGTCATCTTTGCACGTTCAATAGTTGGCTCACGGGTACTAGTAACTGTTGTTTGCCCTGAAATACAGCCATACAGCTTCCTTATTGGAAGATTCTGAACTAACTCGGTGACAGATGACAGCGGGAACCCTTGTTTATGGCTGATCTTTGTGGGACCAGCAGCGAGAGCACAGCACTCTGCTCCACCAGGACCTCAGAGTGTCCTGGGTGCTTGCCCAGAGCCGATGCGATTTGTTTTGGCTTGTCTCTCTCCTCCTCTAGAACCTAAGTTCACAAACATAGTCTAATTTGTCTCCTGCTATTGCCAGTACCGAGAAGGGTGCATAATAGGATTGAATGAATGAACAAATGAATGGATGGATTTTTTTTTCAGATGAAGTTTCATTCATTGCTAGCCCTGACTACCAGGGTCTGTGTTTGGTGCTGGGGATTCAGAGAAAGACAAGATGCAGCCCTTACCCTCAAGAATGCCTGCTTTGGGGTCGGGGGAGAAAGGATGGGAACAAACAGGTAAACAAATAATTATGGAGCAGAGTGGAGGTTTTGAGATGGGCAGGTGAGCGCCTTTGCCTCTAGGGTGACAGAGTGGGCAGGGCAGGAGAGGTTTCAGGTGGGAGACAGTCTGGCAGCTGTCAAGTCCAACCCTATTCCCTCTAGTTCTATGCCCAGAGTCATGCAGACTTGAGGGCCTGCCCTAGACAGAGAGGGCAGCCCTGTGCTGTGATGTGAGGGGGCTACAAAATCCAAAGCATCTCACCTCCGCACTGTCACGTGGTCACAGATCCCTGCCTTACTTGCCCATTCCTGTGGCCAAGACAGGGACAACCCCACTGGAACGGTAACTCCCCTTGACTAGGCAACTAGATTGTAGTCAAATTCTGCAAGATTAAAAGCCCAAACCAACAAAAATATTGGTAATTTCTGAGAATACTGCTGAGGAGCAATGTTAGGACTCCCCAACCCATGGTGGTCTTGTTTTTTTCTTATATAATATGTAAAATATAAAACATATCTTTTAATCTTCACGCTCAATGGGTTGTTTGGCTAATACAAAATTCTCGGTTAAAATGATTTTCCTCCAAACTGTGAAAGCGCTGCCTTTCTGTTCCTGTAGCTTCTGCTGTGGCTATAGAGATGTCTGGGTCATTCTGATTCCCAATCTTCTGGATGTGCCCAGAGTACCCCCTGCCTCCCAAAAGGGTATAGAATCTCCTGTTTGCCTGTGGTGCTCTGAAATTTCACACTAACACGCTGGCATGAGTGTTTACTTCCATTCATTGTGATGGGTACTCAGTGGGCCCTTTTAATCCAGACTTGGCGTTTTCCATTTCTCTGTTTCTCTACCTTCTGTTGATGTCTCCACAAGTCTATCTTCAAATCGTTCTTCTGAGTTTTCAATTTCTGTTACATTTGTTTTTGTTTGCTTAAAATGTTTATTTCCTGATCACTTGGGGTTTTGTGGGGGGAGGTCATCTTGGTTTTGCCTCACAGTTTCAATATCATCTCTAATATCTCTAAGGATATGAAAGATAGTTTTTTGAAGACTTCCTTTTCTTGAAGTCTGTCTCCTACAGGTTGTGCTGTATTTATTTGCTTGTTTGCAGATTTGCTTGTCTTTTGTGTTGCAAGATTTCCCCAGGTGTCTGGTACTCCTTGTCTGCTTGCTGGCATTGAAGAATGAGGACCACAAGTATGATTGGCAGCTCTGAGCATGTGGGTGGGCTTGTCCATGATGGGCTCACTCTGGCTTAGTCATTTCATTAGGGAAGACATTTTGTTGGTAAATGACACGCCTAGCTTTGTGCTAGCACTGAAGAGGGCAGTTATCTGAATGGGCGTTTAGGACTATAATTGCTTCTTAAAGACATGCTCAGGCACTACACCTTATTTTAGCATCCTGCGTTAGTCACACCACCAGGGGTACCTGGTACCTCCAATTCCAAGCCTTTGAGGATTCTGTAGTCTAAGCCAGTCACCTTCTCAGCTCTCCCCATTGTTGGTTTAAGACTTGCCCTTTTCCAGACCTTTAAACATTTTATTCCTTCCAGCTTCCCAGTTTTATTTTCATTGCCTTATCTACAACATTCTCTCTCCTTCTGGGGAATAATGCTTATTTTATAATTCCAGGCTTCTGCTTTCCAACTGTAGTTAGCAAAATAATGCTCCCCAAACATCTATGTCCTAATCCCCAGAAGCTGTGATCTTGTAGGTTACATGGCAAAGGGAAATTATGGTTTCAGATAGCATTAACTTTGCAAATCAGCTGACCTTAAAATAGGGAAATTATCCTGGATTATCCAGGTGGGCCCCAATAATCACAAGCATGCTACAAAGTAGAAGAGGGAGATAGACAAGAAGGTGAGAGTGATGTGATGTGAGGGGGACTCAAGCTGCCATCGCTGGCTTTAAGGATGGAGAAAGGGGCCCAGAGGGAATATAGGGGGCCTCTAGAACCTAGAAAAGGCCAGAAAACGAATTCTTACCATAGCTTCCAGGAAGAAATAGTCTTACAAACACGTTGATTTTTGCCCAATGAGATCCACGTTGGACGTCTAACCCACAGAATTGCTAAGATAATTCTTTCGTGGTGTTGTGTGTTCAAACCACTAAGTTTGTGGTCATTTGCTACAACAGCAGTAGGAAACCAATACACAAACCATAAAGAATTAACTGCTAGGTGTCTTACCCTCCATCCATAAATAACTAGGAAATTGGACAAAATATATGAAACAACTCCTTTTAGACATTGGCAACAGTAGTGCCCGTTGTGATTCCCCAAGACATGAAACTCAAAGCGAGCCTGCCTGGAGACCCTTTGCAGACCACAGTGCAGAGGGGAATCCAGCAGAGCCCAGCAGGCTTACAGAATTGAAGAATTTAGGAGGCCAAGGAGGCTAGAATGAGGGACACAGTACCAGGGATCTTGGAAGCTACACAGAGAAAGGGGCCCGGAGTCTGCATAGGAATCCCCCTGCAGTGCCTGTAAGAATACCAATCTGCACTCATACAGGGCTGGCTAAACTCCTTTAGGCTATGCAAAAGCAACTTTGGAAGAAAGAAAAATTCTGGGAAGCTGTCAATTGAGCAATTCCCAGAATTCATAATGGAATCACACAAGCAGAAAATCGCTGAGTTCCCACAAGTGGAGAAACCTAAAAGAATACGTGGGGCACTGAAAATGAAATGCTTTACAAGAGAAACTAAACTACACTTGGAATAAAAGAAACTATAGACTGACTCAAAAGTAAAACCTTAAAACGAGACTCAGAAGGATCAAATACCTTACCTATGGGGCAGATCTAAGTCCAAAGCATAAAATTCACAAGGTACGGCATCCAATAACAAACTACTGGACATATAAAGAGTCAGGAATATATGACCTAAAACCAGGAGAAAAATCAATCAGTAGAAACAGTCAACAGAAATGACAGAGAGGAAACAGCAAAGATTTTAATCATTTATTTACATGTTACAAACACATATAAGGATTTTTTTAAAAAACATGAACACAATGAAGAGAGAATCTGAAGATGTAATAAGAATAGATTGAACTTTTAAAGGTTAAAAAAATAGAATGTCTGAAATGAAAAAAACTACTGACGCAATTAATGGCAGAGTAGTCTCTGCAGAAAAAAATGATCCGTGAACTTGAAGTCATAACAATAGAAGACCACCCAATGAAATACAGGGAGAGAAAGGACTGAAAACAAAGAACAAAGCATTAGCGACCTGTTGGAAAATTAGTGTAACATACAAGTAATTGGGGTCCCATTTAGAATAAAAAATGTGAAGTTTTTCCAAATCTAATGAAAATTATAAACCCATAGATCCGAGAAAAGCAAGAAAACCCAAGCAAGATAAACACAAAGAAAACCACACCAAAGCACACCATAATCAAACGTCTGAAACCGGTGATAAAGAGAAAACATTAAAAGCATTCAGGGAAAATGACCCATTACATATCAAGGAGTAAAGACAAGAATTATTAAAAAAAAAAAAAAAAAAAGACAAGAATTATTTCAGACTTCTTGTCAGAAAGTATGCAGATCAGAAGAAAACGAAATAACATGTGTAGAATGCTGAAAGAAAAAAGATGTCAAACAGAATTCTCTACCCAGAAAAATACATTTAAAATTTGCAGGTGAAGTAATGCAACAAAATCAATTAGACAAAATCTGCAAGAATTCCTTGCCAGTAGACCTGCACAATAAGAAATGTAAAAGTTGGTCCTTCAAGTAGAAAAAAATCCATACCATGTTAAAATTTGGATCAATAAAAAAGAACAGGAGGGATGCATTAAAAAGTGTCCTAAGGAAACACTGGACTTTGAAGGGTGATGGATACGTCCATTTGATGATGGTGAGTGTATGAGTGTATACGTATGTGTATACGTGTATACGTATACACATACGTATACATTTCATGAGTGTATACATATGTCAAAACTCATCAGATTGTAATTTTAAATATGTGGAGTTTGGTGCATATCAGTTATACCTCAATAAAGCTGTAAAAAAACAAACTTGGAGAAAGTATTTGTAACATTCCATAGACTTGGGAAAAATATTTATAACACATGTTTGAAAAGGAATTATGTGATTTGTACATATATCCTTACAACTGAATAATAAGACGATCAAACAACTCTTTGCAAATGGGCACAAGTCAAACAGACATTTCACAAAAGAAGATACAGAGGTGGTAAATAAGCATATGAAGAAATGTTCAACGTCACTCATCATCAGGGAAATGATGATTAAAACCACAATGAGATATCACTACACACCCACTGAAATTGGAGAGACCGGCCTCACCAAGTATTAGTGATCCCTGTACAATGCTGGTACAGCAAATTTGGGGAAACTGTTTTGCTGTTTCTTTAAACAGTAACGTATACTCACCATATGACGCAGCATTTCCACTCACTTAAGAGAATGAAAGCACATATCCTCCCAAATACTTGTACATAAATGTCTTAGTCATAAGAGCCAAGAACTTCAACAACAGGTGAAGGGCTGAACAAGTTGTCCTCAATCCAGACCATAACATACCACTCAGCAATTGCAAGACCAGGAACTACTGGTGTTTGCAACAACCTGTACGAATCTCAAAACATGCTGAGCGGAAGAAGCCAGACCCAAAAGACTTCACACTGTACAATTCCTTTGATAGAAAATTCTCAAAAAGGCAACACTAACCTATAGTGACAGAGGCAGACCCCAGTGGTTCCCTGGGGACAGAGTTATTAGTGGACTGCCTGTCAAGAGGCATAAGGGAACTTTCTGCATGATAGAAATGTTCAATATTTTGATTGTGGTGGTTACAGCAATATACACGTTAATGAAAACTCATCTAACTCTATAAAATGGGTTCATTTGATTGTATTTAAATTATAGCTCAACAAAGTTTTCTTTTTTTTAATCTTTTTATTGTCTCTTTAGTAAGGTTTATGGAGGGAAAGAAATTATACGTGTGTTTTTAATCTATTATCTTTGTCTAACAATTTTTTGGTAATCTTTGAAGCATCTGTAATGGGGCTTGGCTGCATGTTGGGTATTTGAGTACTTACATAACTGCTAATATTTTTATACTACTTTATAATTTACAAGGACTTTCACACATATTTCATGGTATCTTCAAAAATATCTTGAGAGATTTGGCATTGATTTCTTGGCTATGACGCCAGAATCACAAGAATCAAAAGTAAAAAAAGTAAATTGGACTACATCAAAATGAAAAGCGTCTGTGCATCAAAAGACACAATCAACAGAGTGAAAAGGCAACGTATGGAACGGGAGAAAATACTTGCAAATCATATATCTGATAAGGCGTTAATATCCAGAATATATAAAGAGCCCCTACGGCTCAACAACAAAAAGACAAATAACCTGATTTTAAAATGGGCAAAACACTTGAACAGACATTTCTTCAAAGATATACAGATGGGCAAGCAGCAGATTCATGCTCAACTTGAACAACCATTAAGGAAGCTCAAATCAAAACCACAATCAGCGGGACTTCCCTGGTGGTGCAATAGGTAAGAATCCGCCTGCCAAAGCAGAGGACATGGGTTCGAGCCCTGGTCCGGGAAGATCCCACATGCCGTGGAGCAACTAAGCCCGTGCGCCACAATTACTGAGCCTGCACTCTAGAGCCCGCAAGCCACAACTACCGAGCCTGTGTGCCACAACTACTGAAGCCCGTGCACCTAGAGCCCGTGCTCTGCAACAAGAGAAGCCTGCGCACCACAACGGAGAGTAGCCTCCGCTCGCCGCAACTAGAGAAAAGCCTGTGCCCAGCAACAAAGACCCAACGCAGCCAAAAATTAATTAATCAATTAATTAATTTTTTAAAATGCACTTGATTAGCTGCAGTGGGAACATGTCCTCACGTCCCCCTCCACGGAGGTCCTGGCCTTCTGCTCTCTCCTGCACCAAGTGGCGCTGAATTGTTCTGGGTGCTATCTTGTAGAGCATCACTCTTCCTCACCTGCCGATCATCTTCCCAGGTGACACACCATACGGCCAAGGGGTCTGGATCAGCTCCCCAAACGGGATGGCCCCGCCGCACTTGCCCTGTTGAGAAAAGTGAGGGGAGGGAGGCTCAAGACCTGCCTGGTTTCCAGGTGCTCTCTTCCCTCTGGTCTGAGTCAGGGTGGTTCCTTTCCGTGGGGACCTTATTAAAAAGCCCTGAGACACACTTCTTTGCCACAGAGACTCTTCGGGTTCCAATCTGAGCCCCTTCCCCTGCATCTCAGTGTGTAAATCCCACACAGAGCCCCTGCCTCCCCATCTTGGCCAACCCCAAGGGCTCCGTGCAATTGTTCTAGCATCTGTGTGGCCAGATCTCCAGCTTAACCCTGGACCTTTCTGGCTCTGCCAGCAGCCGCTGCACTGTGCGAGCCGAGGCCAAGCCTAGGCGCCCCGTGCTCCTCTCACCCACACTGACCCAGTGTGCAGGCCACGGGTCCTTGCCCAGGAAGGAAGATGGCATCTCCTGTCCCGGCCAGCCTTCCCAGGGACCACAGCCAGCTCTCCTTTCTGCCCTCCTCCTCCTTGGGTTTCCTCCCAACACACCCCACTCAAGGATCTTGGAAAATGATAAGACCCTCTGAGGTAGGAGATAAATGGACACCAAGCTGATCAGCTGTAACTGGTCTCCAGTTGGCATTTTGAGATAAGATAATAGCAGGAGTGGAAACCTGATTGAGTGAAAGACAAAGTGAACAGGTTTTTCTAATTCTTGTGGTCAACATGTGCAGAGAAGGCGTCAGTCTGGGGAGGGGCCAAAAGAGGGAGGGACCGCCAGCCCATAATATGTCCTGCCAACCCCCAGAAACCCTCACTCTGGAATCCATCTAGGCTGAGAGATGCACGTGCCACCAGGGAGGACCCTGAGTCAGACCTGTTATGGGCACAAGCAAGATGACTGGACAAAGGAAACACAGAAAACCGTCCCCATATAAGCAATTTAAACCACGCCTATTGCATGCAGCTCACTCCGAGTTTGCCCATGTGTTCTTCCACGTGCACTTTGCTTCTAATAAACACTTTATCCATTTCACAATCTTGTTCTTTTTGCTGAATTCTTTCTTCAAAGAAGACAAGAACCGAGGTCCCCCTTCTTCCCACCAGAATCATCTCCGTCTCATAAAATGCTGATACACTTTCCCCAGAACTCAGAGACTCCCTTCCTGCATCTTCAGTGACAGCCACAGGATGCTACCCTCTCTGTGTCAGAACACACGCAGCCTCTCACCCCATCACCCGCTGGCGTGGGACCTCGTCAGAACCTCCCCCCGACAGGAACTTGCACAGCTGCCTTTGCTCCCCTTCTCTCTGTCCCTAGAGTGACCGCCCAGCCTGAGGGCTCACGCCTAAATCAGTAGCTCACATTTCAAAAACACACCAGTCTCCACCAGGAGAAAGAAGGCAGTGGACATTTTTATTACCATAGCCCATATTTGAAGGGGGCTTTACAGAGCTCACAGCCAATCCCCAGCCAGGCTGTGGTCACAGAGGCCCGCAGCTGGGGCAACACTGGGCCACACCCACCACTCGAATCTGAGCACCTGGCGATAACTCAAAGCTCTCTGGAACAAACTGGTCCAGGCCTGCCAACCCACTGTGTCTCCTGAAGGGAAATTGTTATGCTTTGTCCCCAGTGAATGAAACCCAAACTCTCCCCTCCCCTGGGAAATCAAAATTGGTAAAGAGAGGGGACTGGGACTGCAAGCTGTACAATCTTCCAGAGCTTCTCTGGCTCAAGGGTCAGCATCAGCTGCTGGCCACTTCCTGCAGTGGGCAGCTGTCCTGCCCCACAAGCCTTCCAGGCTGGGCCTCCGTAGCCCAGCTGGGGACCCCCGAGGCTGCAGGCTCCGCACCTGTGCTAAAGCAGCACCCACATCCCTGAAGGTGTGCCTGTGCTGTGTCCCCAGGAAGCTCCGACGCCTTCTGGTCCACTTACAATAAGGAAGAAATCCGGCGTCACAGCCCACACTGCCTGGCCCCGCTGCATCCCCAGCTCCACAGCAGGACAGCCTCCTTGTTTACTGAACTCTGCCTCCCCCCACACCCACACCCCCGGGGCTCCCAGGATGACTGCACAATCTGCAGATTCCTCTTGACGACCCCCCTCCATCCTCCTGTCCCCCAGCCCCTCCCCCACCAAGGACACCCAATGCACGTGCAGTCAGGGCCCTGCCACAGCTGGCTATTCAGAGTGCCCCCAAGCCCAAGGCCGCTGGAGCCCAGAGCACACCACCTCCCGGGGGAATCGGCAAGCTGACTCCGGAGAGACGCCAGCCAGAGGGCTACGGCAGACAGCACTCTTCCCTCAGGCCATGGGCTGTTGTGGTTTTTCTTTTTCTTTTCTTTTCCGGAATTAACATAAGATCATTTAAGACACACATTTTTAATATTCCAGCGCCTTGCTAACAACACACAGAGCAACAGTTCCAAAATAACTCAGCATCTGTAATCCATAATTTATCATCCAAATTTGTTGTGTTCAGTTATTCACATCCTGCAACAGTGTGTCCCCAAATAAGCAAATGAACTCAAAAGAAAACTCACAAGATGAAAAAAATAACCCAAGCGTTGCAATGAAGGTTTCAGGTTGGGGTGGGAAAGTACAGGTTGCTGGATAGGGAGGTACAGTCAGAAAGAATTTCATAGAAGGCTTCCTTCAAGACCTGACAATGATGTCATTTGCTGCCATATTCTCTTTTGGGGGACAGGGCTCATGGTAGTGGTCATACACCATTTTTTTACTCCTGGTACAGGGAGCACCAAATGTTTCTTCTAGCTATTTTGGGGGCACAGCATTCAATCAACATTTCTACAGATAATGACTAACCATCTGTGATGTGCCATGTACTATGGTTGGTATAAAAAGGGGGATAAGGTGCAGCTGTTGACCCTGAGGAACCTGCCTGATAGACAGGGACCAGAGGACTTTGAGAGGAATCTGATTCATTCTGAGTCCCGTGAGAGCAAAAATGTGGCATATTCTTAGGTTTTTCAAAGATCCTTCTAGACACTGTTAGGAGATTTGATTGTCGAGGACATGAGTAGAACGATGGAGAATGCAGTCTTCCTGGCCTCTAGGTAGGGGCCGGCAGTCACGTGGACGGCGGGGCGGGGGAGCGGTAACACGTGATCAGATGCAAGCTACAGAGCCTCCAGCACTTGCTGCTGGTGTGAACGTGGGGTGTGAGAGAGAGAGGGGTCAGCGTGACTCCTGGATCTGGGCCCGGGCATTTTGGTGAATGATGGTGCCATTTACTGAAAAGGAAACCGCGGAGGAGGATTCGTTTCAGGCGTGAAACGCAGAGGTCTGCTTTGGACATGTTGACTCTTGCTGCTTCTTATTCATACGCGGAGAGGTATTGAGGTGGCCACTGTGTCTGCAAATCTGAGGCTCTGGAGGGAGGTCAGGGCTGGAGAGAGACATTGCAAGTGGCCAGTTTATAGGTGGCATTTAAAGTCCTGTGATTGGACAAGAGGACCCAGGAATGGAAAGTATTAGAGAAGAGGTGTGAGGAGTGACCCTTAGACGTGCCCCTATGCGTACAGGAAATAAAGACCAGGCAACCCCAGGGAGCTGTCAGCTCCCTTTAAAGATCTGCTGAAAGTGCCATGCAATACTCAACAACTTACAGCTTAATCTCATCTGGGGTCACACTTAGCTGAGCCTGGGAGGCAAGTACGGTGACCCGGGAGGCAAGGGAAGAAAGCAATCCGAGGAGACCACCCAGTGCTCCCAAAAGACAAGACCATGACCGACTGTGTCCAGCCCTGGCACGTCGTGGGACCCCAACGATCAGCTGAGGAAGCACGGAAAGAAGAAAGCGGGAGGGGGAGAAAGGATCTAGGCAACCGTGTAATTTTCATAAATTTTCTTAGCGAAAGAGCACAGGACCAGGAGTCAGGAGACTGGAATGCACGTACCGGCCACAGGCCAGTCACCCAATCAGCCTGAGCCTCTTGTAACCAGTCCACAGTGCGGAACATTTCTCATAAGGTTCTGCAGCAAAACGAGAACTCTGACATTGCCAGTGACATTGTGACTCGGTACGTCCAACTGGAAAAGAAGTGCATCGATGAATCAACAGTCCACAAAAACATGCATGTTTTAATCCACTTCTGAGTTTCTAGTCCAAGAAAATAATTCCAAATATTTTCAAAAGCATTTGTACCAATATTAAAGTAGCCTGGGTCCCTGATGACACTGTGGGAAAATAAAGCATTAATTGTTTAACCATTGTGGTCCGGTCTCTATCACTAGCAGCTGGACACAGTGCCTACCTGATTCCAAGGCTGGGGAGTCTGGCTGATTTGGGCTAATCTGGAAGTCAGGGACTTCTTGTGGTGACAGGGGAAAATAGGAAAATAGCATGTAATGAGTAATGAAATTATTCCTTCTGATCTTTTAGGGGAAAGTGAATAATCAGCTCTAATTTTAGCTTCCAGCATGCGAATGATACAGAGAGCCGGGAGGTGTGGGGATGTTGGGGAATGGGTATCTTCCCTGGGACTGTGGTGGTTTTAAATGCTGCAGCAGCCACTGCTGAGGACTCTGTGGGGTGACACTGTGAATGGAAAAGGCAGGTCTCTGTGTATTATATTCATTCTGAGTTTTGTGACAAATGAATACAGTCATGTAACCACTACCACAATCAAGATACAGCACTGTTCCCTCACCCCAAAGAGTTCTTTCATACACTATTGCAGTCAATTCTTTCCCCTGACCCCACCCAGGCAAAGACTGATCTGTTTTCTGTCTCTATAGTTTTGTCCAGAGCATCATACAAAGGGAATCCTACAATGTATAGCCTTTGGAGCCTGGCTTTTCTCACTTAGCATAAGGCTCACCCATGTTACTGTACGTTTGTTCCTTTTATTTCTGTGTAGTGTCCATTGGCTGGATGGACTACAGTTTGTTTATCCATTTACCAGAGAAGACATGTGTATTGTTTCCAGTTTGGGCAGTGAATAAGGAATAAACTTTTGTGTACAGGTTTTGTATTTGCTAAGTGTATGTTTAACTTTAAAAGAAATTGCCGAACTGTTTTTCAGAACGGCTGCCCCATTTGGCACTCTCACCAGCAAGGGATGAGAGTTCCAGTGGCTCCACAGTCTCACCAATGCTTACTCTTGCCTTTTTGTTGTTCTTGTCATTGTTTCGGCCATTCTAAAAGCTGGGGGTGGTATCTCATTCACTGTTAATTTGCATTTCCTTAATGACTAATGACGTTGAGTATCTTTTCATGCGCTTGTCATCTGTATACCTTCTGTAGTGAATTGTCTGTTCAAATCTTTTCCCCATTCCTTTCTTTCTTGTTATTGAATTTTGAGTGTTCTTTATATATTCTATGTCCCATATACATTTATCAGGTATTGAATTTGCAAATATTTTACCCCAGTCTGTGGTTTGTCTATGTATATTTTAAAAACTGAGAAGGAAAATTCAACACTGTAAACCCCAGTCCTGGTCTCAGCTCTTCAGAATGAGCCTTCAGCTATAAATTCTTTTACCACCCTCCTACTCAAGGGCAACCCAGTATAACATCACATCTTCCCCTCATATCGGTGGGACTTGGAAATAATAATTGCTCCCCTACTCCCCACCCTTCAACACAAAAGTCTGTGGAGCTTCTGAGGCTCTGAATGTCTATAAGGATTAGAATTGCCTCCTACCTGGGTGTTGTGGGCTGCCAGGAGGTGCTTGGTCTCCTGTTCAACTCCTGGGCACAGAGCAAACTCAGGGAGCATGTACCCTGTGTGCTCAAGTTGGGGAAACACCATCCTGAATTTTCCTTAATCATTCCCTCTTGTTATTCTTTTTTGAATCACCTATATTTACGTGTATCCCTATAAATACATTCTGCCACTTTGGAGCTACTTGTGCCTGGAATCACACTGTAACATTCTTTTTGATTTGATTCTTCAACTCTACATTATGGTTCTAAGACTCACCCCCATGGACACAGGTAACAATCATTTTTTCACTTTTCCAACTATGTGATGGTTCTTTGTATAAAATAGCACAGTTTGCTTATCCATTCTACTCCTGACGAATACATGATTTAATCTTTATGGGTAAACTTTATGTCCTGCTCCTTCAAGATTTTCTTTTTTTTTTATTTTCATGATCTTTTCTTCTCTCGCACAAAAACCTGAGTTTCTGCATATCCAAAGTTTTAGCTTTCCAAGCTACTGAATTTGAAATTAGCTTCAAATGCCTGCTTTGGCAGTTAAGGTGACCATTGACTCTGGCTTTCACATTTTGTTGCCTTGTAACAATTCTGAATCTTCAGAGGCAATGGTTGCCTTTGCACAAGGAGAGGGGCACTTATGAGGTCGTGCATACAAGAATAGTACATCCATACTGCTTTGCCTTACTTCTATAATTAAAAAAAAAAAAAAATCAAAATACAGCTTCTGGAGTGTAAATCTCTGGGAACCAGTACCGGAGTAAAAAAAACCTGAACAGTAGCTGACAAATTTCTGGAGGCTCAGTGTGGACAAGTCTGAGAGTTAAAAACTCCAGGGGGGCCCATTTTCTTTGGAGAGGTCCCCACACTTTTGTGTTTTACCTCCGGGAGCCTATGAGGTTCTCACAGTATCAGGGGGAAATATCTAATGCTTCTGGCAGGGGGAAGAGAAAAGTAACCACTCTGAAATACATAGAACATTCCATTGCTCTTAACAAGGCCTACCCACAAGAAAAACTATTTTACCAGAGCCTAACCTGCTCTTAGGGTTTTCTCAAAGCCTAAGTAAGCTGAGCAAAGACAGATACTCAACTCCAGCCCTCCTAACAGCCTTCCATGTGTGAGAAGGGAGATACACAACTCCAGCCCCTCTAGCCACCTTGTCTCACCTAAGGGTGGGCTGGGGTGCTGAGAAGCACTTGTGAAGGACACAGCCCAGGGACATGGGGGACAGGGGTGGATTGGATGAAGGCGGTCAAAAAAGTACAAACTTCCAGTTGTAAAGTAAATAAGTACTAGGGATGTAATGTACAGCATGGTAAATATAATTAGCACTGCTCTGTGTCATACGTGAAAGTTGTTAAGAGAGTAATTTTAAGAGTTCTCGTCACAAGGAAAAGCACTTTTTTCTATTTCTTTAACTTTTTATCTATATGAGATCATGGATGTTCCCTGAACTTGTGATAATCATTTCATGATGTAAGTCAAATCATTATGTTGTGCACCTTAAACTTATACAGTGATGTATGTCAGTTATATCTCAGTGAAACTGGAAGAAATAAAAGTTCAAAAAAAAAGACAAAGACTGTCAGAGTACATAAAAAACCAAATATATTTTGTCTGCAGAAATCCATTTTAAATATAAAACACAGACTTAAATTAAGAGGATGCAGGAAGATATACCATGCTAATACTAATCAAAAGAAAGTGGGAATAGCTATATTAATTTAAAACTAGGCAGACTTCAGAGTAAAGAAATTTATCAGAGATAAAGAGGGACACTGTGTAATGATAAAGTGGTCAGTTATCCAAGAAGACAAAATAATTCTTAAAATTTTTGCACCTAAAAACAGAGCTTCAAAATATGTAAGGCAAAAACTGATAGAACTATAAGGGGTCATAGACAAATCTACTATTATAATTAGAGACCTCAACATCCCTCTTTCACTAATAGACAGACTCAGCTGGTGGAAAATCAGTAGGATATAATTGAACTGAGCAACACCATCAATCAACTGATTTAGTTGACATGTATTGAATACATCCTCCAATGATAGCAGAATACATTCTTCTCAAGCTCACACAGAACATTTACCAAGACAGATCACAATCTGGGCCATAAAATACACCTTAGTGAATTTAAAAGAGTAGAAATTATATGAAGTATTCTCTCAGACCACAATGGAATTAAATTAGAAATCAATAACAGAAAGATAGCTGGAAAACCCAAAATTAGAGATGACAACACATGTCCAAATAAATATGGATCAAGAAGTCTCAAGAAAAATTTTAAATATTTCAAGCTAAATGGAACTGAAAATGCAACTTAACAAGTTCTATGGGATTAAGTAAAAGCAATCCTTAGAGGGAAATTGATAGCATTGAATGCATATATTAGAAAGAGAAGAAAGATTTTAAATTAATAAACTAAGCTCCCACCACAGGAAACAAGAAAGGGAAGAAGAGAAGAGAAAATTAAATCCCCAAATCAATGAATTTGGAACAGGAAATGACAAGAGAAGGTCAACAAAACCAAAACTGGTTCTTTGAAAAGGTTAATAAAATTGACAAGTCTCTATGCAGGTCAACAATCAAACAAATAAAAAAGTGCAAAGACTCAAATTACTACTATCAGAATTAAAAAGATGGCCATCACTACTGATCCCATGGATGTTTAAAAAATAATAAAGGAATATTATGAACAACTCTGTGACCACAAATTTAATAACCTAGATGAAACAGGCCGATTCCTTGGAAGACACAATCTGCCGAAACTCAGACAAGGAGAAACAGATCATCTGAATAGGCTTGTATCTATGTACAAAATTGAATCAGTAATTAATAACCTTCAAAACCAGAAAGCATTAGGCACAAATGAGTTAACTGATTGAGTTCTACCAAATAGTTAAGGAACTAATGATACCAAATCTCCACAATCTTTTCAATAAAACAGAAGCAGAGCAAATACATCCTAACTCATTCTATGAGGCTAGCATACTCTAATGCCCAAGCCAGATAAAGACATTATAAAGAATGAAACCTACAGACCAGTATCTCTCATGAACATAGACGTGAAAATCGTCAACAAAAAGTTAACAAATCAAGTCCAACAATGTATAAAACGAATTATATACCACGACCATGTGGGATTTATTCCAAGTATGCAAGCCTGGTTCACTATTCAAAAATCAATGTAATTCATTCAATACAATGTAATCCATTACCTCAACAGGCTAAAAAAGAAAATTCACAATAGATACAAGATATCAATAGATACAGAAAAAGCATTTGGCAAAGTGTAACACCTATTTATGACTTTTAAAAAAACCTCTCAGCAAACTAGAAATAGTGAGAGGAGCTTGCTCAACTTGATAAAGAACATCTATCAAAAAACCTACATCTAACAACTTAATACTTAAGAGAAACTAGAAGCTTTCCTACTAAGATTAGAAATAAATCAAGATGTTCACTCTCACTACCCCTGTTTAACATCATACTGGAATTTCTAGCCAATGCAGTAAGACAAGAAAAGGAAATAAAATGTATACAGATCAGGAAGAAAGAAATAAAATTATATTTCTTCTCAAATGACAAGATTGTCATGTAGAAAATCCAAAAATAAATAAATAAACAACAAAAAATGGAACTAATAAGCAATTATAGTAAGGTTTCAGGATATAAGATTGCTTTCTTATATACTAGCAATGAACAATTTGAATCTGAAATTTAAAACACAATACCATTGACAGCAGCACCCCAAAATGAAATATTTAGGTATAAATATAACAAAATATTATAATATCTATGTGAAAAAAACTACAAAACTCTGATGAATGAAACCAAAGAAGAACTAAATAAGTTGAGAAGTATTCCATGTTCACAGACAAGAAGAATCAGTATAGTCAAGATGTCAGTGCTTCCAAACATGATCTGTAGATTCAACGCAGCCCCAGTCAAAATCCAAGCAAGTTATTTTGTGCATATCAACAAACTAACTCTAAAGTTTCTATGGAAAGACAAAAGACCCAGAATTCCCAACACAGTATTGAAGGAGAACAAAGCTGGAGAACTGACACTCCCTGACTTCAAGACTTACTATAAAGCTACTGTAATCAAGACAGTGTGGTATTGGTGAGAGAACAGACAAATTCATCAAAGTCATAGAGAGCTCAGAAATAGACCCACACAAATACAGTCAACTGATCTTTGACAAAGGAGCAAAGGCATTTCAATGGAGAAAGGGTAATCTTTTTGTCAAATTGTGCTGAAATAACTAGACATTCACATGGAAAAAAAATGAATCTAGACACAGACCTTACACCTTTCACAAAAATTAACTCAAAATGAATCATCAACTGAAATGTAAAATGCAAAACTATAAAACTTCTAGAAGATAATGTAAGAGAAAAATCTAGGTGACCTTAGGTTTGGTGATGACTCTTTTAGATACAACATCAAAAGCATGATCTATGATAGAAAGAATTGATAAGCTGGATTTCATTAAAATTGAGAACTACCGCTCTGTCAATGACCCTGTTAAGAGAATGAACAGACAAACCACAGGCTGTAAGAAAATCTTTGCAAAACACATATCTGATAAAGGACTGTTATCCAAAATACACAAAGAATTTTTAAAACTCAGCAATAAGAAAACAAACAACCCAATTTTAAAATAGGCAAAATACCTGAACAGACACCTTACCAAAGAAGATATACTGATGGCAAATAATCATATTAGAAGGTGCTCAACATCATATGTCATTAGGGAATTACAAATTAAAATGACCTTGAGAAACCACTACACACCTACTATAATGGTTAAAATCGAAAACTCTGACAACACCAAATGCTTTCAGCATGTGGAGCAATGGGAACTCTCATTTGTTGCTGGTGGGAATGCAGAATGATACAGCCACTTTGGAACACAGTCTAGTGGTTTGTTATAAAACTAAACATACTCTTACGATATGATCCAACAATCATGCTCCTTAGTATTCACCCAAAGGAGCTGAAAATTTATGTCCACACAAAAACATGCACGTGGATGTTTATATCAGCTTTATTCACCGTTGCCAAAACTTAGGAGCAAACAAGATGTCCTTCAGTAGGTGAATAGATAAACAAATTGTGGTACATCCAGACAATGAGCTATTATTCAGCAATGAAAAGAAATGAATTATCACACCCACCCCCAAAAGATAGGACGGAAACTTCAATGCATATTACTAAGTAAAGGAAGTCAATTTGACAAAGTTGCATACTGTATAGTTCCAACAATATGGCGGTCTGTAAAAAACAAAACTATGGGGACAGGAATAAGATCTGTGGTTGCCGGGAGTTTGGGAGCAGTAGGGACGAACAGGTAGAGCACAGGGGATTTTTAGAGCAGGGACACTATTCTGTAGGATACTGTAATAGTAGACACATGTAAACCTAAAACTGAAACTGCTCTGAACAATAAAATCCATTAATTTTTTTAAAATGGAATGATCTACTGAAACAAATTCCCTTAAAAGAGAAAGCCCTCCCTAACTTTGTTTAGCCATAAGACCTCAAATAGCATCTAATTCATCACCTTTGTTTTGCTTATGGAAAATGAATATTTTTATGAATGAGCGGATTATTTTCTCGTGGATTACATAATGGGTTAGAGGCAGAGCTAGGTTCAGAATCCAACTGTTCTGGCTCTTAGCCTAGTTCTTTTTCCATAAAACTTTAAAAAATTGCACATTTAATGTTTGGTTACTTCTCTAAGACCTACACCTGAATTCGGGATTACAAGTTGCAAGAACAAGTGGTTGCCCCATAGGTTCCGCCTACCTCACATCTTGTCACTTCAACAGCTCGAGGGCCATCTGAATGCTGGGAGGCCTGGTCTGGATTCGGCCGGAAGTCCTCCCTGTACCGAGGATGCCAACACTTGCCAAATCCAGTGATGCCTGTCTCTGCCACTGTAGCCCAAGGCCAGGGTCCCCACTGACTTGTAAGACTACTAAATCAGAAATAACTCCTGACATTTTTGAAGAGCCCCCAAGATGAATTCAGAGGAGTCGTGGAGAGGGGCTGGACTGGGAAGAGGATACTCCATTCTCATCTTGGCTCAGCCACTGTCTGGCTGCGGGCCTTGGGCTTTGACACCAGAATCTAATTGAAGGACTCCATTTATGCTAACTCAAGAGCCATGTGCTTTCTCTGGGAAGGTCATCTTCTCAACCAATGCGTGTGGACATGACGCCAAGAGGGTGTCCGTGGGGAAAGTTCAACTAGAATGTTGCCTTCTAATCCCGCTTTAAAGAGCCACTCAATTGTCCATTGTTTTTTTTGTTTTTTTTTTTTGTGGTACATGGGCCTCCCACTGTTGTGGTGTCTCCTGTTGCGGGGCACAGGCTCTGGATATGCAGGCTCAGCAGCCATGGCCCACGGGCCCAGCCACTCCGCGGCATGGGGGATCCTCCCGGACCGGGGCACGAACCCGCGTCCCCCGCAGCAGCAGGCGGACTCCAAACCACTGCGCCACCAGGGAAGCCTGCATTCTTTTGTTTACTAAATATCTATAGAGAACTAGGGATACATTATATCTGAGTCTGTGGGAAATTCTAAATAGTTCTCAAACATGTATAATTGAGATCATGATGGTAATCGTCCACAGCACTGGCCCAGCAGGATCATGTTGTTGATCCCTCAGGAAGCAGGCACTGAATGGAAATTCAGCATGCAGGGTGTGTCTTAAGGAATGCCCTCGGTACCAGCACTACGGATGACAGGGAGGGAGGCAAGACTGGGCCAAGGGAGAAAGTAAACTGGATTCAGGCCCAACGACAGACTCAACCAAACCCACGGGGAAGTCTGCAACTAAACCGACCCTTCTTCAGATGTGTGCCACATTGGGCCAAGATGGCCAGGCCCCTGTACCCCCAAATCAGTCACTGTGCTGAAAAAGAGCCTGATGTGGGGTGAGACAGCTCCTGCAGTGAGGCAACCCCGAAGGGGCTGACAGGTGACGGTGTCTGCTGATAGTACCCCCAGCACCTGGGTCACAGACCCTTCACGAAAGCAGGTCTGGGTGCACATCCCGGTGCCAGCCACATAGGCACTCAGTAGGTGTATGTCGAAGGAATGACAAATACTTTGAAAATCCTATTATTTTAACCAGAGCTTCCATAATTCAGAGTAATTCTCAAAATTTAGTCACTATGCCTGCCACCCACTGTCTAAAACAGAAGTCCTTTTCTAACCCCTAAAGATGCCTCTATCCTTCCTTAGGAGGGCTTGTTAGGGGGTTACTGAATCTTCCAACTAGATACACAGTTCTCTTTTGTGTGCTTTTTGCCTAGAGGCCAATGGGCCAACCCATCACATCAACTGTCACACAACTTGCCCCTGAAGTTGAACACTCTCTGTTCTGACTTATTCACCAAGAAAACTGACCCCCAGTGATCAGCTGGCAGCATTTAGTTCAGGGGTCCCCAACCCCCAGGCCACAGACCCATATCGGTCCACCGCCTGTTAGGAACCGGGCCGCACAGGAGGAGGTGAGTGGCTGACAAACGAGCGAAACTTCGTTTGCTGCTCCCCATGGCACCCCATCGCTCACGTTACTGCCTGAACCATCCCTGCCCCCGTCCACGGAAAAACTGTCCTCCACGAAACCAGTCCCTGGTGCCAGAAAGGTTGGGGACAACTGATTTAGTTGATCTCTAGGCCTTATCTGCTTGACCTCCAAGCCAAAACCATTGTCAGGTCCATTCCCTGGGTCCCCTGGGGATTCCCAAAGGGAAGGAAGCAGAGCTGTGGTTGGAAAGTTGTTGGTCTCCAGGCCCCTCCCCTCCACTCCACTCCTGGTTAAAGATTTTGGGGAATCGGGAGAACTCTCTGGAAGATTCTGAATGTCTGCCTGAATTGAGGTGGCGTTTGAAGGGGTGGGGGGATCTGTAGTGGGCAGTGGGGCTTTCCAAGCAGAGGAAGAGCTTGAGCAAGGCTGTGAGGACAGAAACTGTGGGGCAGGTGGGAGAAGGGCATCCGTTCAGCTGGTTCAGGGCGTGTGTAGAGTGGGGAGCATGGATGTAGAGTGGGGAGTGCCCTGCTGAGAACATTTCAATTGGAGGCAATGGCTCACACATGCCAGACGGCTGAAGAGGGCAAAGGGCGTGCCCTAGAGTCCTGCACACCACAGGTGACTGGCTGCCCAGAGAGCACTTGGCAATGAACTGCACGGCCAGCAAGGGCTGGGACTCCCTCTGGTAAAATGAGGGCAGAAGGTCAACAGGAAGACAAGCCAGCGTTACCTCCTAAGCAGAAGGATTATCATCAGCAGAACGGATCAATACTGAGCTACAGAGCCAGTCCTCTAGTCTAGACTAGCTGCCCCTCCTCCTGGTCTCTGCTTATATCCCTGCCTTAGGAGGGCTGTCTAAGATCTCTGTGTGGTGCGAGCCTCCCCCTTGGGACTCCATGGGCTTCACCCGGCCGAGGCCAGCCCTGCCAAGACCTCTGTCCCAGAGCAAACCCAGCGGGCCGCTGGAGGAACCAAGCCACTCTTCTATCAGCTGCACAGTGAGCGCAGCTTGTCCCTGTGATTTCAACGTCTGTTTATTCAGAGCCGGTTGCACTTGAGGGTGCCTTGTTCCCATTTTTTCAAATCGATTTGAAGAACAGACACTCAGCAGAGGTCAGCCTTGCTGGGCGCGCTGCGCGTCCCCGCCAGGTCTCTCTGCGCTCTTCTTGCCTCGGTTCCGTCCCGGTTCCCGCACCCCAGCCGGCCCAGGGGTGGGTGAGCAATTCAGAGCACAGGCCTGTCCGCAAGCAGAAGCCAGATCACTAGCACAGCGGCTGGGCCTGGGGAGGGACCGGGAGACTCAGCTCTCAAACCCGCGGCCGGGCAGGCGCGGGCGCTGGGGAGCCGGGAGCCCCGATGCCCAGGCTGAGCGCACGCTAACCCGCTCCCAGGCAGCGCCAGGGCCCGTGCTACAAGGCACGGGCTAATACAGGTTTGCGAGTACGCTTGAGAAAAAGCTATCTTACTTTTGCAAACTTTGCAAATCATACAGTGCTACAAACACGTCGTTAGGCTCCCTTCCGCGGCCAGTGAGGGCCTGAGGCCCAGGCTAGGTTCACAACAGGGCCCTCCTCTCCTCAGAGCACTGGGCCCCCCACTTGTGCTTGGCGGGGACGGGGGTTCAGGGAAGGGGAAAGGCGGACCCCGCCGTTGTCACTGGACCAAGAGCCCGATGACTTCGCTCACGGTTCATTCTCTGACTGGAGCCCCACGCAGCCAGCCCGTGAGATGCTCCCTGGGCTGGGACTGAACTGGGCTGGGCTACTTGTGCGTTCCTGCCTGTGAGAACTGGCCCGGGCCTGGGGCAGACTGAGGCTGCGCTGAGTGAGGGGCGTAGGGCAGGCAGAGGCAGGGCTGGGCGGGGCCTGATGTGCACTTGTCACTTCTCGCTTGCTGCTTCCCATGACCTGCCCTTCCACCTGCTCCTTGCAGGCAGTGTGATGACCGTATCTCACAACTCATTGCACATATTTTAATAAACAGCATGGGCCTCGCACACTGTGGTCGGTAAATATTTGCCGCATGCTCCGTTGTTACAATTCAATAGCAGGCAGCATCATAGAATCACACATTGAGAATTCTCCTTGCCCATCTTCTCACGTTCAAGCAGCCACATGAAGGTGATTCACTTCGGCCTTCAAGGAAGACGCCCCATCATTCATCAGCGCTCCATCTCCCCACGAGATAGTCATGCACAGACCTTCCTGAATGAGATGATCAATGCAGCCCAGTATCTGCAATCTTCTATTTCAAAATCAAGCATTCGGTCTCATGCTTTAACTTATCAAAAAATACGACGCAAGTAATGCTTGATTCTAATGACCATATACCACTCCACAGCTTCCTTCAACCCATGAACTGCAAGAACAAGATGAAAAGCAATTGGAATTGAACATTAAGAGAAATGTACTTGCACTTTGCAAAACGTGCCTTCAGAGCGACTATGCTTTATTAAAGACAATACAGGGGTGAGTTTCAGTACCGTTTCTATTGCTAATTGGAAATGTCACATTTGGCAGGGTTGATGAACTGCTGTTTCTTTATATACATATTAACTAGCAAGTGGTAAATTCAGTTAACTTGGTTAAAAAAAAAAAACTTGGTAAAACAGGACGCTAAGTACCATCTTTTTTTTTTTTTTTTTTTTTTTTTTTTTTTTGTGGTACGCGGGCCTCTCACTGTTGTGGCCTCTCCCATAGCGGAGCACAGGCTCCGGACACGCAGGCTCAGCGGCCATGGCTCACGGGCCCAGCCGCTCCGCAGCATGTGGGATCTTCCCGGACTAGGGCACGAACCCGTGTGCCCCTGCATGGGCAGGCGGACTCTCAACCACTGCGCCACCAGGGAAGCCCTAAGTACCATCTTCTTTGTAAACATTTTCTTTGTCCTCCCACTGGTAGTTAAGATGCCTCCTGATAATTTCCGTATCACTAAGAATCTTTCTTGTGTCTCCCTGTCCTTCACCTTAGATTCATTCAACAAACGCAAGGTGAATATCCGTTACTGCTTGCCACTGTTCCGGGTGTTTGCCACTCACCAGGGAGCAAGTCAGTGATTCCTGTCCTCTGGGAACTCACACCCCATTGAGGGAGACACACCAGAGGCAGGTACAAGAGGCTGCCTCTTCTGCCCCAGGCGACTGCAAACACCTTGAGGGTGGGAACCATGCCTGAGGAAGCCAAAAACAATGAAATAATAGAAAAGTCTTTGAAAGCTCGGCTCCTACTACATGGACTGCATTCCCGGAATTTGCAAATTCTAACAGCTGAGGAGACCTGCACCTGCAGCTACATCACTCACCCCAGGACCCCTGGGCCCCAGGACTCAGGCATCAAAGGCACCAGGCAGCCAGAGCCCTTCCCAGCACATAAGCTGTTCCCTTGCTCTAAGAGGCAAACATCAAAGGCTGAATTAACAGGTCAGAGAGAAAGGAGCTTGGGAACGTAAATGTAATGTTGTTCCTTGACCTATTCCTATCTAAAATCTTCCTGTGATTTACATGAAAATAATTAAGGCTTGGGGTGAATATCAATGAACTTGAAACTCACCAAAAGAGTCTTCACCTCCTCTGACGGCACCAAGAATAAGACGGGCCCTTCCTTCCCCTCCCCACCTTTGTTCACTTCCTCTCTTACGCAAGTTTGGGAAACTGACCCCAAGATGGATGGCAACTCACAGCCCCATGGAGAAGATGGGAGCCAAATGGGAGGGCAGGGGTGGCCTTTGCTTCCTAAATGCCCCCTTAGTGTTGTTGGGGGTCCTTTCCTCCCTGAGCCCCTGGTCTCCAGAGAAGAAGGAAGGAAGAAGATGGACTGGGGGCGATTCCCCAGCACAGCACCCGCCCCCCCTCCATGGACCTCCCAGAAAAGGGTGTCATAAGTGTTTCACCTGGAGATCACAGAGGGGGCTGGGAATTAAGGGCTGTTCAACCCTCTGGCTTTCTCAGTACAGTCTTCTATTTCCTATACACTTTTGCTGAAGACATTAGGATCCAGTTTTCCAGATGTCCTCCTTCCTAGCTGACTGAAACCCCTGAGGTCCAGGACACCATGATGTATTGTTTCATTTATAAATATTTTTCTCACTCCTGTCTGGATCCCAGTCTCAACTGGCAATGAGTTTGGGGCCTCAGATGGGTTGTCTTTCCTTTTGGACAGCATAAAAAGTGGACTCTTCTCTGCTCAGGGCTTGTTACTGGAGGGAACTTGGGTGCACTCGCCTGCCGTGCAGCAAAGCCAATCTGCTGACACCAGTTTGTGGGGAAGGAAAGTACAGCGTTTATTTACAGGGCACCAAGCAAGGAGAATGGGCAGCTTGTGCTCAAAAGACCTGAACTCCCCAATGGCTTTCAGGGAAGGACCTTTAAAGCAACATTTGGGGTGAGGGTGGGAGGGGGCATGAATTTCTTCTGATTAGTTGGTGGTGAGGTGATAAGGTGATGTTCTGGGGATCTTAATCATCAACCTTCTGGTTCCAACCAGTCTGGGGTCCACGTGCTTGTGGTCACCATCCTCCACCTGGGTGGGGTCTTAGTTTCTGCAGAACAACTCAGAGATATGTGTCAGATTATTACCTATATTCCTGGAGGAGGAACTAGATCTCTGTTTTATCCCTGAACTATTGTTTCTTGACTGCTTTTCCTTCATTTCTGCATTCCTTCACTTCCCTAATTAGTAACTGCTTGAGTCAGCTTGTTGGAACTCTGGAAAGGCCTAGGAGACTGCAGCCTTTTTCTACAAACAAGAAACAGGGGACAATTATTAGAGAAATGGAAATCAAAACTACAGTGAGATATCACCTCACACTGGTCAGAATGGCCACCAACAAAAAATCGACAAACAATAAATGCTGGAGAGGGTGTGGAGAGAAGGGAACCCTCCTACACTGTTGGTGGGAATGTAAATTGGTACAGCCACTATGGAGAACAGTATGGAAGATCCTTAAAAAACTAAAAATAGAGCTATCATATTATCCTGCAATCCCACTCATGGTCATATATCCAGAGAAAAACATGATCTGAAAGGATACATGCACCCCAATGTTCATTGCAGCACTGTTTATAATAGCCAAGACATGGAAGCATCCTAAATGTCCATCGACAGAGGAATGGATAAAGAAGATGTGGTGTGTATATATATATATATATATATATATATATATATATATATATATATATATACACACCACATCTTCTTTATCCATTCCTCTGTCGATGGACATTTAGGATGCTTCCATGTCTTGGCTATTATAAACAGTGCTGCAATGAACATTGGGGTGCATGTTTGGACCTAGAGATTGTCATACTGAGTAAAGTAAGTCAGAGAAAGTGGTATTGTATGATATCACTTTTATGCAGAATCTAAAAAGAAATGATGCAAATGAACTTACTTGCAAAACAGAAACAGACTCACAGACTTAGAGAACAAACTTATGGTTACCGGGGGGGGGAAGGGTAGGGGGAAGGGATAGTTAGGGAGTTTGGGGTTGACATGTACACACTGAGATATTTAAAATAGATAACCAACAAGGACCTACTGTATAGCCCAGGGAACTCAGCTCAATATTATGTAACAACCTAAATGGGAAAAGAATTTGAAAAAGAAAAGATACATGTATATGTATAACTGCATCACTTTGCTGTACACCTGAAACTATCACAACATTGTTAATCAACTATACTCCAATATAAAATAAAATGTTAAAAATAAAAAAGAACTGGCTTAAACGAATCATGTTAGAAATGTGGGGTCCTCAAATAAAAACTCTTGTAAATTGGAAAAAAAAGAAACAGGGGACATGCAGTGGCTTTTGTACCCAGGAAGGCCTGCAGGGTCCTGCTCAGTTTCAGGCATCCTCCAGAAACTTCTAGAGCCAAATCCCTTCACAGAATGCAGAACTCCAGCCATAAAGAATGCTGTCTCTGGCCATCTCCCAGTCTCCCAGTGCCTTTAGGAAAACCCTGCATTGCCTCAGTTGGCATACCTGTATAATGGGGGCAATACTGTAGTTTCTAACTTGTGGATCTTGCGGGAATTAAAGGACGTGATTCATATGAAGCTCTTGGCCAGAGCTTGACATAAGTTCTCAAAGAATGTTCACTGTTACTTTTATTGCTGCTACTTGCTCACAAGTGGTGTTGGCTTGCAGATGTGCCACCCATATAAGTTTGTTTCTGTGAAGCAAGGAGATGCCAACAAAGGTTCCCAAGGTACTCCCAGGTGTTCCCTGGAGAATATTCTTTACTCTAACTTAGATCGTGTGAGACGTGTATGAAACACAGAGCTATATGTGCCTTGTAAACGGACATTGTCTACTTCCCTGGTAGATTTTCATGCATTCTTTTTTTGAGGTATTTTATTTCCTCTTTTAAATCCTAAAAGAGCTGGATACACAAAATATATTTTGGAGTTCACACATCTGAAGAAAACCCATCATAACATAGCATTCATTTTGCTATTATTAATACAGATGTTAATAAAGGAAATAGCACTTGGCGCTTATTTAACTGTGCTTTCCATCTTCAGAAGGATTTGCAAGCATTAACCAGTTCTTCCAAGCGTTGCTTCTATAAAGTCGTAAAGCAAGGTCTCTCCTCCATTGGTCAAAATATCTCAACCCCCCATTAAGTGAACCTCATGCTTTGTTGTTCTTTTGTTGGATTTGTTTGTTTTTAACAGGGGAGAGAGAGGCCTACTTCTTGGCTTTGCATATATTCAATATTTGATGACTTTTAACCACTGAGTCTCCCTACTGAGGAAGTATTAACCGAACCCTGAGTCAGAAAATTCTGACTCTAGCGTCTTGCTCCGTTGTAGGGGGAGGTGTTTTGTTCTGTTTGTTTTCACACAAAAAGGACCAGGCAAAACTGAGCCAGAGGTGACCAATAGAACTTTCCAAGTCGTGGAACTGTTCTATAATCTGCAGTCTTGAATACAGCAGCCACCAGCCATACGTGGCTCCTGGGCACGTGAAATGTGGCTGGTGTGTCATCGAGGGACTGAATTTTTTATTTAGTTTCATACGAATTACTTTGAACTTAGATTTAAATAGCCACACATGGTTAGTGGCTACCACATCGTACAGCATGGCTCTAACACCTGAGCAAGAAATTGTCTACGTGGAAACAACCTAAATGTCCATTGACAGATGAATGAATAAAGAAGATGTGGTACATATACACAAGGGAATACTACTCAGCCATAAAAAAGAATGAAATAATGCCATTTGCAGCAACATGGATGGACCTAGAGATGATCCTACTAAGTGGAGTAAATCAGAAGGAGAAGACAAATACCGTATTATATTACTTACATGTGGAATCTAAAATACTACACAAATGAACTTATCTATGAAAAAGAAACAGACTCCAGACATAGAGAACAGACTTGTGGTTGCCAAGGGGGAGGGGGGTGGGGGAGGGATGGACTGGGAGGTTGGGATTAGCAGATGCAAACGATTATCTATAGGATGGATAAACAGCAAGGTCCTACTGTAGAGCACAGGGAACTCTATTCAATATCTTGTGATAAACCATAATGGAAAAGAATATCTACATATGTACAACTGAATCACTTGGCTAGACAACAGAAATGAACGCAAGAAAATCAACTATACATCAATTTAAAAAGAGAAAAAAGTCGTCCACACATGTAGGAGGGATTGTGGCCACAAGGAAAGTAATTATATGTCCCTGTTTTAAACTTGGCTTTTAAAATGAGTTTTAGGTCTTTAATAGACATATCTGGCCACTTTAAAAAGTCTCTAGAAAAGTCAGGCTTGAAAACTCCTGAACCCCCCCCCACCCCCTGCAGGGGGCTTCATGCTCTGTTCAAAGTGACCCTGTGTCCTGGTTGCCTCTGGGTGCAGGGAGTGTATTTGTTGACAAGCAGGCTGCCACAGGCTGGCTAGGTGCCCTCGGAGAACATTCCCTTTCTTCAGGCTCTTCCATAACTGTGTTGCTTTTTTAAACTGTAAAATGCGGCTGTAAATTAATAGCTTTCCTGACGAAAGAGCCTGCCAGAGCCAACTACTGATTTCCTGTTCACCATCAATTTGTTGTTAAGCTGTACTCGTAACTATAAAATATAGAGGATGGCTCAGGGAAGAAAAGCCCAGAGATGCTGTGGGTCTCGGGCTGGAAAGGTAGATCGGACAGAAACAAAACAAAACAAAATCTTTGTCCCAGTTGGAAAGGAAACAGCCACAAGCAATTTGGGCCACCGCCAGAATGCAGAACCTCTTGTACCTGAAATGCAAGTCCCATGGAGCAGATGCCAGAACCCTCAGGAGAGGGGGCACGATGGGGGGGGGGGGGGGGGAGCAACAAAACGGCGGGCATCACAACCGAAGAGGCAAACCGACGCCTGCTGTCAGGTCAGGGGAAATCGGGCTGACAGTTCTGACCCCCACCTCCTGGGAAGGTAGAGGCCAGCTCGGAGGCCAAGAGAGAGATGTTGCACCTGTGCCACTTGGAGAGGGTAAGCAGGCAGGCTATAATTTCTCCTTAAAGCAGAATTCGGGACCAAGCAATTATCAACAACAGCTAAAGTTAAGATAGAAAGTACTGATTTATGTCAAGGTGTGTGAATTTATAGCTCACTCTCTGTTGAGCCATTTTAAGAAATATGCTAAGAGGTAGCAGTTATGCGTTGCACACTCAGTGAATACGGTAGTCACCTTCCGCTGCGTAACAAATCACTCCATTTATTCTCTCTCACCGTTTCTGAAGGCACAGATGCAGGAGGGCCTCAACCGGGCGGTTCCGGCCCAGGATTTCTGCTGAGGCTGCAGTGAGGTGCCAGCTGAGGCCACAGTCCTCTGACCGTTTGATTGTGGCTGGAGAATCCACTGTGAAGGTGACTGGCTCACAAGCCGGGCACGCTTGGTTTTGTTCACGTCAGCCTCAGCTCACTGCAGCTGGCTTCCCCCAGAGCAAGCCATCCAGAGGCTGGGAGGAAGGGGCAACACGTTTCATGACCTGGTCCTAGAGTCACACATGTCGCAGCTGCCGTGTTCCATCAGGTGAGCAGGCAGCCCTGATTCACGAGAGGGGGACCTCCAGGGGGCGAGGACCATTAGGGGTCATCGTGGAACCACAGCGCTACCGCAATGGAAAATTTGAAGCTATGATGAGATGCCATTTTTTTATACTTCAGAGAAGTAAAAATTAAAAGAATAATACTATTCTGAGCTGGCGTGTTGGGGGAGGGAAAGAATTAGGGAGGAAGCGTCTTCTCCCTCAAGGTTGGCGATAAATTAGCACAACTTGGAGACCAAGGCAGACACCATAATCTCCATGTGTGTCCCTTCAATCCTGCTACTTGTCCGTCCTCAGCTATTTGCCCTTGGGTGCCTAGAAGCACCCAAGCATGTGTACAAAGAGGTGCAAACCTGACTGCTCCTGCAGCTTTTTTTTTTTTTTTTTTTTTTTTTTTTTTTTTTTTTTTTTTGTAATAGCTACAGATTAGAAATAGGTAGTTTCTTCATAGGTGACTGGTTGAAAAGCTATGGTACCGTGTGGAGATCATACATCTCTGAATATACTATAAACCTCAATAACAAGATGTATTCATATGTGCTTATACCTGCATGAAGAAATACTGGAAGGAGACACAAGAAACAAAAATGCAGATGGGAGAGGAAAGAGGGAGACAGGGATGGGGTCATAAAAAGGCATCATGATATGTATCTTTGTTCTGTCGCTTTGATTTTGAACCAAGTGTATGTGTGACCTAATGAAAAACACAATAAGATAATAAACTACCATAAAATTCCTGCAAGTTCTATTTCTGATTCAGTTACATGCTCTGCAGTCTTAGAAATACTGTGGTACTTTCCTGATTTTCAGTTTTTTCTTCAGTAAAGTGGTCTCTGATCTCTTGGCTGTCACTGAGAATGTCTCCTTAGGGCACATACACCTGGCAAAATGTCTGCCTGGCTGTCCCCCCAGCCATACTCCACCTGTTACCTGGATCACAGGTCTGGTGTCTAGAGAGCACGGAAGCCCCCGAGCACTTGATCCACAGAATGTCCCACCACATGACTGCGGGAGGCGAGGGACCTCGGTGACTGAGAGCAAGAGCGCGTCTGGTCCCACAGATAAAATCAGTAAAACTGGAAATGGGAGGAAGCACAACTTTGCAACAGCAAGAGGTGGCTAGAAAAGGACGGGAGTCAAGACAGCTGGGGTACGAGGGTGACAAGGAAGAGACACGCAGATAACTCACGCCATCATCTCAGATTCAGGGTTGACTGTGGACCTGGACAGGATAACAGAGCAGCAGAGACCCTCCCGGGGCTCTCCCTGTGGCCGGTGCCCCGCCCCTGCCTGCACATCCCCTGCATCCCTGACTCCCCTGCACCGCAGCACCCACTGGATCACAGCTGCGCCTCCAAAAGACTCTTGTTCACAACAGACATGTAGCCGAGTGACAGGGCACTCTTGCGTGCATCAGCACGGTGACAGCAGAGCCCTTAGTTAGCGCCGATGCGGAAGGAAGCAGGGCCGTGGATGGAAAGAGGAAAGAGGTGTGGGGAGGCCTGGGGGGCACCCCGAGAGGGCAGCTGAGAGGCAGGTAGAAGGCCCGGTGCCCGAGAGCGCTCGGAGCCCAGCAAAGGCTACATTTGCCTGGTGGACACTTAATACTCGGAAAGCTGTTGAGTTTTATTTTCCAGAAGGCATGTTGAACCGGAATTAAAAGGAGGAGGCGCGCGGGTGCCTGGAAAGAACGTTCTACTGGGGCTGTGACACCAGACGGGCTGGCTCCTGGTGCAGGGGGCTTCCCGCCACTCGGCACAAGCAAGCCGGGACGTCAGCCTGCTGTCACGGATGCCCAGCTGCAGTGTCCACCCCCGGACGCAAATAAGCATCACCAGAGGAGCTCATCACACATCAGCTTCCCGAACCTCATCCCTGGGGACCCAGGAGGCTTTGGGGCAGCGGTGCGGGAGCTGGCACTCGGGAGACACTTCGATAAATAATCTAAAAATGGTTCATTTCAAGATTTTATTTTCTCTAGAGTTTGCCCTGTCCCATGGACAGGTCAATTATACTAATCCTTTCTATCTCTTTCCAAGGGAGAAAAGGACTTGGTCCTGCCACCTTTGTTTGTCTCCGTGCCATTTCTCATTGACTTCTATATTTCATCCCAGCCCCACAGGAGGACACAGGGCACCATAGCACTCTGCAGGGGAGCCCTGCGGTCACCCGGGGACAGGCTCTGCTGTGGTGCAGTGCCCTCCCTGGAAAGGACACCTGTCCTCCTCCAAGGCGGCTTGTCATTGCCCCTGGCAGCTGGACACAGTGCTGGGACCAGGGGACCAGGGCCTGCATCTTTTCTGACCTGACCCTGGTCACATCGCCAGACTTTCCTGAGCCCCCGTTTTCCACCTGCAAACTAAAGCAGTTGCAGGAAGTGATTTTTCAGAAACAATTCAATTAAATCTGAAACTATAGTAACTACCATTTTCCCAGTACTTACCATATACAAGGCACACGAGGGGTCTTTCAATAAAATGTGTGTGTGAATATATCTATATGCAGGTGTGTGTACACAATGTGTGTGCACATCCATGCATGCGTACATGCACACGCATGTGTGCTGTGTGTATACATAGCATATTTGGGTATATGCACACGTGTAGATACACACACCTGTGTCTGTAAGTATATATGCATATATATATGTGTGAAATAAAATTCACATTTTATGGCAAGGCAAGAAAAATTTAAACATACCAAATCTTCTTTGCCCTTTGGCCTCCTCTCTCCCCGTGCTGTGCAGTGTGTGTCTGCATTAGGCATCGACCAAACCTCCCCCATGGGCAGAAATCAACGTTAGGGCCTTCTCCCAGCGTCGAAACAACTCCTTGAAGATAACGTTCCTTCTTGATCTCGTAAGGGGCCACGATGACACTTAGATCTGGATTGTGTAAACTGTCAATAATATGTCATTTGCTGTCCAGCCCTCTGTCTCAAAAATCTTATATAACTGTGCTTGGACTGCAAACGGGCGGGACAATTCTTGGGACTTTCTGAGATGCTGTTCCCAGGTTATAAGCCTCAAATGTGGCACGAATAAAATTTTCCATTTTTTTCTTAAATCAACAGATTAATTTTTCATCGACATATGTATACACACATGCATATAAGTATATACACACAAAGATACTTGTGCACATGGACATACACCTATGGCTGTGTGTACATGTCTATTTATTTCTCTTCCTTACAGTAGCCCCAAAGTCGTCATTATTCTTGTTTTGTGGCTCGGAAAGTGAAGCCCCAAGCCTGCGGGCCTCTTCAGGAAGGTCTCACGACTGGTGAGCAGCTGAGCTCCTATTTTGGAATCACCTGCCCTGGACTCCCTTCCTTCCAGGTTCCCTTGCACCGTCCTCCTTTGACAGCCGGGTCGAACCGTGGGGCTCCTTTGAAAGTGCCGTGGTCTGCACCCCACTGTCTCAGGGGCTCCTGGGCTTAGCCTCACAGACACACACCCTGCAGCCCATCTCTTGCAGCTGGCTTCAGACTGCTCTGTCCTCCCCTTGTCCTCAAGGAGACAGCAGAGGACCCCTTTTTTTGTGCCCACCTGCACTTGGACCACTGACTTTAGTCTCCCTTGGCTGGACACCTCCCGGCCCCAGGCTCCCCTGCCTGACCTTCCCTACCCACCTGTCACTGCACAGGAGGGGAAGTTGAGCTGTCACTCTAGTCTATCTGACAGTGGCAGCACCCAGGAGAGCTCTGGAGTTTTCCACCAGGAACCTCTCCCTCCCCAAAACAACTCCAAGTAGACCCCGAATCTAAATTGAAGCAATGGTCTTGCTACATAAATGCAAGTTCAAGGCAATCTCTTATATCTAATTGGCAAAGATCAGAGTTTGATTACATACTGGATGGGCGAAGGTGTGAGGAACAGCCCCTCATACATAACTGGTGAGACTGCAAATTGATTTTACTTCCAAGGAGAACGATTTGACAGGATCTATCTAAATGGCAGAAGCATATACCCTCTGAGCCACCTATTCTACTTGTAGATATTCAGCTGTGTAGCCGTTTCCAACTGCTCCTGTAACAGATGACCACAAATGTGGTGTTGAAAATAACGCAGATGTATCATCTCACAGTTCTGTAGCTCAGAGAGTCAGAAGGCTCAGCTGGTTTATCTGCTCCTGGTCCCACGAGGCTTAGATCAAGGGGGTGGCGGCCTGACCTCTTACGCAGAGGCTGTCGGGGGGAATCCAGCGCCAGGCTCACCCAGGTTGTCAGCAGAATTCAGGTCCACGCGACTATGGTGCTGAGGGCCCCGCATCCTTGCTAGCAGTGGGCCAGGGCGCATTCTCGGCTTCTAGAGGCTGCCCGCATTCCCCAGCTCAAGGTCCCCGCCACCTTTACAGCCAACAGTGGTGGGCGGAGTCCTTCTCACGATTCACATCTCTCTGGCATTCTCATCTCTACCACCTCCAGCTGGAAAAAAATCTGTGCCTTTAAAGGCTGATGTGATTAGGCTGTGCACCCAGGGAATCCAGGACAATCTCCCTTTCTTAAGGTCTAGACCATAATTCCATCTGCAAAGTCCTTTTGCCGTGGAACGTAACATATTCACAAGTACCAGGGATTAGAGCACGAGCATCTTGGGGGATAGGGGTGGGGGGGACCGTCTGCCTACCACAGCCTCACTTGTGCAAAATGGTGTATCTACCAGAATATTCCTTGCAATAACAAAACAATGTCGGGGCTTCCCTGGTGGCGCAGTGGTTGGGAGTCTGCCTGCCGATGCAGGGGACACGGGTTCGTGCCCCGGTCTGGGAAGATCCCACATGCCGCGGAGCGGCTGGGCCCGTGAGCCATGGCCGCTGAGCCTGCGCGTCCAGCCTGTGCTCCGCAATGGGAGAGGCCACAGCAGTGAGAGGACCGCGTACGGAAAAAAAAAAAGAAAAAAAGAAAAAAAAACAATGGAAACAACCTAACTGTGAAGCGGTAGGCGGTAGTTTATAAGTTGCAGTTTATACAGTGGAATATACTATGCAGTTGTTAAAAAAATGAATTGATATGAAAAGACCCCATTTTTGTATCTGGTGCAAAAAGGAAGCATATAAATGCTGCTATTTGTCTGAAGGAAGAATATATAACTGTGTTATATATTTAACATACTATGCATGTTCCTGTGTGTATGTAAATGTATAAATGCCACGCAATATTTTTTTTGAAAAGATCCACAAGAACTGTTGACAGTGGTTGCCTAGAGAGAGAGGAGCTGGGATCCTGGAGGACAGAGCTGTCAGGACCTCAAGGTGAAGGGCCCGGAGCAGGGGGTGGGGCACAGGGAGGCTGCCTGCATCCCAGCCCGGCTCTGCCCCCGCTCACGGAGTTTGGGAAGCTCATCTCTCTGTGCCTTAATCTCTTAACCTGTTCATCTTCTAACCTTCATCTCTCTGTCCTCATATCCTCCTCTGTGAGTTGGGATGATAATAACAGCATCTCCCTCTGGAGTGGTTGGAAGGCTTAGATGAATGAATGCGTGTAAAGGTTTAGAGCAGGGCCCGGCACAGAGTAGATGCCATACACGTGTTTGCTACTATGACCTGTTCACATAAATGAATGAAAGATGGAGGGTGTGGGGAGACCACCGCTACACCCAGTAGCTTCCCTGGGGAATTTTGGGCCCTCCTGCTGATGCGTCAGGGTGAGGCTCAGAGAAGGGGGTGACTCACCTAAGTCACTGGGGGACATAGGAATGTGGGTCGCCGTGGGCCAGGCCAAGCAGGGTCTCCTAGCTTTGGATCTGGTGGGCCGTCCCCTCCCCCATCAGTAGCAGGAACAGGCACCCGAGAGGCAGTGAGCCTCTGCTCTCTTCTCATCGGCGAGGGCTTACTTGGGGTTTTAGTAGCTGTAATAACAATTTTCAGGAGAAGACATGTCAACCCAGGGTCTCTTTCCTGCTTCTCTTCAAGTACTCCACTTGAATGGCTCTGGGTCTCAGGATGTGTGGGCCAGATCTACCTGAACGGTGCCTTTAACGTCCCTCCGTCTGGCTTTGCAGCCGTGCAATGGGAGGATCCGCACGGCCTGAGCCTGAGGCTCTCAGGTTCTGTACAATTTTCTGAAGCTCTGAGAAATGGCCTCAGAGAAATACAAGAACCTTTTTAGAGGCAGTTATAACTGACTGCCAAGGAAAGTTCTGGGCCATGATCCTTTAAGGGGAAAATCCAGACATTCCCGTGATTAATCAAAAGGGAAGTAAGGGAAACGGAAATAAGGAATTTGTACTAAATCACTCTGCTTGGAGCAGATGCTTCAATCTTGGCAACCGGCTTCTCAGCACTAGTTATACCAAAGGAAAAAAAGAAATAACGTGCTGAAAATTTTCTTCACCTTTTCTCTCTTTCTCCTGATTTCTTACTTTTTCTCCTAAAGGCCAAACATATCATCCAAGCTGCCTCAGGAAATACCTGCCTTCCCCTCAGAAGCTGACAAGGCATTGCTGAAAACGAAGCAAGTTGGTGAGAGTGGAAAGACCTTGGCCGACGGGCATCCTGGTGACCAGCCCAGAAGGGACGCCCACCCCCTGGAGGCCCCATGACAGTCTGCGCAGAAGCAAACACTTGTCACCAAGTTTGAAGGACTCTGCTCCTTTGTTTTCTCTCTTTTGGCTGCACATTTTACTTCAGCCTGTGGTGAATTATTTACCTGGAGTGGGCACAGGGAAAACGTGGAGAATCCCGCGCCTTGGGGGCACTGAGAACATAAGAGGACGCACACCGCAGTGCACTTTCCAGCTGGGAAGCAGAAGACGGGGTCTCTTTTTAAAATCATACTGAGGCACAGGTACAGTCAGTGGATATTTGTGGAAGTGGGGCTTTTGTCACGCTGTCAACATGTAGTAGCCATCCGCCAGGATGTGCCCAAGCTCCGGGGACCCACGGCAGGCCAGGCAGAGGGGACACTCCATCTCCCTACGGGGCATGAGTTCCTCCATGGCAGAACCCACTTGGTAGAGTGAAGAAAGGGCCTGGATTTTGCCCACGCAGTTGCTACACAGAATGAGATGTGGCCTCTGAACAGGGCTCCGTGGGAACGAGGCGTGAACCCCGGGGCCCCTGTGCTCAAAACGCCCTGTTGTTTCTAATTAAGTCGACTTACATGTACCAGCACCTGCGCCCAGATGCCCACCACTGGTGGATGAGGGGTGCCTGAAAAGCTCCATTCTGAAAAACTTAACACAACTTCCAAAGACTCATAAGCCTCACCAGCCATGAGACACTGCTTACATTTGACTGATGAGCAGCAGCCAGTGCTATTTTTGGTCCCATTTCCAATGTTTGCCCGACGTGAGCTAAATCACTAATTTTATGCTGGGGTTTTGAGTTATTTTCTCTGGAAGCTCTGTGCTGTGTGCTGGATGGGAGGTGCTAGTGGACTGGGTCTGTGGGGTGCCTCGGGGGACGCGGATAGTTGAAGGGTGCAGCACAGGGACCCCCGCTCCTCTGCTCAGTGGCCAAAGAAAAGTCAAGTCCTGCTAAGAGTTACGTCCAGAGGGCAATGCTAGTTTTCATCCTACATCTCACAACATTCTTTTTTTTTTTCCACTGTGCCAATAAGGAATATTTATTGTATGCTTATTACATGTCAGACATTGCTGGCATTATTTTTAGAATTTTTATTGGAGCATAGTTGCTTTATTTATTTATTCTGTTAGTTTAGCATATATGTGGAACGTAGAAAAATGTTACAGATGCACCGGTTTGCAAGGCAGAAATAGAGATACAGATGTAGAGAACAAACGTATGGACACCAAGGGGGGAAAGCAGGGGGAGGGTGGTGGTGGGATGAATTGGGAGATTGGGATTGATATATATACACTAATATGTATAAAATAGATAACTAATAAGAACCTGCTGTATAAAAAAATAAGTAAATAGGGCTTCCCTGGTGGCGCAGTGGTAGAGAGTCCGCCTGCTGATGCAGGGGACACGGGTTCGTGCCCCGT
>NW_006776681.1:231159-244654 GCF_000442215.2 Lipotes vexillifer
AAAAAAAAAAAAAAAAAAAAAAAAAGTAAATAAAATAAAATTCAAAAATATGTATAAATGCAAAAAAAAATAAATATTCTGTTACTTTATACTTTACATACAGCATTCATTTTTCTTTAATTTTTTAAAAATTTATTTTATTTATTTAGTTTTGGCTGTGTTGGGTCTTCGGTGCTGCACGCGGGCTTTCTCTAGTTACGGCGAGTGGAGGCTACTCTTTGTGGCGGTGCGTGGGCTTCTCACTGCGGTGGCTTTTCTTGTTGCGGAGCACGGGCTCTAGGTGCACGGGCTTCAGTAGTTGTGGTACGTGGGCTCAGTAGTTGTGGTGCACGGGCTTGTGTTGCTCCGCGGCACGTGGGACCTTCCCGGACCCGGACCAGGGCTCAAACCCGTGTCCCCTGCATTGGCAGGCGGATTCTTAACCACTGCACCACCAGGGAAGTCCCAGCATTCAGTTTTGACTGAATGGAGATAAGAGAGATAAGGTTTATGATGAAAAATATGGACTTGCCATAGAGTTATTCTTGTTGCATTTATTTAGGATCAGACTACCTGCGTTTGAATCCCTGCTTGCACGTTCGCCATCTCTGTGGCCTTCAGCACTTAATGTACACAAACTCCTCAGACCTCATAGCAGGTGCTATAAGTATCCTCATTGTATAGGCTGAACAACAAAGGCTTAGGAAAAGTAGGTGACTTGTTCAGGATCACAGAGTTAGTAAAGAATTTGATCCCAGGCCATGTGAGTCTGAAAAGAATGTAACCAGCATGGGTCCTGGAACAGTTACAGTTACAGACATGCCCTGTCTTGGTCCCCTGGGACTGCCATAACAAAGTACTGGCTGGGGGGCTTAAACAATAGAAATTTATTTCTCACTCCTCTAGAGGCTGCAAGTCCAAGATGAAGGTGTCAGCAGCGTAGCTCCTCCTGAGGCCTCTCTCTTTGGTGTGCAGACCGCTGCTCTCTTAATGCGTCTTCACATGACCTTCCTAATGTGGCTGCACTTCCCTGATGACTCTCTGTGTGTTCAAATGTCCTCTTCTTATAAGGACGCCAGTCAGATTGGATTAGGACCCACCCTGATGGCCTCATTTTAACTTAATTACCACTTCAACACCCTGTCTCCAAATATAGTCACATCCTGAGGCACTGGGGGCTAGGGCTTCAACATATGAATTTTGGGAGGACACAACTTAGCCCATAACACCCCCATTCCTCCGAAGAGGAACCAAGGCACAGATCAGTTAAGTCACACAGAGAGCAGTGGTAGGACCAGCATTTGGATGCGGGCAGAGCAGTTCCAGGGTCCCACTGTTACGTCCACACCAGCCCCTCGTGCTGGGTCAGACCATTCCTTTACGTCTTTGAGGCCATGACACTGGACGTTAGAAAAAGAGGATGCTGGGACTTAGGAGGGCTGGTGGAATCTAGCATCGGCACCCTATACCCAAGGCAAGAAAAAAAAAAGGTGCCTCAGGAGATTAAGTGCCTGATCCAAGGTCTTACAAGAAGGTCTGCAGGGAGAAAAGAGGTTTCCAGAAAGCAAGGCCTCTGGGTCAGCTTCTTCCAAGGGGCCCAGGTATCCAGACCCTAAAACCTGGTCCTGTTGAGAGCTTAGGCCGGAGTCAGACTGGGTTTCTACCAGCCTCGGGGCTGATGGTTAGTGTGGCCTGAGCTAACGAGGTTCCAAGCCCTGTGCGCGATGCCCGGCACACAGCGGGCCGTCGACCTCGGTGCACTCTCGTGACAGTGAGCCCACGTCCCAGGCCCCCTTCCGGTGCAGCCAAAGGAGCTGGGAAAGCGGCGATGCCCAGGCTGTGAGGAAGTGACTTCAGGCTGCGGCCTCAAGCCTTGATCTGAATCACAGCCTCCCTGGGAGTGAGGAACCCGAGGCTGATTCTCCTGCTGCCAACCTTCCCGGGGCCGCAGGCAGAGCCAAATCTGCTGAGAAGCTTAAAATTCCAGATGGCTTTCTTCTCTCCAGTGGTTTGCAAAAGCTGTGAGTTTGAAAAGAAACAAACTCAAACTCTGAGAGCGAGAGGGGGCAGTGGGCCATGGGGGGGAGGTGGGGGGCAGGGAGGAGGTTGATGGAATTTTCTCAACAAAGAAACAAGTGGCACAGGCAGTGTCCCAGCTTTACTGTTGCACTGAGGGGACAGCAAGATTGCTTTGGCCTGGAGCCGAACTAATCCTCATTTCCTGCCTGGGGATGGCAGTGGGCTGGAGCAAGATGCTGGCCCACACGAGAGAAGGAGGCAGCCCCAGGAAACCTGTCCCCGAGGGCCGTGAATTGCAACGGGACCTCCCTGTGCCCCGGACTGAACAAGAGACGTCCTGCCTGGGCTCTGGGTGGAGCGGGGTCTCCAGCTGATTGCCTCGTGGCCAAGGGGAGGCCCTGTATCTCCTTCCCCGGAGGAGCACCTCCTCGTCTAGGAAGCCAGGCTGACAAGACCAGCACTGCCCACGCATCCTGACACTGGCAGCTCTAAATAAGATGGAGTGAGTGCAAGAGACTTGTGAAAATAACGAAAAGGTGCTCCACAGAATCCAAGATGCTCCTGTGGCCTGGTGTTTGGGCATCCTCCAAGAATGCAGCCCAGCCATCTGGGCCTCCCCACGTACCCAGTGCAAGCTGCAGGGCCCTAAACAGTTTATGGTGCCTGAAATAGTCAGCAAATACAATTGTCGTGAGCTCAGGGCCGTGCATTTTCCTTTATTCTCTCCCATAGGAAGTGGCTAAAAATAATGACACAAAATAAGATTATTATAATCACAAGCTCCATCAAATCAACAAACATTTATTGAGAAGCAACAAGATACAAGACCAGGCTGTTTACTGCAGAGGACTCCAGAAGAGAAGTGGCTTGCACTGTACCCATTTGTCCATTCTTCCTTTATTCAGTCCATAAGCATCTATTTATCACCCACTGTCAAGCACAGTGCCAAGTTCTGGGGGCTCACACACTGTGATACAATCATACATGAGCATGATAAATGATTTGATAGATGAACAAAGTACCAAGGAAGAATACAGAAGGGAGTTAATCCTGACTTAGGAAATCAGAGAAAACTTCCCGGAGGAGGCACCACTTGAGCTGGTCTTAAGTGATGCTGGACTTTTAGCACCTAGAGAACAGAGAAGAGCTGTGCAGACAGAGGGAAGTGTCAACACGAGCAATGAGTCAGGAGGGCCCCTGGTGCCTGTCGGGGAAGAGCAGGAGATAAGACAAGAGCTCAGGGCTTCCCTGGTGGCGCAGTGGTTGAGAGTCCACCTGCCGATGCAGGGAATGCGGGTTCGTGCCCCAGTCCGGGAAGATCCCACATGCCGCGGAGCGGCTGGGCCCCTGAGCCATGGCCGCTGAGCCTGCGCTTCCGGAGCCTGTGCTCCGCAACGGGGGAGGCGGCGACAGTGAGAGGCCCGCGTACCGCAAAAAAAAGAAAAAAGACAAGAGTTCAGGGTTTTCAGTCTGCCTTAGCTCCCCCCATCCTCCAGCCCCTCTCTGGACCCTCCTTCTCTCTTTCCCCAGATTCAGCTCTGCTCCAGTTCCTGCCACAGGCAAGAGGTGAAGAAAGGAATCGTTAACCCCACTGCCCTCCACCCATCACCTCTTGTTCCTTTGGGGACCTGGGTCAAGCCCTCCTGCTGGGCTATCTCCACGGACCCTCACCTGACTTTGCACCAGTACCTCCCCAGAAACCGAGGGGCCACGTGGGTGCCCCTCAGCTCCCAGGGCTTGTCCCAGCTTTCTGGACGCCCCAGCCCTGGGCCTGCCTGGGTCCAATTTGCTGTTCCCTCTCCGCCACTACTTTTAGGCATCTCAGAGTGCGGCAGCTGAGAGCCTGATCTCGGAGAGATAGCAGTGAGTGGTCCTGAAGCAGATCTTACTTCCCTGGCCAGGAATTGAACCTGGGCAGCCTGAGTGAAAACCAGGAATCCTGGCCTCCAGTCCACCGGAGGCTAGAGGCGAGGAGCAGAGCCGCCCTGGCTCTTGTGTCCTTATGAACACAAGAATTTTTCAAGGAGACAGAAGCTGTGAAAACAGGTACAAGGTTCATTATTCGAGACACAGTACCACGTGCGGGAGAGCACACCGAGACGTACGTTAGTTATTTAAGACAGGAGCGCACACTCAAGGAGGGGCGCGGGCGCCGCTCTAATGAGGAGAGCAGCAAAGCGGGGGTTAAGTCACTCATAGGGGGCAGGCCTTCGTTCTCCCCGGCCAATCATCTCACTTCCTTTCCCACATCTGACCTACCCTAGGGCCCTCCCCCATATGCGTGCGCACCTTTTTGCCAAGAGGGATTCCAGCACAGAGGCTAATGGGAGGTTTGACAACACATGTTATGGGGTGGCTCCCCCTTCCTCTTTGATCCCCAAGGAGCCTTCCTGCGCATGTGCAGTTGGCGAGGTTGCCCTGACCTCAGGAGTGGTAGATGTGGTCGTCTTATCTCTTTGCTCTAGCAGAGCTCAGCTCCTGCCATTAACTTGGTCCTGGGAATGTGGATGGAACACAAAGCTTCACTTTCCTCTGCTTGACAAGTTCCAGCTGCCCAGCCCAGGGGCCTGTCTACCTCCTACCTCAAGCCCACCTGTGCCCCTCCTTAGACCACAGACCTGGGGCAGTATTACACTAACGGAGGAGCAGTTTCTTTCCTCCCTTTTGCCAAGTCCCCCACAAGGGGCAGGAGAGGGAAAAAGCCCTGCGCTTACCACACGTGCCATGCTGATCTCCATCCCAGATTGACAGCATCTCACAGACAGATCTTAGGAGCCATCGAGGGGATCTGGGCAGGGCAGGTGCACTTTCTGAAGGTGACTTGGAGCCCAGGGCCAATAGATCAGGGTCGAGAAAGGAGGGAGCAGGCAGTAAGGCAGTCTGGAGGCTTCTGCGTTATCCAAGGGAGACACGGTGGAGAGCTGAACTCTGGAAAAGCCAAATGGAACGGAAAGAGATGAAGACGTGAGAGAGGCATCCTGGCATTGCCACGGCCTGCAGTTGGCAGATTCGGGGGAGGCAAGGGTTACAGACCATGCTGAGGTTTTTGAGGCTGGAGGATATTTGTACTAATAACTGAGTAAGGAAAGAAAGGGAAGGAGGAAAGCCTGAGTGTGTACGTTGGGGGGAGAGGGGGCGAGGCAGCAGGCAGTTTGGTTGGGGCCCAGCTGAGGTGGAGCAGGTCTCGGCCGTGCTCTGGAAGAGGCTGAAAGGTTGGTTGGATGGCCCACCTGGGGCCATTGGTCCTCCATACTCCATACTCGGTCAAGCCACAGGCCGGGCAGGAGGAATGGGGGAGGCCAAGGTCGCTGGGCTTCAGCACTGGTGGTACCATGTCCCTGCCCTCGGCCTTCCACTCAGCGGGAGCTCCCAGCAAAGTCTGGTGTCCGAGAAGGCTGCCCAGAGCTCTGTGACCCCAGACCAGACCAGAGCCATTTCTGCCCATCACAGATGTCTGTCTTGCAGAGTCACATTCAGCACTCTGGGATTTTCCTATGCACTCCAGTGTGAAACTACAATTCTAGATGATGAAACCTCTTTCAGGGAGACTCTTTGGAAAAATGGTGCGTCACCATTGGGTTGGTCCACGTGGCATGAGGACCAAAATTCATCAGCAAATCCTAGAAGACGGCAGGTTAGAAGCAGACAGAATACTGAGTTTTGCTGAAAGTGGGCTGGACGTGACAGGCGTTCTTATTTCTTCCCGGGGCTGGTTGTCGCCCATAGAGTTTGTCGCCATTCGGCCTCAGACAGCAATGAGTCAGCTGAACTTCCTGCTTCTCGGCCTGAGCAGATGGCCTGAGGGAGATGGGAGGAACTTAGCTTTCCTTTCCATCTTGAATACGTGCCGATGGGTGAATGTCCAGCTCAGAATTGAAGGTAGGGGAGGCAAACTTTCTCCCCACTCCCTGGCCTGGCCCCTGACTGTCCCCCAGGACTGCGTGCTTTCACCAGTCACCAGCCTGGAGCAGCCTGCCCTGTGGCCCCAGCTCCCCAGGTGTGGCCTTTGTCCTCCCCCGTGCCCCGTCCCCCCACCCCTGGGCTCCATATCCCTTGTATTATTAGTCAGCTAGCGTAACAGGGAAGAACAAACCTGACTCCACATTGGACGTTTCTTTTACTTTAACCTTTGTATTCTATTGCTTTCGCTACAAGTTAAGAATGTTGCCTGTAGCCTGAAATATACAGGGTAGCCCATTCTCAAGGGCCTGACCTTTAAAGGTGTAACACTTTCCATTCATATAGAGATATAAAGCTGCAGAACAGAGAATAACATTTGCCTTGTTGGAGGTTTACAGGAATATGGTGACCTGACCCATGTGGCCAAAGATTCCCGCACCAAGAACACTGCACCCACGAACCCAACCACACTTCCCCTGCTTTTAGTATAAAAGAATCCTGAATTACTTCTCAAGAAAGATGGTTCTTTGGGACACTAGTCCACCATCTTCTCCGACTGCTGTCTTTTTGAATAAAGTCACTATTCCCTGCCCCAAGGACTCATCTCCTGATTTATTGGCCTGTCGAGCGGTAAGCACTGCAAGCTTGGACTTGGTAGCGCAAGGTGTTGGTAACAGAGAACCCCAGACTGGGTGACAACAGAAATTGACTCTCTCACAGGTTGGGGCACAGAACTCGGAGACCAAGGTGTCGGCAGTGTTGGCTTCTCCCCAGGGCTGAGGGGGAAGTCTACCTCAGGGCTCTCCCGTAGTTTCTGGGGGTTTGCTGACCATCCTTGGTGCTCCTTGGCTGTGGAACCATCACCCTGATCTCTGCTTTCATCATCATGTGGTGTTTTCCCTGTGTGCAAGCCTCTGTCCAAATTTCCCCTTTTTATAAGGACACCAGTCATACTGGATTAGGGGCCCAGCCTCGTCTTAATGAATGACATCTGCAACAGCCCTATCTCTGATTAAGGTCACGTTCTGAGGTACTGGGGGGACTTCACCATGTGAATTGGGGGGGGCACAATTCAACCCATAACAGCTCTCCTCTCTCTCTTTCAAAACCTTTTCTCAAAGCCTTCATTCCCAGCAGGAATAAAGGGTTGCTAACAGCCACAGTGCCCCAGTCCTTCCCAGTGTTTGCACACTAAAGAGGGACCAGAACTTTCCAGCTGGTGGAGGGAGCTCCAGGTTGGAAACTTAGGCACCTGTCAGGGCTTATCTGAGCTTTGGGGAGCACCCGAAACCTTAATGCACCGGCACGTTGCTAGACCAGCTGTGCTTCCCTTCTCCGGAGACCTTAGAGGCAGGACCCACATCCAGGATTATTTCCCCTGAGAGAATTTCAGTCAATCCTGGGTTCAGATGTTTGCTGGTCTATCCACTTAAAATATCCCTTTGAGTAAATATGATTCAAAGAACACTTGGAGCTTTGGTCAGTGTAAAAGAACAAATAATCTGTTCCTGGAGTTTTCTGCTAATAAAACGGTTTCCCCTTCTTCTAAACTGCCTTCCTGCTTGGTACCCTTCTCGGACCCCCTCATCCATGAGATTTCAGAAGGACACCCTGTGGCTCGGGGCAAGGAACTTGCATCTAGCAGCAGCTGTCATCTTAACTCGGAAGGCCGTCTTCGGAGACATGGCTCGTGTGATGCCTGCGGAGAGCCCAGCCCCACAGAGCCTTGCTAGAATTTCTACGCGGACCAAGACCAGTTTGCTGAGCACCCCCTGCCATCTCCAAAGAAAGCTCCAAATTATCTATGGGGAGGGGGGATTTGGGGTGGCATCAGTGCCGGAAGGCACAGCTGGGGATTCACCTTGAAGCCACATTTGCAGAGCAAACACAACGGTTTTGCTTGCAGAATATTTTTCTTTGTCTGACAGGTGTTTATGGAGGGAGTTCAAGGCCACAAGAGCTTTGGTGGAGCGGTGGACCCCTCTTCAAACTGGGCTTTGTTCTCAGTCTCCAGCTCTTCCCTGAGAGCCTGAGACCCAGAGTCACAGCTGCCTCTCACAGTCAGGCTGATGGACTGTTCCCACGCCGTTCTCCCCTGCCCTTCACCGCCTTTTGCAGGCCACAGCCAGGCCCATGCCTAAGAGTGTGGACACGGCATAAAGGGGTGGCCCCTTGGACCCCCGCTGAAGGCATTCCTCCACAGGTCACCTTCCTGCTTCCTGGGAAGAAATGCTTTCTAGATCTCTCCCCTCTGTTCTCAAACTGCTTGTCCCTGGCATCTTAAACTGGTTTTGCCCAGTGTAGGTTTGCCAGTCAGCTTCTTATTTCCACTGACCGGGAGCCCCACAGGACGTGGCCTGTAAGCCCCTTACTCTGCAAGCAAGAGCCCAAGGAGCACGAGGTGACCCATCTAAAGCTGGGACACTGCTCACCAGTCCACCCCAGCTCTCTGAGACTTGGACTCGGTGACTGCAGCCACCCCAGTTTTTTCTCAAGTGTAAAATGGGGATCAGAATAGCATCTTCCTTGCAGGTCGTAGGGATGATGAAATGGGCGCAGCCCCGGAGAGCCCCGGGTGGAGGGCCTGCTGTGACACCGACGCTGAGTCATCATCACTGAATGCCACCGCTGCTGTCAGGGCGGCTCACACGCTCGAAACGGCCGTGCCAGAGCCTTAGGGACGGGGACCTCCAAGAGCAGGCAGTTCTGACCGGGTTCCCTGCAAGGCAGACCCTGAGCCAGGTTCCTGGGCGTGGTTGTTGGTTTGGGTGCCCACCCAGAGCAGGAGTGTGGGAAGGGAGACACATGGTGGCGGCGTGGGGGCGCCCTCTGGGAAGCTGAGGCTCCACCCACCCACTTCCCCATCAACGCGGCTCCTGGGGGCTTTGAATCCCCCAGACTTCAAACTCAGGGCACCAGTCAGGGTCTGGGGTAGAAAGCAGAAGCACACAGGCCTGCGGCAAAACTCCCGGGTGGGCCGGTGGGCGCTCCAGGGACGACTGCTGCCGGGCCTGAGACCCGAAAATGAGTCCACCATCCCCACAGCCGCTGAGTGTGTATATGGGTAAGCCTTTACTTCCTTATTTTAGTTTATTTGCCTTATTTTGTTTTACGAAAGAAATACACGGTCATAGTAAAATTCAAATCATTTATGAGATTGTCAGATGTAAGCTAGGTAAAAGATGCCTCTCTTATCCAAACCTTTCTTCCCACTCTCTGAAGGAACTCCATTTTATAGTTTCTTGCATTCCTTTCTCAGTACTCTATGCACATAAAAACACAAATACCTATGTCTACCCACTTCTGTTTTACCCAAAATGAATTCCAACCATACATACTGCTCTTCTCATGAGATAGCATCTCCAGACCCTATTTCACATCAGCACATATAGATCTGGTTCATTCTTCTTAACAGTTGAATTATTATTAGTCCATCGTGTGGTTCTACCATAACGTGTGTAACGGTTGCCTATTAATAGACATTTGGGTGGGTTCCAGATCTTGCTATGATAAGCAGTGCTGCAAGGACAATTCTTATGCATGTATGCTTGGCTTGCTTCTTCAAATATCAGTATATTTGAGTAAAATCTTGGAAATTGTTTATGAAAGCTACTTTTATTTAAGATCTCGACATTCATTTAAAAGCTCTCTAAACAGGGACTTCCCCGGTGGCACAGTGGTCAAGAATCTGCCTGCCGTTGTTTCTAGGTATTTTATGATTTCCTCTTTGATTTCTTTAGTGATCTCTTGGTTATTTAGTAGTGTGTTGTTTAGCCTCCATGTGTTCGTATTTTTTACAGATTTTTTTCCTGTAATTTATATCTAGTCTCAGAGCGTTGTGGTCAGAAAAGACACTTGATATGATTTCAATTTTCTTAACTTTACCAAGGCTTAATCTGTGACCCAAGATATGATCTATCCTGGAGAATGTTCCATGAGCACTTGAGAAGAAAGTGTATTCTGTTGTTTTGGGATGGAACGTCCTATAAATATCAATTAAGTCCATCTTGTTTAATGTATCAGTTAAAGCTTGTGTTTCCTTATTTATTTTCATTTTGGATGATCTGTCCATTGATACAGCCACTGTGGAGAACAGTATGGAGTTTCCTTAAAAAACTAAAAATAGGACTACCATACGACCCAGCAATCCCACTACTGGGCATATACCCTGAGAAAACCATAATTCAAAAAGAGCCATGTACCACAATGTTCATTACACCTCTATTTACAATAGCCAGGACATGGACGCAACCTAAGTGCCCATTGACAGACGAATGGATAAAGAAGATGTGGCACATATACACAATGGAATATTACTCAGCCATAAAAAGAAACGAAACTGAGTTATTTGTAGTGAGGTGGATGGACCTAGAGACTGTCATAGAGTGAAGTAAGTCAGAAAGAGAAAAACAAATGCCCTATGCTAACACATATATATGGAATCTAAAAAAAAAAAAAGTGGTTCTGAAGCACCTCGGGGCAGGACAGGAATAAAGATGCAGACGTAGAGAATGACTTGAGGACACAGGGAGGGGGAAGTGGAAGCTGGGACGAAGTGAGAGAGTGGCATGGACATATATCCACTACCAAACGTAAGGTAGATAGCTAGTGGGAAGCAGCCGCACAGCACGGGGAGATCAGCTCGGTGCTTTGTGCCGGCCTGGAGGGGTGGGATAGGGAGGGCGGGAGGGAGGGAGCCTCAAGAGGGAGGGGATATGGGGACGTATGTATCTGTATAGCTGATTCACATTGTTATACAGCAGAAACTAACACACCCTTGTAAAGCAATTAAACTCCAGTAGAGATGTAAAAAAAAAAAAAAATACCCTTCTTCCCAAACGCTTCCAAATGCTGAATTCTAATAATGCTCCAACTCACCAGGACCCTCTCAGTCCTGTGGGGTTCTGCCCAGTTAGGTTGTTGCATTTTCCCTAAAGCTGGGAAGAACCGATTGGCTGCAGACAACCTCCACTCCCAAACTGCCCGAGGGTGACTCTGCCTTCACTTCCTGCGACTTTACCACTTGCACTGATTGTCACAGATTGCCCCTTTGCGAGGAGGTCAAGGTGGCTGCTCGCAGTGACCTTTTTTTTTTTTTTTTTAAGTCACTTTGGATGAGGAAAAAAAATGGCAGCCTTGCCTCTAAGATGGTGAAGGCAGAGACAAGAACAAAGTTTCTTACACTCAACTTTCAGGTAGCTTCTTACAGCTCTGCACTTGACCCTTTAGTTGACTGGACTCCAAAGTGAGGATGGAGCCTTGTTTATCCCTGTCCTCCTTTCCAACATTCCGCCCCTTTCCCCTGCCCCTGCTTAATTTTTCTCCATTGCGTGTATCATCCTGGAGCATACTGGATATTTTATCTATTTATTTATAATCTTCATGAGGACAGGCATTTTTGGTCTGTTTTATTCACCATTATCTTACCAACACTTAAAAGAGTTGCTGGCACAGTTTACACGCTCCATAAATATTTATTGAATGAACAAATGTTGAGAATATTTCTCAAGCTCTCTCTGTGTTTGTTTCACATGGAGTATTTCTGTAGATTTACTTCTTTGCTGATAAATTTCTTTCTTCCGCATCCTTTGTGGCAACTTGCTCTTCCCCTGTGGGTTCAGTTTCCTTGCTCCTGAAACATATATTTAGTCATTCTTTCAGCGAGTTTCTGTTAACAGAAAATCATTTTAGGGCTTCCCTGGTGGCACAGTGGTTGGGAGTCCGCCTGCCGATGCAGGGGACGCGGGTTTGTGCCCCGGTCCGGGAAGATCCCACATTCCGCGGAGCGGCTGGGCCCGTGAGCCATGGCCGCTGAGCCTGCGCGTCCACAGCCTGTCCTCCGCAACGGGAGAGGCCACAACAGTGAGAGGCCCGCGTAGAGCAAAAAAAATTAGTCCTTGTTTGTCTGGAAATATCTTTGTTTACCCTGATTCTTAAATAATGTTTATATTGACATAGATTTCTAGGATATCAGTTATTTTCTTTTAGTACTTTGAAATGAAATTCCAATGTATTCTGTCTTCTGCTGTTGCTATCGAGAATTGTGCTATCAATCTAATAGTATTTACTTTTTATACTAGGTGTCTTTTTTCTCTTGATTTTTAGAGCTTTATATTGGGTATTCTGTAGGTTCTGTATGACGAGTCAGCACGTGAATTTACTTCTCCTAATCCTGCATGGGACACACTGTACGTCACGAATCTGAAGATGTGTGTCTTAAATCAATTCTGGAAAATTCTCAGCCACTTTTCTTCAAACATCAATCTTTCCCTCTTCTCTCTTGCAAGTCCTATTAGATAGAGTTAAATCTTGTTATTTGCGGTAGTCACGTTCTGCAAAGTCGAGAATCACTGCCTTAGTGAATACTGAATCTTTGCTCCCAGGGAACATACAATTAGGTTCCTGCGAGCCTCTGGTCACAACATTTTCGTCAACTGATCAACACATAATTTTGTTGTCTGTGTGTGTGTGTTTAAGGATAGTTTACTAAGTATTTTTGTGTGTTCACTAAAGTTGAACTCACAGCCAACAGTTCTATATCTCATGCCTGAATGAGGCTTATCTAACACATGTATTTTCTCCATAAGGCATGTCACAGCTCTGTCACACTTAGGAACACCAGACTGCACTTCAGCATGACAGTCGGGAGCCATTTTCAACAATGAAAGCAGCAACACAGAGCACTTAAATGTGAAAATGTAGCACTAAGCAGACTGCAAAAAGGACACCTGTCTATAGTGTGAGAGCCTAGACTAGAGCATCACCCTGATCAGCCTCAGCTGGATGTGCACACAGCGTGCCTCACTTTTTTTTTTTTTTTTTGCTGATCTGTACGCATCTGCACATGACCACGGGTGCTCCCCAAGTATTGATTTGGGAGTTACAGATAAATTCTGCAAATAAGTAAATTAGCAAGTATGGAATACACGAATAATGAGGGTCAACTGGAACTATTTGGTTTTGCCTCTGGGGAGTTTTCCTAGTTGCTTGAAAGCTTGATTATGCATTTCAATAAACAGTTGTGTTACTGAGCCAAACTTGGGTCCACTCGCCTGCATGAGGTAAAACCAGTCTACTGACACTGGATTGTGGTGAAGGAAAGTGCAGTGTGCATTACAGTTGCCAAAAAAGGAGTATTGGCAGCTAGTGCTCGAAAAACTGGAACTCCCTGATGGGCTTCAGGGAAGCATTTTTAAAGGCCATGTGAGGGAGGGGGGGGTGTCGCAGGATGTGTGATCCGCGCATGCACAATTCTCTGATTGGCTGATGGAGAGGTAGCAGGGTGGTGTCCCAGGGGTTCACATCGTCACTCCTCAGGCTCCAGCCAGTCTGAGGGCTTTGTGCTCATGGTCATCATGCAGTTAACTTCTTCCAACTGGTGGGGGTTTTAGCACCTGTAAAACAACTCAGGAATGTGCACCAGACACTGTTACCTATGCTCTTCAGGGAGGAAGCAAAGATTCTGTGACTGCTATATGGCTGATCTGTAGTTTAACTTGTTATAATTTCTCCTGGCCCAGCTGCCATTTCTTTGTTGTTACTATGTGTTCACATTCTTTTGACCATTAATTCCTTTTTTTTTTTTTTTTTTTTTCGG
>NW_006776681.1:244968-263208 GCF_000442215.2 Lipotes vexillifer
CCCCTGCATCGGCAGGCGGACTCCCAACCGCTGCGCCACCAGGGAAGCCCCTGACCATTCATTCTTGAGCCAGGCTTTTGTGACTCAGGGGAGGCCTGAGAGACTAAGGTTTTCTACAAGCAAGAGGAAGGTGGAGGATATGGGGGGCTCTGTCCTGGGAAGGACCCATTGCGTTCAGCTCGGTTACAGTTGTAATGTTTTGATCATTGTTTCCAGGACCTTCTATAAGCAGGAAAGTCTTCAGTTTGTCTAATCCAGCATATTGCCAGAAAAGAAAGTCTTTGCTATCACAAGTGAGTAATGAACAAATGCATCTTGGTTTCACGGTATCTGAACAAGGCACACAGGAGAGTGTCTTGCAAGTCAAGTGGGCCCACCCATAAAATAATCCGGAAGGTCTAGCCATTCCCCTCGGCAGGCTGCATCTGCTCATTCAGCTGTGTGTGAATAACAGCAAATGTTCACTGAGCACCTACTACATACGAGGCTCTGAGCTAGTAACTAGGAAAAAAGAAAATGCTGTGCATCCTTGGGGTCCTCACAGCCTAGCTGTGAATATATTGTGGAGACAACAGTGAGTCAAATCACTTGGGGAACACACGGCCTGAGCAGCTCACTCTGGGAAGTTGAACTTGGAATTGCAAGCCTGGGTTCAGCACCTACTTTCCTCTAGGTACTACACTGGGCCTGGCAACAAGGTATAAATCAGGCAGACGCAGTCTCTTTCTGGAAGATGCTTCCGGTCCAGTGGGGGACCTGGGTCAGGCGTATCTCCAGACCTCTCGGTTCCAACACCCCCTGGAACTTCCAGGGACAGACCCACGGTGAACTACCCTGGGAATGCCAGCTCTCTCCCTGGGTTCAGAGTTGATGTCTTCTCTTGCCACTTCCAGACATGAGTTAAAGGCCACCACACTGGTCTGAAAGTCCAGCTTCAAGTGGCTGGACCATGCAGCCCAGGGACCAGTGGAGAGAGAGCAGAGCAGAGACCCCACGCTCCCTTGTCTCTGGGCAACTTGTCTGGCAGCAGCGCTGTGCTGGGGGTGGAGCAGGGGCTCCTGCTGAGTGGCTGGCTGTGTCCCCTGAAGTCCCCAGAAGCTGCCCCAGCGAGCAGTGCATCACCGGGCACGTGACGCCTGCCCCCCACCTCTTTTCCTTTCTCTCTCTCACTGCCTCGAGCTTGTACCTCCCGAATACAATGTTGCCACTAAATCCTGGCCTCGTTCTGTTTTCCAGGGAACCGAAGCTAAGGCAATAATCTTAACTTGTGCTGGGTTCTCTGAAAGAAATAAAGGGAAAAGCCTTCCCCGACCATTGCCTTCTCCAAGGAGGTGACTTTTAGGCTGAGCCTGCAAAGAGGAGAGAAGGGTGGAGCTAAGAGGAGCAAAGTTGTGTTAATCGTGTTTTTTATTTTCTGTTTTCTGTGTTGACATCTGGGCTTTGCTGACCCCAGAGGCACTGCCCCCTGGGCTGCCCATTTCCTACAGAGTGGACAGCTCTCCTGGAGGGCACCTTTCAAATGCAAACCAACCACCCAGAGCCCACAGCCCACCACCTCCTCTGTGGTTCTCACTCTCCAGGCCACTGTCCTCCTGCCCTAAGCACCAGGGCTGGGTACCAAACAATCAGGGGCAGCTCCTGTGCCCCAGAGCCTGAAATGATCCAAACCAGCCAGTCCTGAGCCTGCTGACCCTGTCTCACCTGTTCCTTCCCCCAGAAACCACAGTAAAGGCTCCTGCCCATGTTTCCCCCCTCCCTCTGCCCCCTGACCAACCCTCGTGCTTCCCCCACATGCCCCCCACCCACCCATGGCATGGTGTGCCCCCTTCTCTTGGGATCTGTGAGTACAACTGTCTGAGTATATCTGTCTCAAGGCTGCTATAACAAAATAACACAGACTGGGTGGCTCATAAACAAGAGACATTTACTTCTCACAGTTCTGGGAGCTGGAAGTCCAAGATCAAGGTGCCAATAGACTGAGTGTCAAGTGAAACCTGCTTCCTGGTTCCTCTCACTGTGTCCTCAGATGGAGAAGGGGCGAGGGAGCTCTCTGGGGTCTCTTTTTTCAGGGCACTAATCCCATTCACGAGGGCTCCACCCTCATGACCTGATCACCTCCCAGTGGCCCCACCTCCTAATACCATTGAACTGGGCATTAGCTTTTCAATATAGGAGTTGAAGGAGAGATACAAACCTTCAGTCTGCAGCAATAGCAGACTCTTTTCAATGGCAGCCATCTCCTGATCCGTTGGCCTCACCATACCTGAATAGTGATGATGAAGCCTGCAGCTTAAAACGAAGGGAGGGGCTTCCCTGGCGGCGCAGTGGTTGAGAGTCCGCCTGCCGATGCGGTGGATGCGGCTTCGTTCCCCGGTCCGGGAGGATCCCGCGTGCCGCGGAGCGGCCGGGCCCGTGAGCCGTGGCCGCTGAGCCCGCGCGTCCGGAGCCCGTGCTCCGCAGCGGGAGAGGCCGCGGCGGTGAGAGGCCCGCGCGCCGCAAAAACAAAACAAACAAAACAAAACAACGAAGGGAGGAGAGCACTCGTGGCACCGAGAGCGCTAAAATCAAAGAAGCTGGTGGGTTCCAGCAACTACCAAGCCCAGTGAGGTTGCAGCAGGGAGAGGGGGCCTCAGGGGCCCATCCCTGGCAGCTGGCAAGGCCCAGGCTGAGATGAGACCGGGGGCCTCATGCCCTCTTGTTGTCTTTTCTGCATCAACTCTACCACATTCCACTATTTGCCAGACTCCGGCGACCTTGTGTTTCCAGAGGCCCTTCGCTATGGGACCTCGCTGGGCCTGTCCCAGCCTGGCCCCTGGAATCACGCCCTGTTACGGATCTTCCTCTTTTTCCCTGAACCCACTCCCCCTCCCCCCAGAAAAGTCTGTGACCTTTGTCTCACCACTTGATCATGGATTTCTAGGGTGAATTCATCCAGGCTAATTTATTGTTGGGTACCACTGGGTTACTATCACATTGCTGGTCCAGGAGACACATCCATCCATCCTTTCAAAGACTATGCAATGTATTTATTAAACATATACTATGGGAGGAGCTATATCACAGTTAAAGAGGGCATTTCAGAAAAAAACAAAATAAAACCAAAAACATTAAACCAAAAAACAGCTGCATTCAAAAGAGTGACCCGAATGGGAAAAGAATAAGGACAGCACAGGAAGCTGTCAGCACAGAAGCTTTGGGGGCAGACACCTAAATACGCCAAGGGGCTGCCCTGCTTACCACAGTCCACTGCTCACGTTATTTCCAGGAGGCCCGAGTCCATCCTCTGGTCATTGTGGATCCTCTGTATCTCTACTTGTCTCCTTTATTTAAAAAGCAAACCCACCATCATCCAAAAGTCTACAAACAATATATGCTGGAGAGGGTGTGGCGAAAAGGGAACCCTCCTGCACTGCTGGTGGGAATGTAAACTGATACAGCCACTATGGAGAACAGCATGGAGGTTCCTTAAAAAACTAAAAGTACATCTACCATGTGACCCAGCAATCCCACTCCTGGGCATATATCTGGAGGAAACCATAACTTGAAAAGATACATGCATCTCTATGCTCATTGCAGCACTGTTTATAATATCCTGGACATGGAAGCAACCTAAATGCCCATCAACAGAGGAATGGATAAAGATGCAGCACATATATACAATGGAATTGTTAAGCATAAAAAAAGAATGAAATAATGCCATTTGCAGCAACATGGATGGACCCAGAGATTGTCATACTAAGTGAAGTGAGTCAGACAGAGAAAAGACAAATATCATATGATATCGCTTATAGGTGGAATCTAAAAAAAGGGTACAAATGAACTTATTTACAAAACAGAAGGAGAGTTACGGATGTAGGAAACAAACTTATGGTTACCAGAGGGTAAGGGGGGGGGAGGGATAAATTGGGAGATTGGGATTGACATATGCACACTACCGTATTTAAAATGGTTAACTAATAAGGACCTACAGTACAGCACAGGGAACTCTACTCAATATTCTGTAATGACCTATGTGGGAAATGAACCTAAACAAGAGTTTCTATACGTACATGTACGATGGATTCACTTTGCTGTACAGCAGAAACTAACACAACATTGTAAATCAACTCTACTCCAATAAAAAAAAAATTTTTTTTAATTTAAAAATAAATAAATAAGTAGAAAGCAAACTCTTTACACTGGATGTTGCCTCAAACAGGGTGCATCAGAGGGCGCTGTCAAGCTTGGGCACCATTGGCTGTCCCGGCTTCTCGCCTTCTTCGGATTAGAAGAGCCTCTTGGCCCCGACGAGAGGTTTGGGTTTCAGCGGACAGGAGTCAATAGAGAGCCATGGAAGGGTCTAAATCCCAGGAGTGGCTTCAGGAAGCTCATCCTGGCAGCACCTCAGAGCGTGTCCTGCAGGAGAGTGATGAGGCGTCAGAGAAGGCGTGTGCCGGGAGGCGGGGCGGGGCGGGGCGGGGCGCGGGGCGTTTAGAGGAAGTGGCAGAGTAGAAATGGGCGTTGAGTGTGGGTGATGACGTGAACGACGGTGGCATTCGTTAAAAGAGATAAAAAAGTAGGAGGATATTTAGAAAAGAGGGCAACAAGTTCAATTTGGGGCAGATTGAGTTCGAAGTGCCTGGGGGACGTTTGGTAAGAGATGTAATAGGTACTGAGCTTTGAGGGCCTGGAGTTGCGTGCGGAGGTTCCGAGTCATGCCCTGAGGTGTGAAAATTGTAAGGGAGCCGAAGGCAGTTAGAGTCAAGAGGGCAGACAAGAAATACTCACATCTAAGAGGCAGAGAATTCGGGAAGGAACAGCCTATAGATGAGAGGAAAGCAAGGATAGCTTCGGCCCCGGGAGCCAGAAGAGTCCAATAAAAAGGAATTTAAAGCTCTGCATTGGATGTAACAACTGGAGGGACTGGGGGGACAGTTTCAGAGGACGGTGTTGTGGGCCAGTGAGCAGCTGGGGTGAGCCAGGCACCAAGGACGCGTGTGTGATGTGGGGAGTCTGCACGTTCTCCAGGTGGGAGTGATGGGGTGAAGGGAGCCGCGAGGGCAGGCCGACGGCAGCAGGAACAAGGCCAGAGGAGGACTGCTTTCTCTCGGCACTGAGAGCATTCCTCCGTAAGGGGGAGTTTTCTTCCCCTCCACTGTGCCTTGGAGACACAGTCGTCCCTCCCTCATGCCAAGGAAGGATAGTGAGAAAAGTCTGAGAAAAGAGAGAAAAAGACAGTCTCGTGGAACAGAATTATGCTATGACTATTAAGGAAAGAAAGCTTGAGGGCTTCCCCGGTGGCTCAGTGGTTGAGAGTCCGCCTGCCGATGCAGGGGACATGGGTTCGTGCCCCGGTCTGGGAAGATCCCACATGCCATGGAGCGGCTAGGCCCGTGAGCCATGGCCACAGAGCCTGCGCGTCCGGATCCTGTGCTCCGCAACGGGAGAGGCCACAGCAGTGAGAGGCCTGCGTACCACAAAAAAAAAAAAAAGAAAGAAAGCTTGGTTTGCCTTATGTGTGTTTCATCTGGAGGCTGCACTACGATGAGCCATCTTCCTGCATCCCCTCCCTCCGCCCTCAGGACCCAGAGCCGTGCACCCTCCTCCAGCCCAGGAGGGAGACCAGGTGGCCCTCTGGAGCCAGCACCCTGGCCCCAGGCCCAGAGCCAGGAGCTGCAGGACCTGAGGGCGGAGGGCCATGGCCAGGGGAGGGGCAGGATGGAGGGGCCAGAGGGCATCCTCTGGAGGTGGGCTGGACGGGCCGGGGGAAGGCTGCCCTGCCCTGGGGTCGTGGGTCTCCTGACTGCCAGGCACAGCTCTTGGGCTGTTAACACATCGTTCTTTCCTGTACGTGCTCCGCAGGCCAGGTGCTCACGAGTTGAAGGGGATGCAAGGGCTGAGAGAAGGGTCCGGGGCGCAGGCCCTGAGGCCGGAGGAAAAGAACCTAAAAAAGAGTTTCTATATGTATATGTACAATGGATTCACTTTGTGTACAGCAGAAACTAACACAACATTGTAAATCAACTATAATTGAAAAGATACATGCAGGGGGAGCAGGGGGGACGGGAGGATGTCGCTTCCCGACGGGCCCCGCTTTCTCTGTGGAGTAAGACAAGGCATGGGGAGGTCTGAGGAAAGTGGCGAAGCTGGAAATCCTGACGGAAGCAGTGAGAGAAAGGAGACAGCAGGAAGGACAGGCGTAGAGGGGGGCCGGGTGGGGAGGGAGGAGGGCGGAGAGGCCGGGAGGGGGACCACACACTGCCGAGCGCGCCTGAGAGCTGGAACCAAAGCTGGAGAGGAGGCCAGGGTTGAAAATTTCCCCCCAACTCCAAGAAGGCTCATGAGATGTCACTCCTTGGGGGGGATTTCAGTTTAGTGTCAGGGCTAACAACCAATTTAATTGTTTCAATTATAACTTGGTGACATTCTGAAATTTGGGGATTAGTGGTTTGTACCTCAGCATTCTTGCAGATTTATTATGTACCCTAGTCTGCATAATAAGTTCTTTCAGCTGTTTCCTGGAAAATGCCACTTTTTTATTGATTTCCTCTTTGGAGACAGGAAGATCAATTCTGCTGTACTTGCCGTGGGGATGATGATGATCATGTAGGAAATGGTCTGGAGTTTAAAAAGTCAATACGGGTTTTAGGGCAGCAGGGTGAGGTGACAGGCTCCCTGGGGCCCCAGCGTCCTCATCCTCTTCCAAGCAGCACACTTCCAGCAGGGCCCACACCCACCTGGGGTGGGCGAGTTAGAACCTGTGGGTAGGGGCTGCGGGGAGGGGTCATGGCGGCACAGAGTGTGAGTGCTCATTCGCACATACGTCCCCCATCCTCCTCTGTGAGGCTGATTGCCCATCCCTCCATCACCACCTTCCAGGTGAGGACCACAGCTCTAACCCAACACCTCCAGTTTACAAGGGAGTGAACGGAGACCCAGAAAGACGAGGTGACTTCCCAAAGTCGTCAGACCAGCCAATCAGGGAGCCGCGAGGGACTCCAGGCCTCCGGATCCCTCCAGCCTCTGGTCATCTCCACAATGTACCAATTCAGCCGACAGTGAGAACCCTCCCTTACTTCTAGCCAGTGCATGTGGGGTATGGAGGAACAATAACGGCTTGGGTTGTACCCATCTTATTTCCAAACCGAGAACGCATTGGGAGCAAGCAGGTTTGAGAGTCTCTGCCCACCCCCTGGCTGTAGGTGCCGCTCACTCGCCCACCTGGGCTGATGGGATGTGCACCAGGGCCGTGGTTTTGCCTTGACAGCAAATACCCTCCCACACCCCCCCGAAAGGTGTGGTTTGTTCCCTGGAATCCTCTGCATCCTAAGAAGCTTCAAATAGTCAGAGGCTTCGGGGAGCTGGGACCAGGACTTCCACTAGGTCAAGGGTCACAGAATCAGGCCCCAGGCTTGAGCCAGCTGTGTGTGTGTGTGTGTGTGTGTGTGTGTGTGCGCGCGCATGTGTGAGAGCCAGCTGACTGCCCCGGGGGCAGCTCGGAACCTCCCCTGGGCTCCATCTGAGAACCCTCAGAAGCGCCTCTGCTCTGGGAACTCTGCTGCCCATCCACCTCTCAATCCACTGCCCAATCAGCCCTGACAGCGAGGTGAGCATCCGCCGAAACCAAGGAGAGACTTATTCATTCTCCTTGAGTCTGCCTTCAAGGGCAGTGGCTGTGCGCCTCTGAATCAAAGTTGCGCGCACGCAGGCCAGCTCCTTGATCCACCGCAACCTGCCAGCTCCCCACCCCTCCTCTCTCTCCCCTTCTTCTGGTGCGTTCACAGCTCTATTCAGAGGCTCCCAGCATGCGCTGCACATTCTTGCCCCGCGGCGGTTGCTTTTCTACCTGATCCAGATCAAACACACAATAGACATCTGCTGAGCAAATAATTTTTTAAATGAGTGAGTGAGTCCTTCAGGACTCACTTCCTCATCCTTACAGGAGCTGCGTCCTCATCCTTATAGGTTGAAACTCCTCACGCTGCCCAGACGTTACCTCGTTCTCAGAACTCATCCGACACCCACTGCCCAAATTTATCCTGTGACCCCTTTCCAACAGGGCCGTGCGCACCACGGAGTATGCCCTTGGGTGTCCTGTGTTCCCTGAGTTCTGCCAGTGCGAGGTGCCCCGACACATTGTCAATTAGTTTATACAACTGCTTTCTATGACCGTTTACTGTATAACCAGTCTCCTTTGATAAAGAATAACTAACATCTATGGAGTGCTTTATTGCTTATGAACGGCTTGGGCTTGTGATCCAGGTGGTGCCTGTAACCACCATGATGGGTAGGAACGGGTTCCCCACTGGCTAGATAAGAAAACTGAGTATCCCATAGGGAGTCATAGATTATGTGACAGACCTTCCAAGGGCAAAATTCACTGCCCCTTCCACTGGACCAGGACTGTCAGATTAAACCTATTAGGACCCAAGATGGGCACCCTAGCTTATTCTCAACATCCTTGCCTGGGTTTCACCAGCTCTCCTGTCTGCCTGGGCCAGGGGTTCCGGGCAGCAAGTGGACACCTCATTATTCCCCAGCAGTGAGGTAATCCAGCACATTCGTGATCTTCCCCCTGGCTTATTCCCTCTACTCCAAAGGGTTGTTCCCAGCAGGGAATAATTATTGGACGCTTTGAAACTACTAATTTTTCTGGTAAATATATATTTTCTTATTTGTAATACATTATGCAGAGGCTGGAAATCCTGGATTTCCATATTGTGTTGATTGCTTCACCTGATTAAGTTTTAAATTAGATTAAGTTTTGCACTAGTCAGATGGAAGGTAGTAATAAATTGACTGGCTGATGAGGTTTAGACTTGACAGCGGGGTGGAGGAAAGGAGTACAAGGACACAGAAATGGTGTCCATTTACACTGGCTTTAGCTGAGCCACTCAAAAAAAGGAACTCCCAGTCATTTTTATCTAGAATCATCCTGGGCCACAGGGAGTAGATCAGCAGCTGAGGAAGCCTGGTGAACCCCGAGAGTCTGGGGGCCCGAGGGAGAGCTCCTTCTGTCACACAAGACTTGGGTTTGATGGTTTGGCACAGTAAAATGCAAAGTCCCCAGGAGTGGCGACACCTAAGGGTATTATCAGTAATCCTCTGGCCTTGGGGGGAGGTGGGGTTGGAGCCCCCGAGTTTTGCACATCAGTCCAGATCGGCGTACACCCCTTCTCAGTGGTACCCAGCCTGCACCCTAGAAAGATTAAGAACTAGGCCCTAATTCACTAGAAAAATTGTACTGATGAACCTATTTGCAGGGCAGGAAAAGAGACACAGACAAAGAGAATGGACATGTGTGCACAGAGGGGGAAGAATGGGATGAATTGAGAGAGTAGCACAGACATATATGCACTACCTTGTGCAAAATAGATGGCTAGTGGGAAGGTGCTGTATAGCACAGGGAGCTCATCTGGGTGCTCTGTGATGACCTAGATGGGTGCGAGGTGGGGGTGGGAGGGAGACACAAGAGGGAGGAGATATGGGGATATATGTATACATATAGCTGACTCACTTTGTCGTACAGCAGAAACTAACACAACATTGTAAAGCAATTATACTCAAAAAAAAAAAAAAAAAAACTAGGCCCTAATTCAGTTTAATATTTTTCCTTCAATGCTCTCATTTTATGAAGCCTGTGGAGGAAAGGGGGTGTCATCATATTTCTTCTCTTCCAAAAGCCATTTAAAGAAGGGCTGGGCTTCCTGGCTTGCATTTCCCCGGTGTCTTCCTGGACCTTCGTTTGCAAGTCTCGGCGTGCACGTCTCTGCCTCTGGAGAAAGCCTACTGCTCTAGGAGATTCCACGTTTATTCACGACTTTCTACTTAACTGTCTGCTGCCTGGAGTCTCAAAGGCCCCCAGGTGGGGAGCAGGGAAGAAAGCCTGGTTCTTCCGTGTGCAGGGTGTCCCAGGAGGGCTGATTCCCCTGTTAGCAAATGACTGGGAACTCCTAGGCACTCCCGAGCACTGGGTCTGGAAACCTGGGTCTCAGGGACACCCAGCCTGTGCCCAGCATGGGGGATGATCTTTTTTTCTCACCTGGCCACTCAACAGCTTGGTTCTTTCTCAGTCAACCTCACACCACATTGATTTAAGGAAATCTCACTGTGACATATTGCCCCATGGAAGAAGCAGAACCCAGTCCTCCTAAGGTCACCTCAAGGTGGAGCCCCACCATGACCACTGTCAGTTTAAGCTGTGCACCATATTTTACCTTAGGAGTAAACCCTGCCCAAAATGAGTTACCTTCTTTCTTGCTCTGGTATTTTCTGTTTGCTAACACCCAATTCTGCATCTCAATTCCCCTGATATAATGGTGACCAGCCTGGTACAAGCACAAGTGTTGCATCCTTACAGTTTCCCCGTGTGCAGGGCACCCTCCAACAGCTGCCACCCTGTGCTAGAGAGCCCACACTTTTATATTGCAAGGAGTGGCCAGTAAGTCAGGAAACCCTCAAACCATCCCCAGGGAAGATTTCGTGTTGTTTAAGTCTTTCATTAGCCAGATATTTTTCCCCCAATTTTATTGAGATATAACTGACATAAAACATTGTGTTAGTCCAAGGGGTACAGTGTAATGTTTTGACATATTTATGTGACATGAAATGATTACCACAGTAAGTTTAGTTAACATCTATAACCAAGTTACAAGTTCTTTTTTCTTGTGATGAGAACTTTTAAGATCTCTTAGCAACTTTCAAATATACAATATGGTATTGTTAACTATAGTTATCATGCTGTATATTACATCCTCAGAACTTATTTCTCTTATAACTGAAAGTTTGTACTTTTTGATCACTGTCACCTATCCCCGCCCCAAACACCCATTCTGGCAAGCATCAATATGTCCTCTGTAGCTATAAGTTTGATTTTTTAAGGTTCCATATGTAAATGAGATCATATAGTATTTGTCTTTCTCTGTCTGACTTATTTCACTCAACATAATGCCCTCAAGATCCATCCATGTTGTTGCAGATAAGATTTCCTTCTTTTATGGCTGAATAATATTCCATTGTATATATATGCCACATTTTCTTTATCCATTCTTCCATTGATAGACACTTAGGTTGTTTCCATGTCCTGGCTATTGTAAATAATGCTGCAAAGAATATAGGGGTGCAGATGTCTTTTTGAGATAATGATTTCATTTCCTTCATTTAAATACCCAGATGTGGAATTGCTGGATCACATGGTAGTTTTTTGAGGAAGCTCCATACTGTTTTCCACAGTGGCTGCAATCAATTTACATTCCCACCAACATTGCACAAGGGTTCCCCTTTCTCCACATCCTCTCCAACACTTGTTATCTCTTGTCTTTTTGACAATAGCCATTCAGACAGTTTTGAGGTGACATATCATTGTGGTTTTGATTTGTATTTCCCTGATGTGTAATGATGCTGAGCAGCTCTTCATGTACCTATGGTCATTTGTATGTCTTCTTTGGAAAAATGTCTATTCAGTTCCTCTGCTTATTTTTTTTTTTATCAGATTGTTTGTTTTATTGCTTTTGAGTTGTATGCGTTCTTCAATTTTTTAGATATTAACCGCTTATTGGATACATGATTTACAAATATTTTCTCTCATTCAGTAGGTTGCCTTTTAATTTCCTTGATGGTTTCCTTTGCTATGCAGAAGCATTTTAGTTTGATGCAGTCTCACTTGTTTATTTTTACTTTTGTTACCTTTGCTTTTGGTGTCAAATTAAAAAAAAAAATCATTGCCAAGACCAATGTCAAGGAACTTACCCCTATGTTTTCTTCTAGGAGTTTTATGGTTTTAGGTCTTTATGTTCAAGTTTTTAATCCATTTTGAGTTGTTTTTGTATATGGTGTAAGATAGTGATCCAGTTTCATTCTTTTGCACGTAGCTGTCCAGTTTTCCCAACACCTTTTATGGAAGAGACTATCCCTTCCCCCAGTATATTTGTGGCTCCTTTGTTATAAATTAATTGACCATATATGTGTGGGCTTACTTCTGGGCTCTCTATTCTGACCCATTAATCTATGTGTCTGTTTTACACCAAAACCACAGTGTTTTGTCGAGAGATTTTATAATGAATGGATGCTGAATTTTGTTAAATGATTTTTCTGCATCTGTCAAGATGATCGTATGATTTTTATCCTTCATCTTGTTAATGTGGTATATCCCATTGATTGATTTGCAGGTATTGAACCACCCTTGCATCCCTGGAATAAACCCCACTTGATCATGGTATATGATCCTCTTAATGTATTGTTGAATTCAGTTTGCTAATATTTTGTTGAGGATTTTTGCATCTATGTTCATCAGGGATATTGGCCTATAAATTTTCTTTTTTTGTGGTGCCCTTGTTTGGTTTTGGAATCAGGGTAATGCTGGCTTCATAAATTGAGTTTGGAAGTGTTCCTTCCTCTTCTATTTTTTGGAAGAGTTTGAGAAGGATTGGTATTAATTTTTCTTTTTTAAATGTTTGGTAGAATTCACCAGTGAAGCCATCTCATCCTGGACTTTTGTTTGTTGGGAGGTTTTTGATTACTGATTGAATCTCTTTACCAGTTAGTCTGTTCAGATTTTCTATTTCTTCATGATTCAATCTTGGTAGGTTGTATGTTTCTAGCCAGATCTTATCTCTGATTCTCTGATCTAATCTCTGATTTCTACTGGGCTTTTTAGGAAGTCTTTTAGAGACCTCAAGGCTTATTTTCCCCTCTGAACCTGAACATTGCCTCAGAACTCTGGCTATTACTAACCGATGTGGACATGGAAATTGAAACCCATTTTCCTTCTTTGAAATAACCTCTTTAATGACTAGAAGGACTCAGTCACCATGGCCAGAGAAATGTATTTTAGCACCATATGGTATAAAAGAGTAATTTTTTTTTTTTTTTTGGCTGCGTTGGGTCTTCATTTCTATGTACGGGCTTTCTCTACTCGCAGCGAGCGGGGGCTACTCCTTGTTGTGGTGTGCGGGCTTCTCATTGCAGTGGCTTCTCTTGTTGCAGAGCATGGGCTCTAGGCACATGGGCTTCAGTAGTTGCAGCACGTGGGCTCAGTAGTTGCGGCATGCGGGCCCTAGAGCATGCAGGCTTCAGTGGTTGTGGCTCATCGGCTTAGTACTTATGGCTCGCGGGCTCTAGAGCACAGGCTCAGTAGTTGTGGTGCATGGGCTTAGTTGCTCTGAGGCATGTGGGATCTTCCCAGACCAGGGATCAAACCCGTGTCCCCTGCATCGGCAGGCAGATTCTTAACCACTGCTCCCCAAGAGAAGTCCTTAAGAGAGTAATTTTTGCAAAGAGGCAGTATATTATCCAGAAGGAAGGTAAACATATAGATTAATGTTAGCTTATGATAAATTAAGAACATGCATTATGATTCCAAGGGTAGCCACTGAATGAATAGAAGCAGACTGCATAACATCCCAACTAAAAGAAGGAAACTGTGAAAGCCTGAGAGCTGGAGACTGAGCTCTAAGTGAATAAGAGGTCACAAGACAGAGGTCAGAGCACCAGCAAATAAATTGGACTATGAGGTGGATGGCAGCCATGTTGCTCTTTGGGACGGGAACAAAAGTCATAGGGAAACAGGAAATGTAACCGGACAGCTGCAGCTTCCCTGGTCTCTACTTACACTCTATTGCCCCTCTGGATGTATCACTAATAGCCAAACAAGCCTATTCCTTTGGTCCTAAGATGCCTTCAGCAAGGCGGTTGCTGCTGGTCTCAGAGTGGGACCGTGCTCTCAGAAACAGTTTGATTTTGGAAAAATCTTAAAGGGGCATTTGCCAGGAGTTATTTTCTGGTTTATTTTTTTTTAATTTACTGATATCTTCACTTTCTGACCCAGAGCTTAGAGCTCAACAATTACGACTACTACCCCCACCCCATTAGAATCACAAATGAGAAGACTAATCTTAGGAAATAATTCCTGATTGTACCAAATGATAGCTAGAGAGAGTGTGCACAGCTTTACATGCAAATGTGAAAAAGGGAACAGTTCAGACAAATGTGATTCATGTGTGCTGGCATTCACTCAGCTAACACTCACTCAGAGGCCACTATGTAAAATTTTAACAACTAGCATTTATTGAGCACTTGCTATGCTCCAGACACAATTCCAAGCATATTACATACATTGATGCATTTGATCCTCCCCACAAACCTACGGAGTACGTCTTATTATCATGTCCATTTTACAGATGAAAAATTGCAGTACAGAGAAGTTAAATAATGCACAGTATAGTAATGGGGCAGACCTGTGATTAAACATGGACTCTCTGGCATTGTCCTTGCAGTGTCCTCCACACTGGACAGTCTCTGCCCACAGCAAGCTTTTGGTTTAGTAAGGAAGTAAGCAGGTACACACACAATTCTAAAACCAGACAGGATGAAAAATATAAGAGTTACAGGTAGTGTAAGAGAAAGGGAGAGATCATGAACAATAAGGAAGAGAATGGCTTTGGGAGAATGAAGAGGATGTATTTCACCAGCCTCATCAATAAATATTAGCCATAGAGTCAGTTGTATGAAGACATGGGGCAAGCATGCCAAGAGTAGAAAACCGTGAGCGAAGGCATAGATCAATAATCAAGCTGTGTTTGGGAAATGGCCAGTAAGTCTGGTTTGCCTGGAATGTAACAGTAAAAACAACGATGATAATAAATGCAATTAATACTTCCAATGTATCAGGCACAAATCTAAGCACTTCAAGTATAATGACTAATTTAACCCTCTCCACACCCCTATGAGGTGGGTTCGGTTATTATCCACATTTTAGAAATGAGGAAACAAATACAGCAAGGACAATACTTGCATGAAGTCACAAGACTAGACATAAGGCAAGTTCAAGTCCAGACAGACTGGCTCCTGCAGTGCGATGCCTGCCCCTCCTCTGGAGGGTAGGTGGACGTTAGTGAGGGTCACTTAGGAAAAGAACACATGCTTCACTGATCTGAATTCAAAGACCCATCTGTTAGTGATGTGACCTTGGGTAAGTGATGAAACCTCTCTCAGTATCAATTTCCATACTTATAAGCTGACAATAAGACAATACCACCAGCCTTGGTCCACTGTAAGGAACGGTAAAGAGCCCGATACATAACTAGAAGAAGGGTCTTGCAATGCCACATGTGGAAATAAATATCTAATTCAGTACATGCTCTTAAAGGCCTTCTGCAGGGCTTCCCTGGTGGCGCAGTGGTTGAGAGTCCGCCTGCCGATGCAGGGGACACGGGTTCGTGCCCCGGTCTGGGAAGATCCCACATGCTGCGGAGTGGCTGGGCCCGTGGACCATGGCCGCTGAGCCTGCACGTCCGGAGCCTGTGCTCCGCAACGGGAGAGGCCACAACAGTGAGAGGCCCGCGTACCGCAAAAAAAAAACAAAAAAACCCACAAACAAAGGCCTTCTGCAAAGGACGGGATTGCAGCTGAGCCGTAAGAAGAATTATTGGAAAGTTTATTAGATGCACAGGCTCTTAATTGGGATGTCCTAGACCTTCAAGGGAATTTCAGAATCCTATGTTTATCTTGTCAAAAATTATAGCACATCATCCAGAAATTCATCCTACGGAAATAGAGATGTACTAAAGATAAATATATGAGGATGTATTATTTATGAGCAAATAAATAGAAACAAGTGAAACATTTTTCAAAAAATAGGATCTGGGTTATAATGTCTTTAATGCTATAAAGACATTAAAAATACTATTTTGGGGGACTATATGATGACTAAATGCTCACAGTGAATTATTAAAAGAAGCAGATTATAGAACAGCATATATTGTATGACCTCATAAACAGGTAAATCTGTGTACATGTCCATTAAAAAAACTGAAAAGCTATAAAATAATGGTGACAATAATTCTTCACCAGTGGAATTATGGGTATTGTAGTTTTCTTCTGTGTACATTTTCTGTTTTCCAAATTTTCAGAGGGAATATTTATTACTTTTTATATTTAAAAATGTTTATATATTTTAATGTATTAAAACCTTGGGTATATAGCTTTGATTGGGAAATTTTTAGTAACAATAGTAAACCCATAAGAGGGAAAGTGATTCTGAAACATGTATCTGATCAATACGGCAGGATAACAGGTGTTTTGTTTTGCTTTTATCTTGTTGTTATATGTTAGTTATTTTTGTTTTTAGGGTAAAGATTCAGAATTTGAATTTTTTTAAAATAAATTAGCTAGGTCAAATGCAAATACTGAAATCCTTTTTCTTTGCTAAACTTTTCAAGAACTGGAGCTTTCGTCCTGATCAGCCAGGGAGGAGATGGGCATCCCAAATCAGTGCCCTGGTGTGAAGAGACTTTGCACAGCAGAGCAATATAAAGGTGGCAGAAGAGGCATTATTTCTGCTGCCATGAAAATGGGGGAGATGTAGCCTTCTTCTTACTGTGGGCTTTCCCTCTGTTTCAGAAAATCTTAGTGTCACTGCAGAAAAATCATTAAATTATTAAAGTCTGTGCTTCAGAAGCTGAGGAGAGGTGTTTTATGAACACCACTGTGACCATTAAGTCCATTGGACTGTGGACAGTGATTTTATTTTCTTAAACTCACAGTGACCTGCTCCTTTGACTCATGCAGGGTAGCTGGCACATTGCTTTATGAAGTGTTTTCCTGGTTTGCAGAGCAGCCTGGAACCAAAAGAAGAATGGATAGCAAAGGGAGGCTTGCTTGTCTGGACAAAGGTCCCAGCGGGCATGTTGTCTCATGATCATCCCTGCACATGTTCCAAGGGCTGAGCTGGAGAAGGGATGGAGCTGTCATGGGGATGGGGACAGGGCTTGCAAGGCACATTAATGCTGTCATATTCTGGGGGGTGGGGGTCTCCTCTATGTGGCTGTAAACCTTACACTGGATTAGACTGGAGGGTAGTGAGTATAAACTTTCATTGGAGTTGCAACACTAATGTTCACTTGATTTTTACTATAATCATGTATTGATATCTCTCACACATTCCGTCTAGTTATACGGTATATATTGGGTTTAAATTAAAGCAAGTTTAAACTCCTTTCTCTTAAGGTTTTCTTTCTAACCCTTGACAATTTAAGACACCCTGGGGTGCCAAGACTGGGTTGGGTCTGGGTTGTTATACTTGGAAGTGGTGAGTGAGATCCTGTGAGGGGAGGCATGTGGGATCTTCCCGGACCAGGGCTTGAACCTGTGTCCCCTGCATTGGCAGGTGGATTCTTAACCACTGTGCCATCAGGGAAGCCCGAGGTATAATTTTAAAGCCAGTTAAACCCACCAATTTTAAGTGTACATGCTGATGACTGTTGACAAATGTGTATATACAGTCATCCCTCAGTATCCTCGGAGGACTGGGTCCAGCCCCTACCCCCAACCCCGGACATGCTGGAGTCCCTTAAATAAAATGGCATGGTATTGGCACATAACGTACAGAATCTCTGTATCCTTTAAATCATTTCTAGATTACTTATGACACCTAATACAATGTAAATGATGTGTAATTAGCTGCCAGTGTGTGGCAAATTCAAGTTTTGCTTTCTAGAAGGTTCTGGAATTTTTTTTTTCCAAATATTTTGGATCCAAAGTTGGTTGAATCCAAGGATGCAGAACCCGTGGATATGAAGGGTCAACTGTAGTTGTATAACTGACACCGTAATCATGTTACGGAACAATTTCATTTTTCCAAAACGTTCCCTTGTACTCTTTTCAGTCAATCCTCTGTTTCCTAGCAACACTGATCTACTTTTTGCCATTATAGTTTGGCCTTTTCTAGAATTTCATGTAAATGGAATCATGTTTTTTGTATGTGTGTGTTTTCTTCTGATTTTCTCCACTTAGCATAATGCTGTTGACATACATCCATGTTGTTGTGGGTTTCAGCAGCTTTCTCCTTTTTCTTGCTGAATAGTATTCCTTAGCATGAATATTCCAAGAGGTGTTGATCCATTCACCAGTTGATGGATATTTGGTTGTTATCAGTTTGGGGCTATTATGAATAAAACTGCTAGAAATATGAGAACATGTGGACATATTTTTTTCATTTCTATTAGATAAACACTTAGTAAAAAGATTTCTGGGAATAAGGTAAGTTTACATTTAACTTTATAAGCAATTGCCAAACTGTTCACAAAGTGACTGTACAATTTTGCATCCCCACCAACAATGGGTGAGAGTTCCATCAAAAATATTAAGTTTTGGCAAAGAGCTACACATCTTTGCTAAAACTTGATATTGACAACTTCTTTAAATTTAGCTTTTCTAATGGGTATGTAGTAGACTATTACTGGGATTTTAATTAGCCTTTCCCTA
>NW_006776681.1:263218-267675 GCF_000442215.2 Lipotes vexillifer
AAATAATTTGAACATCTTTTTATAGGCTTATTTATATGTCTAATTTGGTGAAGTGTCAATAAAAATTGCACCCACTTTTTAATTGGGTTCTTTGTCTTCTTATTATTGAGTTGTAAAAGTTCTTTGTATATTCTAAATTCAAATTCTTTCTCAGATATATGCTTACAAATATTCTTTCCCAGGCCGTGGATTGCCTTTTCATTTTCTTACCAGCATTTTTAAAATAGCAAAATCTTTAACGTTAATGATGCTCGGTATATCAATTTATTCTTCTATGGTTCATGATTTTTCCTATTTTTCCCTTCTAGGAGTTTCCTCTATAATTTTACATCTTAAATTTTGGTTTATTATCCTATTTGAATTAACTTTGAATATGGTCCTAGATTCATTTTTATGTGATGTTCTAGTATTTGTTAAACAGACAATCCATTCCCCATTGAATTTATATCTTTGCCCCAAATCAATTCAACATGTACATATGGTTGCCTTCCTGGTCTCTGTTTTTTCTCTTTGATCTAATCATTGATTTCTACAGTTGTATTTTAAATCAGTCAAGAGAAGAAAGAGAATTAGAGCCAGAAAAATAAAAGTACATTTATATAGTCTTTTATATTTACCGGCATAGTTACCTTACTGGAGCTCTTTGTTTCTTCATGTTGATTGGAATCTCTTTTATTTCAGCCTGAAATGCTCCCTTCACTAGTTGTAGGGTGGCTTGGCTAGAAACAAAAAGCCTCAGGTTTTGCTATATGAGAATGTCTTCATTTTTCCTTCATTTTTGAAAGATTACTTTGCTACATATAGAATTTTCTTTTTACTTTTTTTTTTTTTACATCTTTATTGGAGTATAATTGCTTTACAAGGGTGGGTTAGTTTCTGCTTTATAACAAAGTGAATCAGCTATACGTATACATATATCCTCATATCCCCTCCCTCTTGCGTCTCCCTCCCACCCTCCCTATCCCACCCCTCTAGGTGGTCACAAAGCACCGAGCTGATCTCCCTGTGCTATGCGGCTCCTTCCCACTAGCTATCTATTTTACGTTTGGTAGTGTATATATGTCCATGCCACTCTCTCACTTTGTCACAGCTTACCCTTCCCCCTCCCCATATCCTCAAGTCCATTTTCTAGTAGCTCTGTGTCTTTATTCCCGTCTTACCCCTAGGTTCTTCATGACATTTTTTTTTCTTAGATTCCATATATATGTGTTAGCAACCCAATCCAAAAATGGGCAGAAGACCTAAATAGACATTTTTTTTTACTTTTAATTTTTGGCTGTGTTGGGTCTTCGTCATTGCACGTGGGGTTTCTCTAGTTGTGGTGAGCAGGGGCTGCTGTTCGTTGTGGTGCGCAGGCTTCTAATTGTAGTGGCTTCTCTTGTTGTGGAGCACAGGCTCTAGGCACACAGGCTCAGTAGTTGTGGTACATGGGCTTCAGTAGTTGTGGCTCACGGGCTCTAGAGCACAGGCTCAGTAGTTGTGGCGCACGGGCTTAGTTGCTCGGCAGCATGTGGGATCTTCCCGGACCAGGGCTTGAACCTGTGTCCCCTGCATTGGCGGGCGGATTCCTAACCACTGTGCCACCAGGGAAGCCCCATATAGAATTTTTTATTAACAATCTTTTTCTTTCAGGACTTTGACTATGCCATCCCACCACCTTCTGGCCACCATAGTAAGAAGTACACTGTTGATCTTCACGCGGTTCCATACCGATGAGTTGCTTATTTTTTTGCCGCTTTTGTGGTTCACTCTTTGTCTTTGACTTTCAGTGGTATGACTATGAGGTACCTAGGTGTTGATCTCTTTAATTTATCCTACATGAAGTTTGTTGAGCTTATTGAGTGTGTAGATTGTTTGGCATCAAATTTGGGAACTTCTCAGCTACTATTTCTTCAAATATTCTTGCTGCCTATTGCTTTCTCTCTCCTCTCTTTCAGAACTCCCATCATGCATATGTTAGTATGTTTGATAGTATCCCACAGATCTCTGTGGCTCTGTTCATTTTTCTTCGCTCATTTTGCTTTTCTCTTCCTCAGACTGAATAATCTCGATGAACGTATTTTCAAGTTTGCTGATTCCTTTCCTGCTCAGATTTGCTGCTGCGTCCATCTAGCCCTTCATTCCAAGCGTTATACTCTTTGATTCTAGAAGTTCTATATGTGTATGTATACATATATAATTACACTAGATATATACATACATAATTGCATCTCTTTATTACTATTCCCTGTTGAAACATTGTTCTCATACTTTCCTTTAGTTCTTTATATGCAATTTCCCTTAGTTCTTTGAACATATTCAAAGTATCTGACTTAAAGTCTTGTCTACGGGGCTTCCCTGGTAGCACAGTGGTTGAGAGTCCGCCTGCCGATGCAGGGGACACGGGTTTGTGCCCCGGTCCGGGAAGATCCCACATGCCGCGGAGCGGCTGGGCCCATGAGCCGTGGCTTCTGAGCCTGCGTGTCCGGAGCCTGTGCTCCACAACGGGAGAGGCCACAAGAGTGAGAGGCCCGCATATCGCAAAAAAAACAAAAAAAAAAACAACAAAAAAAAGTCTTGTCTACTAAGTCCAAAGTCTGGACTCCATTAGAGACAGTTTTTTGTTGACTGAGTTTTCTTTCCTGTGCATGGGCCATACTTTCTTTTTTCTTTGCATCTCTCAAAGCTTTTTGTTGAAATGATATAATGTGGCAATTCTGGAAGTCAGAATCTCTCTCTCTCTAGGGTTTATGGTTGATAGTTCGTTTAGTGACTTTTCTGAACTCATTCTGTTGAGTCTGTATTTTTCGATCATGTGTGCACTCTGAAGTCTCTGCTTGGTCAGCTTAGAGGTCAGCTCATCAGAAATGTCCTTAAATGCCTAGAACCGATGTCTCCCAGTCTTTGCTGTGGAGTTCTGTGTGTATGTTGGGGAACACATTCAACACTCAGCCAGACATTTCTGCTTTGGCCTTCACTTGCCGCTTGCACACAGCCTCAAGGTCAGCCAGAGGTGAGAGCAGAGAGCCTTCTCAGGTTTTTCCTGAGGATGCACATAGCTCTGAGCATGCATACAGCCCCACATGGGCATATGCCAGAGCTTTTCAAAGCCTCCCATGGCCATCTCACTGCTCAGCTTTTACTTAAAACGTTTGGGGAACACATTCTTTACTCCAAATGCTAAATCACTCCTTCAGACAGCTGCAATGTTAAACAATTGCTTCTGACTGTCTCCAACAAACGTCCCTGGGGAAAAGGCTTTTTGCACTGGGCAAGCTCCTCGTCAGGTCAAATGAAGAAAAAGCTTGTGAGTGGTCTCTTTTAGGGAGCCACCAAATGGGTCGAGTAACGATAATCTCTGGCAGTGAGGCTTCAAAAGAGTTCCAACCCCATTCTGCCCTGTCTAGTGGCTGTCAGGCTGCTGGTTTCCACTGTGACCATGGGCTGTGTGTTTTCAAAGCTACTGAAGAGTTGGGGAAATGGGCATGGAAATTGGGTGAGTTAAACCATCACAGAGACTGTGTTCTTATAGAAATTCAGCTATTTTTCTTAATAAAGACTCCCCGATTTGCTGCAAGTCTTTGGTTAATTTCCAGGGATAAGAAAAAATTGAATCTGACAAATATTCCCAGTGGTCTCATTGTCCTTATGGAAGAGACGAGTTTCAGAGGTTCTTACTCTGCCATTCTTGCTGCCATCCTGTCTCTTTGATCTATATGTTTATCTAAACACAAATACTGTATCTTTACAGTAAATCTTAAAATCAGGTAGCATGGGTATTCTGACTCGGTTCTTATTTTTCAAAATTGTTTTGGCTATTTTAGGTCATTTGCATTTACACGTAAATTTTAGATCCGACCTGCCAGTGTCTATCCAATGAGCCAGCTGTGATTTTGATTAGGATTCTCTAAATCTATAAATCAATTTTGGGAAAAGTGACATTGAAAAATATCGGGACTTCCAACTCATGAACATGATATATCTCTCCATTTATTTAAGTCTTCTCTAATTTTTCTCAACACTATTTTGTAGTCTTCAGTGTACAGATCTTGCACATATTTTCTGAAATATATCACTGAATGTTTTTGATGTCGTTATAAATGGCATTATATTTTAAATATAATTGTTCATTGCTAGTATATATAAATACAATTGATTTTTTTCTATCAATATTGCTAAACTCACCTAATAGTTTAACTACCATTTTTGTAAATTCATTAATGTTTTATACATGTACAATCATGTCACATCATCTGTGAATGTAATCAGTTTTATTTTTTGCTTTTGATGTCTATGCATTTGACTTCTTTTTCCGGACTTACTGAACCAATGAGCACTTCCAGTATGAAGTGAAATGGAAAAAGCAGGAGCAGATATTCCTGTCTTGCTCTAAATCTTAGGGGTGAAGCATCTGGTTTTTCATCACTAAGTATAATTGTTAGAGGTATCAGGTTGAGGAAATTCTCTTCCATTCCTGC
>NW_006776681.1:267754-276072 GCF_000442215.2 Lipotes vexillifer
ATTCCTGCTTTCCTGCTTTCTATTCCATTCCATTTATTTCTGAATTTTTCAAAATCATAAATGGGTCCTAAATTTTGTCACATGCTTTTTCAGCATCTATTGAGATGATCAAATGATTTTTCTTTTCAAATCTTTTAACGTGGTGAATTCCATTGATTTTTACATGTTAACCAAACTTTGCATTCCTAGCATAAACCCCACTTGGTAATGATGTATTCTGGACCATATTACTAGATTTTATTTGCTAAACACTTGTTAAGAAATTTTCAGGACTTCCCTGGTGGTGCAGTGGATAAGACTCTGTGCTCCCAATGCAGAGGGCCCGGGTTCGATACCTGGTCAGGGAACTAGATCCTACATGCATGCCACAACTAAGGAGCCCATGTGCCACAACCAAGGAACTGGTGAGCCACAACTAAGGAGCCCTGGAGCCATAGCCAAGGAGCCTGCCTGCCACAACTAAGGAGCCCATGTGCTGCAACTAAGGAGCCGGCAAACCACAACTAAGGAGCCTGCTTGCTGCAACTAAGACCCAGCATAAAGAAAGAAAGAAAGAAAGAAAGAAAGAAAGAAAGAAAGAAAGAAAGAAAGAAAGAAAGAAAGAAATTTTCCTATGTTCCTGAAGGATATTGGCCTGCAGTTTTCTTTTCTTGTAATGTCTTTGTATGGTTTTGTTATCAGGACAACACTGGTCTCACAGAATGAGTTGGAAAATGTTCCCTCTTTTATTTTCTTGAAGAGTTTGTATAGTATTGGTATTATTCCTTTTCTAAATCTTTGTCAGAATTCACCAGTGAAGCCCTCTGGGTCTGGAGTTTTCTTTATAAGTGTTTTTTTTTTAATATACTTTTTATTTTAGAATGGTTTTAGATTTACAGAAAAGCTATGAAGATAATACAGAGAGTTTCCATATACTCCACATCAACTGTATCTTACCATTAACATTCTGCATTAATATGGTGCATTTATCATAACTATTAGCTGATATTGATACACTATCATTAACTAAGGTTCATAATTTATTCATATTTAAATTTTTTTACCTAATGTCCTCTTTTCGTTCCAGGCTCTCATCTAGGGCACCACAGTACTGCTAGTCATCATGTCACTTTATGATCTTGCTGGCTATGACAGTTTCTAAGACCTTCCTTCTTTTTGATGATCTTGAAGGTTTTGAGGAGTACTGGTCAAGTTATTTTATAGAATGTCCCTAAATTGGGACTTGTTTGATGTTTTTTCATGATTAGACTGGGGTGATGAGTTTTGGGGAGGAAGACCACAGAGGTTAAAGTACCATTCTCATCACATTATACTAAGGGCACATGCTATTAACATAACTTATCACTATTGATACTAACTTTGATCACCTAGCTGAGATAGTGTTTTCCAGGTTTCCTCACTGTAAATTTACTCTTTTTATTATTAGGAAGTTTTAAACTATAAATTTAATTTCATTAATAGATATAGGGCTATCGATAACTTATCTCTTCTTAAGTTAGGTGTGTGTTTTTCAAGGACTTTGCCCATTTTATTTAATTTGTTGAATTTGTTGATGTAAATTGTTTATACTATTCCTTCATATCCACTTCATGTTTTTAGAATCTGGAATACTGCCCCTCTCTCATTCCTAATATTAGTAATTTGTGTCTTTTCTCTTTTATTTTTTTCTGTCTTTTCTTATCCTTTTAATGTATATTTATCAGTCAGGCTGAGGGGGTTATAAATTTTATAGATCTTCTCACAGAATTAGCATTTGGTCTCATTGATTATTCTCTATTGTTATATTTCCCATTTTATTCATTTCATTTTGTTACTATTTATTTCCTTTTTTCTGATTACCGTGGCCTTCTTTTGCTCTTCTTTTTATAGTATGTTCAGAAGGAAGCCTAGTTCATTGATTTTTTGGAGTTATCTATAACATATAAGCATATGATGCTATAAATTTTCCTCTAAGCACTGTTTTAACTGAAACCAACAAATTTTGATGTGTTAGATTTCCCCTTTTTTTCTCAGATATCTTCTAATTTCCCTTGTCATTTCTTCGTTGACCCATGGGCTATTTAGAAGTATGTGGTTTAATTTCTAAATGTTTCTGCATTCTTCATTCCTTTGTATTGAGCCAAATTTCCATCTGGTACCATTTTCTCCCTGAAGAATTAACTTCCTGTAATATTTCTTATGGTGCAGGTTTGACAGTGATAAATAGCTCTGATTTTGTTTATCTGAAAAAGTTATAATTTCTATTTCACTTCTGAAAGCTATTTTTCTTGGGTATGAAATTCTAGATTGACAGTTTTGTTTTTTCAGCACTTTAAATACATCATTCCAGGGGCTTCCATGGTGGCGCAGTGGTTAAGAATCCACTTGCCAATGCAGGGGACATGGGTTCGAGCCCTGGTCTGGGAAGATCCCACATGTCGTGGAGCAACTAAGCCCATGCACCACAACTACCGAGCCTGCGCTCTGGAGCCTATGAGCCACAAGTACCGATCCTGCACTCTGGAGCCCCCAAGCCACAGCTACTGAGCCCACGCACCACAACTACTGAAGCCCGCGCACTCTAGGGCCCGTGCTCCACAACAAGAGAAGCCACTGCAATGAGAAGCCTGCACACTGCAACAAAGAGTAGCCCCCACTTGCCACAACTAGAGAACACCCACGCACAGCAACAAAGATCCAACACAGCCAAAAAATAAATTAATTAATTTTTAAAAAAGAAAAAAAATTTTTTTAATATGTCATTCCAGTGTCATCTGGCTGACGTAGTTTCTGACAAGAATTCTTCTGACATTCTTATTTTTCTTTCTCTCTGTCTTTTTCTTTAGGCTGCTCGAAAAAATTTTGCTCTATTTCTGGGTTTCAGCAATTTGATTATGATATTCCTTCATGTAGTTTTCCTTGTTTCTTCTGTTTGGGTTTTGTTGAGATTCTTGAATCTCTGGTTTACAGATTTCATCAAGTTTGGAAAATTTGGGCCATTATTTCTTTTCTTCTTCTCTCTCTCTTTTCCACAATTTCTGGGACCCGACTTACATGTTTATCAGACTGCTAGATATTTTCTCACACATCACTGATACTCTGGGGGGTTTTTTTCCAATCTTTTATTCTCTCTGTACTCAATTTTGAAGAGTTTCCATTGCTATGTCTTTACATTCACTAATATTTCTTCCTGATATATCTAATCTACTGTTAATTCTAGTGTGTTTTTAAATTTTGGATATTGTATTCTCCATCTTTAGAAGTTCCATTCAGATATTTTAATATTTTCCATTTCTTGCCTCATCATATTTGTCTTTTCCTGTACTTTCTTGAACAATGAAGCATATTTATAATTCTTAATAACCTTGTCTGCCATTTCTATCATATCTGTCATTTCCAGGGGTGTTTCTACGGATTATTTTTTCTCCTAATAATAGTTCACATTTTCCTGATTTTTGCACGCCTAATAATTTTTGGTTAGATAGTGGACATTGTGATTTTTACATTTTGAGGGTGCTAGATTTTTTTGTTGTTGTTCCTTTAAAAAGTGTAGGACTTTGTTATAGAAAGCTGTTAAGTTCCATGGAATATCTTTGTTCCTTTCATGCCTTGCTGTTAAGTTTTCTTAGGGCAGGTCTCAAGCAGTCTTTAGCCTAGGTCTGATTTATCCCAACTACTAAGGTGTATCTTCCTGGGCATTGTACCTGATATTCTGCACGTTACAAAGTCTGTCCAGTCTCACTGTTGAAAACACAAGTTATTCTTGTCCACATGTGAACTCTAAGAACGTTTAGCTTTTTGTTTGGAGGATTCCTTTCCCATACTCAAGTAACTTCCTTTCACACAGAGGCAGATCAGCATTCATCTAGACACTGCAGTGGTTCCTTCTACAGATATCCAGAGCTCTTTCTCTGGTAAGCTCTTTTTTTTTTCCTTCAGAATTCTGTCCCACAGATTCTAGTCACCTTGCCTCCCACCTCCCCCAGTTCTGATCTCTTTATCCTGAACTCAGCATGATCGTCAGATCGTTTGGGACCCCTTCCCTGCCACACCACCTGGAAATTGTCTGCAGGCACGAAGCTGGAGCAATTGTAGGGCTAACCTTGTTTGGTTCCATTCCCTCAGCAATATCAATCACGTATTGCCTGCTGTCTGATTTCTAAAAAATCATTTAAAAAATAATTTTGTACAAATTTCTACGACACTTTGCTTAAAGCATGAGAGTAAATCCAGTCCCTGTATTCTGTCATGGGAGACAGCAGAAGTCCATGATATTCTTTTAAGAAATTTTGTGTTGGCGGGGGGAGAAACAGTAGCTTAAAATTTAGACAGAAGCAAGGGAAACTTTGTCTTTCTGTTGGAAAACATGTTTCCTTCTGTGGGCAAGAGAGAATGAACAAAGGATAAATACCATTAGAGCTAAAGTCTGCAAGTAAAAGAAAAAAAACAACAGTTTTTCTCTACCCTCACGGTACTTCTGACACTGTACATTAGACAGTTCTTAAACTAACTACCCGGAATTAGCACAGACCCCCCAGGTTAAGGGCTCAGCCCCACAAAGCTGTCCCCACTTTAGACACCAATTGCAAGTCCCAGGTTGTGACCTGCACTTCTGGCCAAGCAACTGTAAATCAGGGCTCCCACAATTCCCTCCTTGGGTTCAATAATTTGCTAGAAAATCTCACAGAACTCAGGGAAACACTTACTTACGCATTTTATATATTATAAAGGATACAACTTGGGAACAGCCAATGGATGAGATGCATAGGGCAAGTCTGGGGGTCAAGGTACACAGAACTTCCACACCATCTCCAGGTGTACCACTCTCCCGACACCTCAGTGTGGTCAGGCACCTGGAAGCCCCCTGAACCCCTTCGGTTAGGGATTTTACGGAAGCTTCATGACATAACACAATTGATTAAATCACTGACTATCAGTGATCCATCAACTCAACCTCCAGCCCCTCTTCCCTTCCTAGAAGTGAGAGGTGGGGCTGAAAGTTCCAACCCTCTAATCATATGGTGGTTGCAGAGTCCCCCATCCTCAGAGACCAGGCAAAAGTCACCTCATTAACATAAACTCGGGTATGGTTGAAAGGGGGTCCTTTCACCTTTATCACTCCACTCCAAATATTATAACCAAAGATGCAAGATCCTCTTATCACTTAGGAAATTACCAGGGTTTTAGGAGCTCTGGCCAGGAGCCAGGGACGAAGACCAAAATACACATTTCTTATTATATCACAATATCACAGCAGTACTGGGCAGAAAGTTCCAAGATGCTCGTTTCTGGTGACATTTATTTTCTCTGTGATGTGGGAGTTACAGTAATCCAGTAAAAATGGTAAAAGACGTAAGGTTTAGAGAGCAGCTGGTGGAGGCAAGGCGTGCAAAGTAGAGCTAATTAGGGAAGATAAAAACAGACTGGTGACCAGATTAGAGGACCCGTATTGGAAACCGTACATTTGTAACGATGCCAATCAAAGAGAAAGGTAAGTTGGCTGGCAGAAGCAAACCCTGTTTGAAATGATGTGCTTGACTGTGGAGATCACTGCTCAATAAACCCAAGGTTCATATACACTGAGTGCTAATGAAAGTGGCTCTCAGGGCTGCCTCAGCCGCCAGACACCCAAGCAAGGGCGACGCACCATTAGTGGAAGGGGCTGCATTCCCAGACCCATTCTCAGGTCTGGCTGTAAAGCCTTCCTGGGATTCCTGGCTCTTGTTACTCTACTAAAAATAGAATAGAGATCATCCATGGTCAGACGTTGAGGTCAGAAACACGCCTTTAACTCTTGGGAAAGAGCACGCACTGCGGGGGTGGGGTTGGGCTGCCGGAGCTTTCAGAGAGGCGCTGGGTGGACACGCCAGTTGGCTTCACCTGTATGGGCCACACACAAGGCCTTTCCTCTGGGACTAGTTTGCCTGGCAGTCCTCACCAGCTCTAGCTTTGGATTTGCCTGTATTCTCAGTTTATTACCCAAGGTTTGCCCAAATTTTATATGACAAGTGTCTGAGCATCCCCAGCCAGGTGCCCATTCTTTCCTTCACAAGCTGAGGTCTGGCTTCCCATCAGGAGCTCTTCCAGACCTTGCATGAATTAGTAAAATGTGCCCCTTTTTTATAAGTGTGCGTAGTCCCACGTGAGGGCCCCTAGCTTCACAGGTGGAATGGAGGTTAGATCTCAGCCCCTGCCCACCTCCTTGGCCAGCTGCCCTGGCACCGTGTATGACCCCCACACCTGTACACAGCTGCCATGTGCCCTTGATCTTTTTACCTTGTTTTCCTGACTTCTTTCTTGGTATTAACAATTCATAGTGGCTTTGCCTGCCCGGCAGGTCCCCGGACTCTTAATTTGCTGGTCGTTTTTAGTCAGTTCATTTGATCCCCCAGGCTGGCCCCAATCCCACCCAGGTTTCTAAATGATACCTGCGGCCTATCTGCTTCATACTGCTAATCCTTGAACCATTGCTGGTCAGGACAAGAACTGTCTTAGGAGAAACTGCCTCTCCACCGGGGGTGTGAATCTAGTGTCTGCCAGGGTCTGCCGTCCAGGTTGCGTGCGGTGACCTGAGTTCCTGGGACCCCTTAAGGGAACTGAGCTGTGGCTTCCCCACCCACCCCACCCTCAGCTGTCAGTCCACACGACCAGCCAGGCCTTCCACCCTTCCGTGTCCCTGCTAGCCACTCCCATTTCCAAAGGAGTCCGGGCCATGCCCTTCAAACCCACACTGATCAGCTGGCCTTGTTCTGACCCCTCCCCCGCATGCTGCCAGACCTCGCCTGACCCTGAGCCTGACCCGCAGGGTCTTTGTGGGAGGACTTCATTGCTTGTGGGGTCTGGGCGTCCTACTGACCCCAGCGTTTGCTTTGGGATCCTCTGCTCCTGAGCCCCACCCTAGAGCCTGGGAGTGTTGACACACGCAAACGTGAAAGTCCAATGTCAAACTTCAGTTCTTTGAGAAAGTTCCAGTAGGAGAAGGGTCTGAAGCTGGTAGCCAAAAACGAGGCCTGGGAATGGGCCAAGGCAATATTTCTCTATCGTGTCCTTTTGACGCAAAATTAATCAACAACAGATCTAAGAAAGAAATGGACCATTTTATTCGCGCCCGCCTGAGGATTGTAACCCGGGAGACAGTCTTTCCGAAAGCTATGAGGATTATTCTGCCCGCTAGAGGTCAAAGTAGAGCTATATAAGTTTTTGAGATGAAGGGTTATATCAATACGTCGAATGACTTACTGACAGCTTATACAATCCAGCTCTGTGTGTATAAAGCGAGGAGTGGGTCATCGTGAGCCCTTGGAGGATTAAGAAGGAAGGATATCTCCTGAGGAGGTCTGGTTAATGCACACTAAAGGGGAGGGAGGAGGCCCAAACAGGCAGAGAAAATTCAATGTTTAAATTAAAATTCTATGCTTAAATTTTTCTCGTCTTGCCATAAAATATGAATTTCATTTTGTCAGTCCTGTGAAACACTAGCTCCACAGGGCATTTTACGGATGAAAAAAAAGAATCCATCTGGTCAAATATATTTGAGAAATCTGAAATTAGAAGCGGCTAAACAGACCCCTTTGCTGCTGGACTTCTCGGGGCTGTTATTACGCTAATACCTGTAATACACCTGCAGGGGAATTGGAGCGCAGCAGTTCCCAAACTTACCTGATTACAGAGCATCTGCAGAACACTCTTGGGGAAAGTTGGCGCGTGGATCTTCGTCTTGCCTGTTTCCCGTTGTTGCTTTATCAGGGATTGTCACGAGAGAGCCCTCAGGTGAGGGGGAGCTGCCTGGGCCTCTCTGTGACCATGTCAGCGTCTTGTGAAGCTGAGAAATAACACACAGGACGCCAGCTGCTGCTCTCTGGATGCAGCCCCTCCAGCACCGGGCCTGGGTGATCTCTGTTTACACGCAACGTTGATGGTCCCGCTTTTGCCTTCTCAAACCTGCTGTAACAATGCTGTTCTTGAAATATGCTAATACCTGCCTTTGAAACAACTGGCCTGCTCGTTTCAGAATGATGGGTTTTCTCTTCCAGCCCTTTTATTGAACTCTTTGATTAAAGCTGTCTTTAAGATAAGTCCTCTTCTCAGTTCTCATCCCCACCCCACCAGTGAAAGAACACGTCGGCGAGGAGAACCTTTTAAAGAGTGAATCGCCACTTCCACCCCAGACTGCGTGCTCAGCTGATCCCACTGGACGCCACTTTCCACAGCAAAACAGGTCTCCCACCCTGCGCCACTCCATCTGTAATGAGCAGGGGAGGGCTCTGCTTCCCGGGATGAAGATGCTCCGTGGTGACTGACCTCTAAGGAGAGAAGTGCTCATGGGGGTTGAAGAGCGT
>NW_006776681.1:276155-287653 GCF_000442215.2 Lipotes vexillifer
TCATGGGGGTTGAAGAGCGTCCGGGGAAATCTGGAGGCCTGAGTCCTCAGCACTGTGCAATGGACTTAAATAAACACAATAAGTTGAGATGTTCGTATTTCCATAGCGCAAGTTCTCACAAAACAGAGTTTCTGGTAGACCAGGCTTCAGACTCCCAGGAGGGGCTGGAATCAGGAACTTGGAGGGACTGGGTGTTCAGCAGCCCCTCTCTCCTGTTGGGCGCACTGTGGTCTGCAGGAAGGGGACTTGGAGATGTGCAAGGCAGGGCCCTGACCTCTTCCAGCAGTACTGTCGGGGAGATGAACAGGTACCATAGAGTAACATATGGGCTATACGCGCGCATGCTGGACCGAGCAGGCAGAATAGAGCTGGGAGGAGAAAGAGCCCCGTGGGGACGTAGAGGACAGACTGGTGGTTGCCAAGGGAGAGGAGGGTGGGGGAGGGATGGAGTGGGAGGTTGGGGTCAGCAGATGCAAACTATTATACACAGAATGCATAAACAACCAGGCCCTACTGTACAGCACAGGGAACTGTATTCAATATCCTGTGATGAACCATAATGGAAAAGAATATGAAAGAGAATGAATATATATGTATAACTGAATCACTTTGCTGTACAGCGGAAATTAACACAGCGTTGTAAATCAACTACACTTCAATAAAAAAATAAAAGAAAGCCCCATGGTTGGGTCTGCAGCAGGGCTTATACCAGAGGCCACCGCTGAGCTGAATTTCAGGTTTCATGGGCAGCAAAGGCACTTCTTGCCGCCTCCCCTGCCCCCATTTCCCTCACATTTCCACTTCCTCACAGAAAACCGATTTAATTCTGGCATCTGCCTCTTGCCAACACAGTCCGTGTGCTTTGGGACATGTTTGACTCTCCTTAAGCCAATCAGCAGCTTCCGTTCCCCTGGAACGTTCCCCGTTCCTTCCGTTCCATCGTTTTGGGGTGGGGAGTGCGCTCCATGTGGGTCTAATCAGGGTACATTTCTAGAGTCTTGCTTGGGATTCTGGGACAGAAGCACTGCTTTTCCCACTGGACACCAATGAGAAAAGTCTTCTTGCTCATGTGAGCCATCCAACAACCACAGGGGAGCCCCCTAAGCTGGACAGCTAACTGGAGAAATAGAGACAGTCTCCAGTGCCACCCCTGAGCCTCTCATGAAATAAGCCTCTCTGGTCAGAGCTCCCTCCAGCTCTCGAAGGAAATGAAACCTTAGAGATTATTCAGAAGCCCAGAAAACGCTGGGAAATTGGGTCTGTGGTGCATTTCGAGACACACAACTCCCGGCACTCACTCCTCTGAGGGACTGGTGTGAAGGGAGCTGCTATAACCGTCAACCCAGGCCACCCCTGCCCAGGCCAGCAAAGTGGGTGCCCAGCCCCCGTCCACTCCACACACAGGAGGCCTCAGTTAGGGATCAGATCAGCCAGGGTTGCCGAGGACTTTGCCGATTCCAGCACTGAAAGTCTCACGTACCATCAGTGCCAGGGAAACCAGGACAGCTGGTCACCCACCATCCAATCGAGTCTGCAGGAGAGCACAGCTGACTGGCAGAACCCATGCCAGCCAGCAGGAAGGAGGTGGTGCCTCTGGGTTGCAAAGGTGGGGTTCACTGCCTGACCAAAAATCAAAATGCGGGGAGGGAGTTTGAGCGCTTGTGCGCAGCTGAGAATGACAAAAGTACAATAAACCGCCATCTCCAGACTTCCCAGGTCCGTGAACAACAGCCTTCGCCACTTCTAACTGGGCTCACAGCCAGAGCATCCCACCTGAGCCTGGAGGCTTTCTGGCAGCTTGAGCTGAATTGGGAGTGGTTGCCCCAGTGATATTCACTAGGGGGTAGGTCACGTGGCTTTCTTCCTGGGATTGCAGATCTAGCACATTGTACCTTGGGGCGCTGGGACAAAGGAGTGAAAACTAAGTTGAGTCGATGGAAAGGGAGAGTAATAAAATTTATTTTATTTATGAAATGAGACAAGATTTAAAGTTTTAACCCTCGATGAGAGTGAGTTGGTCCACCTTTCTGTGAATATGGTGTTTTGACTCTGGCGCCAAGGTCCAGACAACAAAGCAATAAACTGGAAGACCCTGAGCACAGATCTACGTGAACCAGCATGTGAGTGGAGGAGGGGCACAGGAGGCGGGGTCTCACAAATGGTTTGTAAAACTGTCTCACGGTGCATTCAGCAGCTGACGCATGCCCGTCAGCGTCATTTGCAGTTGCTGCTGAAATACGCGTGACAGGACGAGTCCCCCGCAGGTCTGGGCAGGCAGCCACCCAGCCTGCAGGGCAGTGACACCCCGTCTGAAGCCCCGTTTGGGGGCTCGTCTGATGGGACAGCAGCGAGTCTCCCGCCCGCAGCCGGCCACCACCTCTGACAGCAGCGGTTGTAGCACAAGCCACCAGGGAACATCATCCACCCACTCTTAGGGGCAGAGCGACTGAGGGACGGATGAGCTCTGCTCTTTGCCAGATCCTCCTACCATGCTCTCAGGTAGCCCAGGTGAGTGTCAGGTAGCCTGGCAAGGCAGGCAGGACAGGTAGTGTGATATCCGTCTTAGAGACGAGTAATAAACTAAGACTCCAAGGGAGTGTGACTCACCATCATCTACAGGGAGTAAGACGAGGCCCAGTGAGAAAAGACTCTCTGCCTTTCACAGGTTAGAGGCAGAGAAAGGAAGCAGAACTCATCTTATTTTGTTGCTAAAGTTCAATCAGCAACAACAAAGTTCATCATTTTTAACTGTTTGAATATTTCCGAATATTCTCCTTCTTTGGGCAGATTCAGTTCACTCTGCAGTGGATTGAGTTCTGCTTTAGGGCCGAGCTGTCAATATTTGATAAACGCATTCTCTGTGGCATTTTTTTTCTTTTATTCCACGGAGAAAGAACTAAGTGGCCTGAAGTTGCCCGACATATTCTAAACACAGGAAAGAAGCAATACCAGAGCACCTTGCCCGTATCAACCCCTTGCAAGTGTCTGAGGCCCCATGCACGTCCCTGCTGTTCTGCCTCAGGCTGATGCACTCACGGTCTATAGAACTTCACCACCTGCCTAAAGCATCTTCCAGCGGAAACTTCACTTTCCTTTCTGCGCGTTTCTGGACCTCCCCCTCCCATACCACTCAGCGCCATCTCTGCTGCCCTCATCCCTCACCAGCTGCCATCTGCTCTGCACAGGGGCTCTTCCGGGTTCCCTGCCAGTGCCCAGCTCTGACTCCTCCCTTCCCGCCCCCGCCCCTCCCCTCACTGGCAGCGTCCTTAGAGTCCTGCCCACACCGACCCTCACCGAGGGCATCCCAGGATGGACCCTTCAGCCATACTTGTATTCCATGCACTTAACTGTTTGGGGAGGGGGATGCATTTTTCTCAATCCAGCCAATCGGATTTTCAGTTCCTAGGGCTCTGGAATTGAGCCTCAGAGGTGACCTCTAAAATCTGCTAGGTGGCAGGACTGGGCCAGGGAGGGCCACGGCTGGCCCATCAGCCCTGAGGTAGAGGGAGCAGGGACTTGACTTTAGAGGAGCGTGAAGCAGACCCGGGAGGCTCTGAGAGGTGGTGGCACGCCGGGCTTGTGGAGATCTCCGCCCCGAGGGCCAGCCCCTTTGCAGCCTGGGCCCATTGCCTGTCTTCGCCCTTGCCTCCTTATGCTGGGGGATTTCTGTGTCTTGTCCCCATAACCATGGCTGCTGTCGACCTCACTTTTCATTTGGTGGGAAGATGTAGCTGACGGCCTCTGCCCCCGTCTTAACTGCGGCTTTCTCCGACTCTGCCTTTGCCTTCTCCGGGGGAAATCGGATCTAATCTGATCTCTATGTGTTACGGGCTAAATTATGTTACCCCCAAATTCATGTATTGAATTGGTTCCTCAGGATGTGACTCTCTTTGGAGACAGGGCCTTTAAGGAGGTAATTATGTTAAAATGAGGCCATCAGGGTGTCCCTAATGCAATCTGACTAGTATCATTATAAGAAGAGGAGATTAGGACACAGGCAAGCACAGAGGAAAGAGAACAGGAGGATTATGGGAAGACACAGGGACAAGATGGCCATCTACACACCAAGGAGAGAGGCCTCAGAAGAAACCAGCCCTGCAGACACCTGGATCTTGGACTTCCAGCCTCCAGAACTGGGGGATAATAGCTGTTTAATCCCCTGGTCTGTGTAGCTTGGATGGCGGCCCCAGTGGACTCAACACTATAGACTTCCGTCTTCCTTGCCTGGGGCTTGCTCACATCATCCCTCGCGAGGCCGACCCCTGGCCCTTCAAGGAGTCGCTGCCCCTCCAACGTACCTGGGAGCCATCACCTTGCCAGGCTCCTCTGCCCCGTCTCACGCCTTTACCTCCCTGCCCAGGTGAGGTGCTGGCTGGCTACCGTGCGTGGCTTCCATTTTCTCTCACCCTACAGACCCCGCCAGTGGCCTCAGCGGTACAATGCCCTCCTCAGTTGAGCACGACACGGTTGACCTTGACTGACATTCCCACCGAGCGGGCCTCCCGCCAGCTCCCCTAACAAATGCCCGTCACCAAACACAGCATGAGTGTCCGGATTCCTAACTCTCCCCATCACCCCGCTTCCGTGGCATTCCTTACTGCAAAGCTGCAAAGAGTTCATTAAATCCTCTCCCTCATTTCCCCTCCTCCTTCTCTCTCTCTTTATTTGATGTTAGACTTTCAGCTGTATTTTATTGTGTTAGAGCCCAGAGCTCGGTCCCCAGACATCTGTCCCCAGCCTCACTGCGTCCTTGGTGTCCTCAGCCGTCCCTCCGTGCCCGGGACTCACACGTCCACCTCAGGCCTCTCCTCCCTCCCAAGCTGCAGACACTCACAACCACAGCTCCGTGATGTCTCAGGGGAGTCTCTGCAATGCCTTGCACTCAACGCATCCAGCAAGCAGCCCCTGATCGTTTCCCAAGAACCGGCCCTACCTCCCGCCTTCCCGCTCTGCTGAGGGCAGCTCGGGGCAAAGTCCTCAGGGCCAACCTTAGCTTCTTTCTCTCTCCCAGACCCCACTTTCCACCTGCAGGAAATCTGGTTGGTTCTACCCTCAAAACACACAGAAGCAGACCCTTTTCACCTGCTCTGCTATCCCCACCCTGGTCTGAGCCACCTCCCCTTCTCAGAACTGTAAGGCCAACTGGCCCGAGGCAGGGGAACACAATCAGATTCACAGGCTGCATCAGACCGAAACTCTCCGGACCACCCAGTTCCAGGAACTGACCTGGGGACTTTGCACCCGGCCCAGCCTTCCCGCCTTTCGAGGGGCGGGACTAACGGTCCTCCAGGATACCCGAAAAGACCACCAAATACGGAATACCCTGCGCCCTCCCAGATTCACCACACCCCTTTCCCTTCTTCCCCTATAAAATCTTGCCCAACCCTCGTCCGGGTGCGGCTTCTCTGGCCCCTTTCTCTCGGACCAGTGAACCTCGCCCAGGAGCGCTCCCTAATAAAGCTCACTTGAAGCCTTCTGTTTCACGGTGCAGTTTGTTAAGATCCGACCTTACAAGAACCTTCCTGAAAGACCCTCTTGCTCCTGTCCTGCGAGCACCCCGCCGTCAGACCTCAACACAGCAGCCAGCGTCCATCAGGTCTCCTCTGCCCCCAAATTCCCCGAGGTTTTCGTTTCACGCAGAGTAGAAGCCAAGTCCCTATGGCAGCCCGCGGGGTGCCACGTGCCCAACTCGCTGCGACCTTTGACCTGGCTCTGACCTCCTTCCCTCCACTCCCGTTTTGTTCCAGAAACACCGGCCTCCCCTGTTCACCCCGCAGGCCAAACAAGCTCCCGTGGGGAGCTTCCAGCTTCCTGCCTGGAAGGCCCTCCCCAGGGCTTGCTGGCTAATTCTCTCACCCACTCCAGTCTGGGCGCGGGAAGGCCCGCGGGTCTCCCCTTCATGCTGCAGCCTGACACCCCCCATGCCCTCCTGCACTCTGCTTGCCCTTCCATCCACCCCACTTCCACCTTCCAACGCAGTGTTCACTAAGTGCCTTACTCATTCCGTGTCATCTCCCAGTCATTGTCTTGGCTCATCTCATCACTGCTGGAACGCAAACCCCCGAGGGAACCCGGGCCGCTTGGTGCTCTGATGTTACCCAAGTTCCCGGGACAGCGCCCGGCACCCGGCCTGCACCTCATAATACTGGTTGAACAAGTAAGCAGAACTCTTCACCCAGGCCACCCACCACTGTCCTCCAGCCCTGCAGAAACACTCTCTCCCGTGGGGACCAGCCACCGCTTCTCCACAGCCTGCCCTTGACACTCCTGCCTGGGAGCCCACCCAACGTCAGACGCACCGCAGCCGACCCTGACAGGCGCGTAACCGCAATACGTCCTGAAGTCATCTATTAATCTTTTTGAAAACCCTGAGCTGCGTTTAGTCTGTCACTCCGCGCCCCCATGCCCATTGGATCAAGTTCAGACTACAGGCCTGCGGGCCAGCCTCCACCTACGGGAGGCCGTCCATCCAGGGGCCGCCCGGAGCACAGCTGTCCGCACACCTCCATCGCCACCGCCTCTCTGCCTGTCACCTGTCCCACTTTTTGCGTCCCCCATCCTGCACTCCTCCTCCCAGAATGCTCACACTTTGGGCTAAATTATACTCATCCTTCAAAGCCCAACTCAAACTCTCCTTCATGACCCTTCCCGGGCACTCCAGTCCACACTCACCTGTGATTTTTCTGAATTCTCATAACCTCAATTGAGGGCGGCTTCTGATTTAAAGCCAGATCAATGCAGCGGCCGATTAAGGACAGCAAACCTTTTCTCGTTCGGAAACCCAAAAGAGGCTTTGATAGAAACCTGGCTCGCTCTCTATCACATACGTTGCATTTAAAACTTTCTGTTGACCTCTTAATCGTCCTCGCCCAGCATTTTGCCACTTTATTTATTGCCTTCCTAGCTATTCCTCGTGTCTGTGTTCTGTCTTTCAAACAAGGCAATAAGTTCCTCGAGGGTAAAGGCTGTTTTATAGAGCGATACCTTGATTAGAAATTCCTCAGGAACAAAGTTCATTTATTCAAAGTCGACTATGTTCAAAAATAAAAACAGAACCTCTTCAGGACTTCCCTGGTGGCTCAGTGGTTAAGAATCTGCCTGCCAGTGCAGGGGACACGGGTTGGAGCCCTGGTCTGGGAGGATCCCACATGCCGCAGAGCAACGGAGCCCGTGCGCCACAACTACTGAGCCTGCGTGCCACAACTACTGAAGCCCACGCGCCTAGAGCCCCTGCTCCACAACAAGAGAAGCCCGCGCACCGCAATGAAGAGTAGCCCCCGCTCGCAGCAACTAGAGAAAGCCCGTGCGCAGCAACGAAGACCCAATGCAGCCAAAAATAAATAAATAAATTTATTTAAATAAAACCCCCAAACAAAAAACCTCTTCGTAAGTCATTCTAAGCAGAGCTGCCTGCTTACAGCTGCATGTCAGAGTTACTTCAGTGCTCATCCTGCTTGTCTCTACCCGTCCTGGAGTCAGCAGGGCCTGCTGAGCGGGTGTGGGAGTCTGGAGGTTCACCCTGGACGCCTGGAGCCTCTCTGTTCTCCCCTGCAGCCTCAGCAGCGCCCTCTTCAGGCCTCTCGGGCTGATCTCTGGGACCCACCTTCACCTCCCCCACTCCACAGCCCAGTCTGGAGCAGAGGGACCTGGGGGGCTGCCCTTTCTGTTTGGTGATGAATTGAAACCCATTTCCTCTGCCTTGTACACACTACACTAGAAGGTATGAGATTTTTCTGAAGGCAGAGATTTTTCTCTGTGTTCTTCATCCATGTTCCCAGTAATCTAGAATAGAGCTTGGCAAAAAGTGCATAGACACAAAAGTCTTTGCAGAATGGGTGACTCAGCTCAGTGGGGGTTTATACTTTGAACCCTTTACCCCCCATTACTCAATGAAATGCTCAGGAATTATCTTCCTGGGGGAGAAATGTTCTCCCTTCCTGTACCTTTTTAAGCAAAAATACCCCCAGAAATGACCGCTAGGCCTGTTCACCTGATCCTGTAGCTGGCCTGACCGGGCCGGCGGTGAGCTGATTCCCAGACCAGCTGTGGCCGCCCCCACCACCAGCCGAATCAGCAGCCTGCAGGCTCGTTAGGCCTCTCCCTCCGGCCCTCTTCTCTCCAGGACTCCTCCGTCCCTCACCCCTACAGAAGTCAAATCTTTCTTCTGCTACTTCATCCTTAACATTGACCCAGCTCTGCCCTCACCTCCTTCCTGGGACCTCTAGACACACCACGGCAAGTGTCCAGCACCTTTGGCCTCGCTTGGGATCTGATTCGAGAATTACCTTAGTATAACCTCTCTTTTCTGACGTTCTGGAACATCCTGGATTATTTCTCTTCCTGGTTAAGAAGTTTCTAAAAAGACATTTTTCTTGGGGATGAAACATCTTTGCTAACAGAGATATGGATAATTTAGGTGCTTTTTGTGAACCTCCGAAGGAATTAGATCCAGAGCAAAAAAATGCTGTGGAGCTGAGTTTAATCCTTAGCAGCTCGAGAACAGGAACCCCATAGTGTACATTTCTGGTTCCCTTTCACTCTTTAGAGAAGTTCTAAACTCAGGACAGACCTGTGATAAACAAGTGTTGAGTAACTGATTGACTGACAGCCGGATGTTTCTGTCTGGCTGCAACGTGTGAGTTTTCTCTTTTCTTTTTTTTTTTTTAAGGAAAAATTGTGATTATTTTCACTGCAATTATTCTTCAGATTTCCCTTATTTTTTCTTTATTCTCCCGATTTTTCAGTTTGAACATTTTTAAATAAACAACGTTGAAAGAATAGGATAGTAACCCCATTATGCTCTCCACCTGGATTCAACAATGAACATGTCTCCGTATCTGTTTTCTCTCTATATATTTATAACTCTGTCTATAAATACTTCTTTGCTGGGTCATTTGAAAGTAAGTTGCATAAATAAATTTATTTTAAAAAAAAGAAAGAAAGGTGCAGACATCACGACACGTCACCCCTTAAGTACTTTAGCCTGCATCTGCTAAGAATTAAAACATTTGTCTACATAACTACAACGGCATTATCAGAGCTAAAAAGTACTAACCATTTCAAAATACAATCTAATATCCCTTCATTTGGTGATGTTTGACTTTTGATTACACAATGGTGTAATCAAATCAAATCAAATCAAAAATCAATCACATGATGATGTTTGACTTTTGATTACACAATGACTTTGTTTTCCAAAATTGAATTCTACTCACCGTTCCCCACAAATTCATCAGATTTCACAGGGGTGGGAAAGACCTATAGTTCATGGCAGTCTCTGGTTCTGGGGTGATAACGGGTTAGTCAAGCCCAAAGGATGGGTTATTTCTGGAACAGGCCATGTCCATCCTCAAGTACGAGCAGGAGTGTTGTTTTGGGCCACTGAGGGCTGCCTGGATCCCACATGGCTGTTGCAGGCTCTGAGCCCTACAGCTGTAAGTGTATGACCTCGCTCTCTCTTCAATCGGTTACCAGTGTCCTTTACCTACTTGCCTTGCAGAATTTAAACACTGTGAACGAGCCAGCTCCCCTCTTGCCAATGCTGATTTGGTAGGTATGGGGTGGGAATCTCAGGACATCTTATTTTTACAAAGCTCTCCAGGATTAGAAATCTGGCGGGGGGAGAGGGGGGATGGAAAACCCCCATGACACGGTCTGCCCACACAACACTTCTCTCTACATCTTACGTGTATGTGTTTGTGGGTTTTGTAAGATGATTCCAATTATCTTCGGATGTGAGTGGTGTATAAACTATAAATAAATGAGAGACTTTCCCAGCACACCATGCACACGTTCCAGTCTTGGGACTCTGCAGCTGAAGCAGGGAGGGGGCGTTGCTGTGAGCTTAGAGTGAATGACCTGGTTCTGCACTTGGCCCTGCTAGGTCGTAGTTGCATGGACGATCTGGAAAACTTACCTGAATTCTCTGAGCCTCAGGTGGTTCTCCAAGATGAGCAGAGTAGTACCTCATGAGGATTCAGTGAGATGTGCCTGTGAAAGCACTTTATAAAAGATGCAGCAGGAGTCCAGTCGAGTTGGAGGTCTATTCACCCAGACCCCAGGTCTATGCAGGGGACCGGTAGGGCAAGTGTGCCAGGGGTTCATGTACCCCAGGAACCGAGAGCCCTCCTGGGAAGAAGCCTGTCGTAAAGGAGGGCAGCAACTGTGGGCTGGAGGGGAGGAGGGGAAAGAGCACTTCTGAGGTTAGGGGAGTATAGCAGCTGGTCATCAGAAGGTTCTCCCCCAAGCCCCCGCCCAGGATGTGCAATACAAGAGTGTACAACAACTCGTCATCTCTGTGCAGTGTGGACAGGGCAAGGCCCGCAGTGTTTCCTCGGCAGCTCTCGGGCTCACTCTAGCTACGGGCAGCCCGCCCTGCACACGCTCCAGCAGAGATGGCACTGCAGGGAGCGCTGGTGGCACCGCCACCCCCGGGACGGGTTTTCTAGGAGCGCTGGGTGAGAGGATTCACATGGGCGGGAGGCGGGCGAGAAGAACACCCTGGGCTGACAACAGGGCTGTCGTGGCGATGTTCTCCTTGTCCCAGGCACTCAGTGGGGGAAGAGCCATCTGGAACGAAAGGGGCCATCGTGCTGACTCCCCAGCTCTAGTCTGGGCCAGGAGAGGCTGGGGTGACCCCCGGCAGTACGATCCAGAATGAAGAGCAGGGATGAGGCGTGTAGCCTCCCCATGGCTTGATGTTCCCCTAACGTGGGACGAGGAGGCCGTGTGGACGCTTCCGGGGTGCTCTGTTCCCAGACGGTGGGTTGTGATGTCTGGTGAGGACGGGAAGCGGTGACGGGGGTGGCGGTGCTGCCAGGGTTCTGGACGGAGGCTGATGAGCGGGGCTGAGTTTCACTGACGTTTTACAGAGACTGAAAGGGAGGCAGTGGTTCCTCATCCTTTCTGATTATGTTACTGAAGCATAACTTGCATATAGCAAGTGCATCTGTCGTAGGTGTCCAGTCCATTGGACTTTTTCACAAACTCAGCACATCCGGTAACCAGCGCCCAGACCCAAACCCAAAAGGTCCTCAATTTCCCCAAAGACCCTCCTGCTCGCTCAGCTGGCTTGGGCAGGTAACACAACAGTGCTGGGCCACATGGTAAAACTGGAATAATAACAGTGTTTACTTCATCAGGCTGTTGTGAAGATTAATAATAATCACGGAAAGTAATACACGAACAGCACCTGGAACAACGCCTGGCGTGTAGTAAGCACGTCGTTAATGTTTACAGTTTCAGGGCAATTGAATTCTTTAACCTAAATGACATGGATGAATTATTTCTCAGTCTCGATTCAAGTCAGGAAATTTCTGGGAAGGTTATAGCAGGTGGTCAGTGTATGTATCCGCTGGGTATGGGAGGGACAGCAGTCCTCGACTCGCCGTGGATGGGACTGTTGTACTTTGTATTTCAAAGTGTCCCCTCGCAGCACTCTTTAGTATCTTCTTTTTACAATAGCCTCTGTATAAACACACTTCAAATTTTGCAGGGGA
>NW_006776681.1:287792-300555 GCF_000442215.2 Lipotes vexillifer
GGAAAGAGTTCTGATTCTCCAATTTCAGTGTATAATATTTTAGTCCTATTTAAGCAGTTATAAGTTTGTTTTTCTTTTCTCTCCTAATTTCTCTCCTTCTTTTCGTCCTATTAAAATATGTTAGAAAAAGGAAAATCGAACAATCAGATTACAATAAAGGTTCTTGTTGCGTAAAGACACAATATACCAGCAGATTGTACAGGGCTCCTGACATCTCTACCAATAACAACTGGGACGATGGACGGCTGCGGAAATACCTCTGCCGCACTGATGTGTTGTTCTGAGTAAGCGCTGTTCCTGCTGTATCATACACTCAAGAAAAATGCCTGAGGGCTTCCAGCAGAAAAATATGACCCGGAAGAATGACAGCCACAGAGCCGCCCAGGCTGAGCAAAGGACAAGGCAGCACTTAAGGAGAGTTTGCACTCGGCCCATCACCGAGAAAAACACAGGACCTGTGCACAAGCAGGTGTGTGTGGAGGTGTGTCGGGAAGGTAAAGAGATAAAAGAAACGGAAAGCAGAGTTCTATGTGTGCGAGCTGCCTAGGGAACCAAGACGCAGTGAAGTTTAGAGGCCTGAGCTGGGTAGCTTTACCCAAATGATGTCAGGGTTCTGCATCTTTCCTAATTTGTAAAATGCAACGAATCATCAGGCTCAACCACACTATCAGTTAAATCACTTTTTAAAGAAAATAAATCAGACTTGCAGGAAATTTGCCAAAACAATTCCTATACGTTCTTTACCCAGACTTATCGCCTTTAAAACTTTTGCCATAGCTGTTTTGTTATCCTCTGTCTATATTTTTCCTGAGGGTGGCTTATGTTTATCATGTCACTTTAACCTTTGATCCTTCAGTTCCTATTTCCTAAGAACAAGAGTCTCCTATGTAATCCTGTTACAGCTATCACAACCAGAATACGTAACCCTCTACGTAAGCTGGCATGTGCTATAGCATTGAGCTATGCTATCACCTATTCTGCATCTCTCATCCACTTTTGGTTTTTGGGGGGGTTTTTTTGGTAATTTATTACTATTTAATTTTGTCGGCATTCTTGAATAAGCTAAGGACATCTAGGTAAGACAAACCAAAATTTGACTAAACTTTACTTTGCTTTCATCCATTTTAAAACCACAGCATTCTTTCACATTTCCCAGAAAATTCCTACTCCAAAACCATATTATCTCATTCCAGAACCCCAAAAAGATGCAAGGATTTTGCAAATCGTACTACACAGTACCTAAACTCTTACTCTTAAACCTGATAAACGACAACAAATATGTGATCCATGTCATTTATAAACTTGGATTGTGAATCTAAATAAACATTCTAGTAAAAAAAAAACATTTGAAAGATACTAGTGTAAAACAGGAGCACAGAGAAGATAGATATTATGATCTTTGCAGCCCCAGCTTAGCCTCTCACTACTTAAAAGGTTGGCAGCATTGGTCAAACACAAAGTGCAGAAGCTGCCTCAGACCTCACTAAGGGTGGGAGGAACCGCTAGACATGACCTTGGAACTCGCACTGGTCTCATCCACTTTTGTAAATTGTCCTCGTCACGTTTTCAGCCACTTGTAGGGGATCACGTACTCATGCAGTTATCCCGTCTCCTTACGTCCACTAGTCTGGACCAGCTCCTAACCCTTTCCTTGTCTTGCATCATAGTGACATTTCTGAAGAACACAAGCCAATTATTTTACAGACTGTTCTTCAATTTTTTTTTTTTCAGTATTTATTCGCTATGAGATTCAAGTTATGTATCCTTGGCCAGAATACCAAAATGGTGTGTCGTGTCCTTCTCAGGGTATTTCTGCAGACACAGGATGTCCACCTGACCCTCATGAGTGAGTCATTTGATCACCTGGCCAGGGTGCTGCCCAGTCTCTCCACTGTACAGTTACTGGTTTCCCTCTGTAACTAATAAGTATTCTGATGAAAGACATTTGCAGACCTTGTAAATATCCTGCCTCTCATCAAACTCCCCTGTTCCTCCCCTGCAAGCCCTGCCACACACACACACACACACACACACACACACATTAGAATCTATTGATGAGTCTTCTCCAGTCATTATTATGATGGTTGCAAAACAGTGATTTTCATCTTCCCTTCACCTTTATCAGTTGGCATTCTACTGAAAGAGCCCTCCCATCTCCTCCATTTATTTATCTATTAATTATCAGCATGTACTCATGGATTTCTATTTTATTCAATATTTATTGTGACACATATATGTCCTAGATTTAGCCAATGGGTGCCCTTCAAGCTGGCTCCTGTGACCTTTTAACCAGCCCCTACCCCTTTCTTTTTGGCTGCATGTGGGCTTTCTCTAGTTGCGGCGGGCGGGGGCTACTCTTCTTTGCAGTGCGCGGGCTTCTCATTGCAGTGGCTTCTCTTGTTGTGGAGCACGGGCTCTAGGCTCGTGGGCTTTGGTAGTTGTGGCTCGTGGGCTCTAGAGTGCAGGCTCAGTAGTTATGGCACGTGGGCTTAGTTGCTCCGCGGCATGTGGGATCTTCCCGGACCAGGGATCGAACCTGTGTCCCCTGCATCGGCAGGCAGATTCTTAACCACTGCACCACCAGGGAAGCCCCTCTACCTTTTTCAAACTCTTCCTAACTTTCTATTACAAGATGTTCTAGGCTTCTCTATTACCTTCTAGGCTCCAGTCATGGATCAAACGCTGTTCCAAGGAAACCTTCTTATAGTGGAGATTGGTATTTAGCAACCAAGATCTGCTTGTCAGGTGTGCTCATTGCTACCAGTGTGTCATTGCTCTGGACTCTTTCAGTGGGCAGAGCTAGGAAATATGTACATATGTGCATATGGTATATGTAGAAATATTTGTTTACATGTAGACACATAGATGAGCATAGGTATGTGTGTATATGTACATGTGTATATAAAACAATGAGTTCATACTGTTCTGATTCCAAATCTACTCCAAAGGAATCTTCCTTGCCTTCTCTCATTCCATACTGTGTGTCCCTTCTTCCATGATGCAAACCCTAGATCTCTGAAACAAGGCATTTTCTGATGTGCTCAGTTGCACAATATGCATAAAATAGTTTAATTGAGACAACCATAACACTATGAAAAAAACCATAAAGAAGAGTTCAAAAATTGTTTGTAGTTCTTTTGGTCTCTAGGCTGAGGGTATATAGCCCAAGTACTTTACTTAAAAGTTATTCCTGTTAATCCCTTTATCCCCCTTCAATCTAGTTATGTTATACATTTGCAATATAGTTGGGTTCAGGCATTTCTGTTTGGATTCAGTTTTTAGCGTTCCCCTCATAGTTTTGCTGGGTTTACTTTACTTTTGAATATGTAGGACATTAACATGTTTCCAGAAGTCAAGCCTAGAAGAATGGTGACAGGTGTCAGTCCTCCTGTCCCTTCTGCCTCTTCCTACCACTCCTTACAGGTAACTCATTTCATTGTTTTCTGGTTTATCATTGGTGTGTGTGTTGCCCAGATAAGCAGATATTTGTATGTTTTCTTATTTTCCCTTCTTTCTTACACAAAAAGTAGCACGCAATATGTAAGCTATTGCACTTTGCATTTCATATTTCATTTCATATTTAATAATATATCCTCGAAATCACTCCATATCTGTTCACAGAAGTCTTCCTTAGACTTTTTTATACCCCTGCCAGTACAGTATCTGGTCAAGCTTTCAAGTGTTTGCCAGTGTGTTGGGGGATCACCAGTACCTCTGTGGTTTTAATTTGCAACTCTTTTATGAGTAAAGTTTAACCTCTTTTCACATATTTATGAACTCATAAGATCTTTACTGTGAATTGTCTGTTTATGTGTTTTGCCCATCTCAATGCTTAACTTCTTTATATATCAGTGATATTACCTTACCCTTTTATCTATGAGAGGTATGGAAACAATTTCTTCCAATTTTTCATGTCGTTTTATTGTGGGAAAATATACATAACATAAAATTTACCACTTGAATCTTTTTTTTTTTTTTTTTTTTTTTTTTTTTGGCGGCCGGCGGGCCTCTCACTGCTGTGGCCTCTCCCCTTGCGGAGCACAGGCTCCAGACGCGCAGGCTCAGCGGCCATGGCTCACGGGCCCAGCCGCTCCGCAGCATGTGGGATCTTCCCGGACCGGGGCACGAACCCGTGTTCCCTGCATCGGCAGGCGGACTCTCAACCACTGCGCCACCAGGGAAGCCCTTGAATCATTTTTTGAAAATTAATTAATGTATTTATTTTTGGCTGCCTTGGTCTTTGTCGCTGCGCGCGGGCTTTCTCTAGTTGCAGCGAGCCGGGGCTACTCTTCATTGCGGTGCGCGGGCTTCTCATTGTGGTGGCTTCTCTTATTGCGGAGCATGGGCTCTAGGCACTTGGGCTTTAGTAGTTGTGGCACGTGGGCTCAGTAGTTGTGGCTTGCGGGCTCTAGAGCACAGGCTCAGTAGTTGTGGTGCACAGGCTTAGTTGCTCCGTGGTGTGTGGGATCTTCCCGGACCAGGGCTCGAACCCGTGTCCCCTGCACTGGCAGGCAGATTCTTAACCACTGTGCCACCAGGGAAGTCCCTGAATCATTTTTAAGTGTACATTTCAGGGACATTAAGCATATTCACATAGTTCTGCACCAGAGTCTATCTCCAGAACTTTGTCATCTCCCCAAACTGGAACTCTGTACGAATTAAACAGTCACTGCCCCTTCCTCCCTCCCCGCCCCTGGCAACCACCCTTCTACTTTCTGTCTCTGTGAATTTGACTCCTCTAGGTACTTCGTGTAAGTGGGCTCATAGTTTTTGTCCTTTTATGCCTGGCTTATTTCACTTAGTATCATGTTATAACTTATGTCAGAACTTCCTTTCTTTTCTTTCTTTTTTCAGACATTAAAAATTATTTAATTATAAAACTTTGAAAAACAGAATCCAAACTTGTATTTAACTGAAAACATAGTTCCAGTCGCAAATTATTCATGAAGAATTGATCATAAAACCTGTAAAGACAGAAAGTAGGTCTCTCATTATGTAGGGCTAGGGGCAGGAAGAGGGAGTCATTATAAATGGGCACAAGGTTTCTTTTTTGGAAGGTCAGAAATGTTTAAAAACAGATTTTGGTGATGCTTGCACAATCCTGTTAATGTAATAAAAATCACTGAACCTTACACTTAAAATAAATCAATTATAACTCAATGAAGCTGTTAATAAAAAATCAGAGCATTTTAAACAAGGCAACTTGTCTTCTAAAGGGGTGTGTGGCCATTGAGCTCTTCTAATGGCATGCATTACTTTTTTTTTTTAACATCTTTATTGGAGTATAATTGCTTTACAATGTTGTGTTAGTTTCTGCTGTACAACAAAGTGAATCAGCCATATGCATACATGTATCCCCATATCCCCTCCCTCTTGCGTCTCCCTCCCACCCTCCCTATCCCAGCCCTCTGGGTGGTCACAAAGCACCGGGCTGATCTCCCTGTGCTATGCGGCTGCTTCCCACTAGCTATCTGTTTTACATTTGGTAGTGTATATATGTCCATGCTACTGTCTCACTTTGTCCCAGCTTACCCTTCCCCCTCCCCTTGTCCTCAAGTTCATTCTCTATGTCTACGTCTGTACTCCTGTCCTGCCCCTAGGTGCATCAGAACCATGTTCTTTTTGAATTTCCTTTCTTTTTAAAGCTGAATAATATTCCATTGTATGTCACATTTCACTGATCCATTCATTTGTTGATGGACACCGGGCTGCTTGCAATGTTTTGGCCCTTGTGAATAACGGTGCCGTGAACATGGGAGCACATGTTCGAGTCCTTGCTCTCACTTCTTTTAGGTATGTACCCAGAAGTGGAATTGCTGAATCATATGGTAATTCTAGGTTTAAGTTTTTAAGGGACAGCCAAAGTGTTTTCCACAGCAGCTGTACCATTCGCCTTCCCACCAGCAACACACAAGGGTTCCAATTGCTCCACATCCTTTTCCTCTTTTTTTTTCCACATTCAGTATTTTTATTTAATTTTTTCGCAGGCAGACAATTTACATACTTCCCCCACCCCTTCCTTTAAGCTAGTGTAACAATTTTCCATAATAAACTACTTAAAGAGAAGCTTTGGTCAAGAATGGAATGAAATAGCAAAACAAAAAAACAAAAAATAAAACCCAAATCACCGCTGCTTTTAAAAAACCGATGCTTTGACCAATTATCCTCAAACAAAACACAGAACTAGGTTTGCGCCATATGTGTCTGCAGTGTTTCCTGGCGGCCGGCCCTCCTCCCCGTGATGCGAATGGCGGAGCTGCCCGGCGCAGCCTGTCCGTCCTCATGCTGGATCTGGGAGGCTCGCTCAGCTGCACATTATCCGAAGGCCCTGGATAGAAGACTCTAAGGTCTTGAAGTCCCAAATGGTCATGGCTCCATCGATGCCAGTAGTGCAAAATTTGCGACAATCTTGCTTGTCTACCTCATAAATAGACACTTGAGTGATACTGTTCTGGTGCAGCATCTCCAGGGCCGGCTTGCGGTCCTCGGTCGTGGCCCGCTTGCCCATGTTGCGGAAGCGCTCCCTGGCTGACATGTTGCTCTGGATGCTCTGTTTCGGGATGTCTAGCTTGGAGACAAAGGTCAAGCAGCCGCGGTCGCTGTAGTTAAAGAGCATGGGGCAGCAGTCATGGCCAGCAGCCAGGACGCTGTTCTCCGAGATGAAGGACACATTTAGGAGGGGCAGGAACTCTGTCTTCAGAGTTGAGATCTGCATGCTTTTTGAGGCATCGGCAACGGACACGGTGCCGTCGTGGCTGACCCAGGCCAGGCGGCTCCCGCTGGCGGAGAAGCTGACCTTGCGCACCCAGCCGCCAGTGTCACTGCCACCAAACTCTGACATCAGACGACCAAAAGTCATCTTGCTGGCCCAGGGCATACTGGCTGGCTTCTCATCCACTTCTTTAATGTAGGCAGAAAACACTCTGCATTTGAAATCACAGGATCCTGCTGCCAGCAAGACATTGTTGGGATGCCAATCCAAGCTGAGGACTGTGGAGCGAATGGGTTTTTTAATGTGCTTGCTTACATCATTTTCGGACTTGAAGTAACAAACAGAAATGAGTCGTGCTTCGCTGCCCACAGCAAATTTGTTCTCTGGCGGGGACCACTTGACAAAAGTGGCTGCACAGTTAATTCTCAGAATCACCAGGGTTTGGCTTCCAGACACCATCCTTCTGATCCCAGACGTAGGCATTGCGGTCAGCCCCACAAGTGACGACGCGGTCACTCTTGGGAGCCCAGTCGATACCTGTGATGTGTCCGCTGTGCTCCTTGAGTTCATGAGCTTTCACCCGCTGGCTCCCGAACTTCTCATAGATGTGGACTTCGTGGTTATTGCGGCTAAGGGCAATGGGTACGATCCCTGTTCCAGGCATGACAGGTGATTGGCTCTAGCAAAAATTGATGTAGGGACATTATTCTTCGTGTTTTCAAAGGACAGAAAGCTGGGGGTCGGGGCCGTCCGGATGGGCTCGGATTGTTAAATTCCCAGACTCTGTCAATCAACGTGAACAGGCTCCTGCGGGCTTGAGCAGAGGGCCAAGGCCCGCATCCTTTTCAATATTTGTTATATTCTGGTTTTTCGTTTTCATTTTTGCTTTTTTAAAAAGAATAGCCATACTACTGGAGATATCTCATTGTGGCGTTCGTTTTGTTTTGTGTTTTTGCATTATCGATGCTGGAGGTAGGTTCCAGTTTGCCCTCATGGATTTTAGTGGCTGTCATGAGGTCTACTTTATTCTTGCAGTTTCTTTGTCCTTACGCTTCCCCACGTCACTTCTAGCCTTTCTTCTGACTTCGGATTTACAACCACAGCGCCTTCAGACCCACTGCCATGCACAATGGAGTTGAAGCTTTGGCCATAAATCGTCCTTATTCACCTCGGATGCTCTTTAGCCTGTTTTACTTTGTTTGATACCAGGATCACAGCTTCTGCTCTTTTAGAGTTGGCCTTTCCTTTACGAGCAAATTTGAAACTCTTTTAACAGGCCAATTAAGTGCATTTGTAAATTCATATACTGGTATGGTTTGGTCTCCACTCTGTCTTGTTATTTTCTGTTCTAATTACTGCATGTATTATGGTATACTTATTGTGTTTCTTTCACCATTTGGTGTGTATTCTTTGCTATTTAAAAATTTTTTTTCTTTTAGGGTTTTGGAACAGGGTTTCCAATATTTTGGAATATTTATGTTTGGCTTTAGTGGTTTTTATATTTTTACATTAATTCTTTTCTTTTTTCTTAACCCTTTAACATCTGGTCTGTCCATTTTATATGGTGTCATTTGATTAGCAACTATTACCTATTTAACAGTCAGTTACATGATTATGTTTCCCCTCTTCTCTCTCCCTTCTCCTTCAGGTTTTTTCAGTTGCACCTGTTCTATTTGATTAGAAAGTATGTGTATATACTAGTCTTCCCATCCGTCATTTGGCGGTTTCCTCAGTTATCTCTTGTTTGGGGGAAGCTCATTCTCCAGGAAAGGCATAGGATGCTCTCTAAATTTTTGTACTCAGTCCTCATCTGTCTGTCTATAGCTTTGATCCTTAAAGGCTGGACACAAAAATCCTTGGCTGGTACTTTCTTTCCTTAGTGTCTTGTAAATACTGCTCCACTGTTGCATTGCTCTGTATGTTGCCAGCCTCAATATTTTTATTTCTATAAGTAATTTGATCTTTTTGCCTTTAAAATCTAATGGTTTTACTAAAACATATTTTGGAGTTGATTATTCCACTCAGTTTTCCAAGGTACATGGAAGGTACTTGCAATATATAATTTAAATTTTCTCTTATTTCTGGCTTATTTTCTGGGATTATAGTTCCCCCCCTAGTTTTATTGAGATATGATTGACATATAGCACTGTGCACAGCATAATGGCTTGACTAACATATATTGTGAAATGAGTATCACAATACTCATTTAATATTCATCATCTCATTTAGATACAAAAAAAGGAAAGAAAGAAAAAATGTTCTGTTCCCGGTAATGAGAAACTCTTAGGGCACACTCTGTTAACAACCTTCAAAAGTACCATACAGCAGTGGTAACTATTGCCATCGTGCTGTATGTTACATCTGGGATGACGGTGTTAAAATTAATTTTGCTTCACTGTTTGGTGTTTCTACTTTAGAGACTCCAGTGACATGTATTTTGGTTCTTGTTTCCTGGCTTTCACTTCAACCACTTATCTCTGAAAGCTTTTTACTCCTTTCTTTATCTTATTTTCAATTTCTTGAATATTTTCTTGCCGTTCTTCAGTGTCCTTTTACATATTTGTATTTGATATATTCTCCCTTGGGCGTCTTGTAATTCTTCTTTGTTTCTGGGATACTTTTGTCTTTATTTTCGATTTCTATCCTGAATCTTATCAACTCCTGCTGTATTTTTTCCTAATTTTTGCCTAATATATTCTTAGGTTTTGAATTTCTGATTCTAGCTGTGTGTGTGTGTGTGTGTATGTGTGTGTGTGTGTGTGTATGTGTGTGTGTGGGGGGGGGTGTATCCAAATATATGACACTTTGTTCAGCTTGAGAGTTTGACATAAGGTCTTACAATTTTCCTCTGCTTTGTCTTTTTATTGATTCCTCAGGTGAAATGTTATGATTCATCTTCTCATCATAAGAGATGTATTTTTTTTTTCTTTTTGTAGTAGATTTATATGCAGCTATTTTGATGTTTTAGTGCTACTAGATATTTTGACACAGGGTTCATAGTTCAAGAATGTCCTCTTCTCACTGTATACTGATGTGCAGTTTTTAGTAGATAACCACACTGAGGGAGGGATTGGTTGTCTTTTATTTCTGCGGATCTATAATTCTCTCTTTTCCTTCACCACAAGACCTCCGAAGGGCATTGCCCTTTCTCTATTTATCTGACTTTTCCCAGAAGCAAGACTTCTTCAAGGCTGCCACCTCCTGTCCCATTCTCTTTCAAACCTCTTCTCTTTTCCACTCAAGTACCCAACCTGTGTTCAGTATTTAGCTCTTGGTGTTGGACTTTCTCTTCATAGAAGGATTTAAGCCTGGGTTTCACTTAAGTCCTTGGCAACGGTGGACGGAGCTCTGTTGGAATTTGAGGTATTTTCTTTCTTCTACTTAAGAAGTAATTTGAAGTTCAGTTCGTGACATTCGCTCTCCTAGTAGAGCTGAAGGCTTGTTTGTTTGTGCTCGTGTTTTATTGAGGATGTGAGTAGAGATTCAGATGCAGGCAGCTGCTTTTGTCCTCTGGACTGGTCAGCTTCCGGAATCCCTTTTAAAATATCAAGCGCTAAGTAACATTTCTTTCTTTCCTAGGAACACTGGAAACTTTGCTGTTACAAGGGCATCGCCAAGGTTACACAGATTCTGTTACAAGACAGGTCTGTCTTCTTGCATCTTTAAAGCTGTTTCGTGTGCTGCCTCTTCTTTCTTCTTTTAATACAGCAACCAGTCACAAAGAAAACAATTTACAAATATATATTGCCTTCCTTCTTCCTCATTTCGTGTTTACTTAAAAACAAAAAAGAAAACCCTGCTATTCAGCACTCCGTTCATCCCTGGAAACATGCTCCCTTAAAAAATCACCTCTCGGTTTCTACCTCCAGGCCGCCACCTCTGCCTAAATAAATAAATAAAATGGACACCTGGGGATCCATCCCCACCAGGGATGTTTTGCTGCAAGATTAGTAAGAAAACTGCAGCGAGCAGCCGCCAAGTCGGGTCCCGGAGGTGGATTTGCACCAAAAAACTCAGGTCGGTGGGCCAATAAGAGCGAGCCTGCCAGGGGGCTGGGGTGGTCCCAAAGACCAAGGACCGCGGAAGTGGCGCTGCCGGCCGGGCAGCGCGCGGCAGCAGCGACCGGGGGTCCCTGCTGCGGGCGACCGTGTGTGTGCGCACAGGTGCGCGCGCCCCGCGGGCGCCCGGCGGCCACCTGTCACTCACGGGGGTGGCGGGGCGGCGGCCTGCGGAGGCCCTCCCCGCGGGGCCGGCGCGCCGCCGCGGTGGAGACGCGGTAATCCCCTCCTCCGCCCGCGCCGGGCCCCCGCAGCCGCCGCCGATTGGTCGCCCTTTGCTCCCTGACCCCCTCGCTGCCTTCGCGGCCGCCGCTTCCTGCTCGGGCGCGGCGCGGCGCTCCCGGCCGGGGCGGAGCTTGGGCGCCGGGCGCGCACCGCCCTCGCCGCCAGCCGCGCCGGAGGAGGAGCCGCCGCGCCCTTCCCCTTCCTCCGCTCCTCCCCGGCCCGCGCCCGCCGCGGCCCCAGGCAGACTCGCGAGCAGCGGCCGCGGCCGGCGGCCGAGTCGGGAGGATGCGGCGGCGCTCGCGGATGCTGCTCTGCTTCGCCTTCCTGTGGGTGCTAGGCATCGCCTACTACATGTACTCGGGGGGCGGCTCCGCGCTGGCCGCGGGCGCGGGCGGCGGCGCCGGCAGGAAGGTGAGTGGGGCGCGCGGCCCGGCCCCGGAACCCCCGGCGCCCACGCGCCCCGGCCGCGCCGCGGGGCACCGAGGGGGGTTCCTGGTCCCTCCTGCCCTTCTCCGTCCGGACCTCCGCTCCGGCCACCCGCCCCGGGTCTCCCGGCCGTGTCTCCGAGGCTGGGGGCGCTCCCGGCCCCTCTGCGCTCGCCTGGTTCGGGAGAGGGCGACCCGGCGCAGCCCCCGGGACTGGGGCCGCCGACGCCTCTTGTCGCCCCCCGCCCCAGCTCTCCGCTGCACGTAATTTGAGTTGAGTTTCGTCTGGCTGCCGGGAGCCCGGTCCCCTGCGGTGGGACGTTTGGGGGTGGGGATGTTGGGAAGCACAAAAGCGGGTGGGGGGGAGGGCGAGAGGCGGCCGCCTTTGCGACGTGTCACGTACCTGGGGAGACGGGAGTCCAAGTTTCTTTTCAGCCCTTTGATACCCGCCGCTGCAATGCCCCCTCCCCCTTGTCGCCGCGCCGCGGGGAGGGGGCAGTTCTGGGTCTCGGCCCGGTACCTCTGGGGACGGGGGCGCCGCCAGCCCCGCGCTCGACGGAACGGACCTCCCCGGCGATGCAGGCGGAGGGCCCCCGCGCCCCTGCGCCCCGGACGAGGCAGGCCACCCACCCACACCCCGAGACCGTCCCTTCCCGGACCCCGCGCCCGACTCGGCCGGCCCTCCCGCGCGGCCCCCGGCGCCCGCCTGTCCCAGCCCCACGCCCCCGTTCCGCGGGGTGGTCCCTCTGCTGTGTGTGTTCCCGGCGGGCTCCAGGGGCCGAGGGAGTGGGCCGTGGGGACCGCGTGAGCCGCTGTGGACGGCCGGGCGCCCTCCGGAGGAAATGGAGCGCCCAGGGCGCCGGGGCCCCGCGATCCCGCTGGGAGAGCGGGGCTCTGGGCTGTGCACTTGCCGCCAGCGGTGTTTGTGGGGTTTGGTGGCAACCAGGCTTTGAAAGCGGCCTCCACACGGTGTAACCCCTCTGCTGTGACATTTGGTGTCACCGCAAACCCAGGAAATTCTGAGTTAATGGAGGTGGACCGTGGGTTGGGCAGGAACCAGGGAATGGTGTCCTGGAACAAGCAAGCCAGAGTAACTGGATGAAAAGACTTTAGCCCTAAAGTCAGACCGTAAACGTCAACGCTGAGGTTCAGCTGCTTCAGAGGTTTCCTTCCTTCCTTCCTCCTTTCATTCATTCTTAGCTGAAGGTGTTAGATTCATGGTAAATTTCGTAGGCTTGCTTTATCTAGAGGGGCAGAAATGAAAAGTCTTTCCATGTGCAGAATTGGCCTCGCTTATTTCTGAGCTGACATGTGCTCTTAGCCCTGTTTTCTTTCCCTCTTTT
>NW_006776681.1:300565-307591 GCF_000442215.2 Lipotes vexillifer
GGGAACTGTTGTTCACATGCATGAAGTCTCCGTTCATCCTTGGAATGGTAAAGAGCAGTGCGCCCAGCGGAAGCAATGCAGCCCTTTGAAAACCGTGGCCCTGTTAAACTGGAATTATTTCAAAAGCTTTGCTTCCCAGTAAACTGTGCCTTCGCAGGTCCACGTAGCCTGGTGTGCTGGAGAGACCTGGCAGAGCTTCCTGCCTTTCATGTGAAAGAAAACCGAATACATAAGCCATGCTTAGTGTTGCCTTTCCTTGGTCTGCTGCTTTCATTAGCACATGTGATCGGAAACAGCAACAGGGTGGCATTAGCATCTGGAGGGGTTGGCTTCTCCCTGGTGGGCTTCAGCTGGTGGATGGTTCTTGAGGGGTCTTCCATTTGATCCTTAGTTGAAAAAAAAAAAAAAAAATCCGAGACCTCCTTGTGGCCTGGTGGCAGTAGGAAGGTACAGAGACCTCGTAGAAAAAAAGTGTGCGAAATGAACAATTATACGTGGATTGGTGATTTGTCACTTGGGGAAGAGGTGTGTACATGCAGTAGCTTTTGAAACTGGAGGAGACTCCTTAACATAGTGTAGACCCTGGTATTAAAGTAACCGCCCGGAGACTGTCTCTGGAGGGGGGGGGTCAATAGAATCTGCTGTCCTGAATTTCCTAATCTGGAGGATAAAGCTGCATATTCTTTCTTCCTCCTGAGTTGTTTCCATGGATTCAGAGACCAGAAAGTCTCTTCAAATTTAGTTCATCCTCGTGATAAAAGGAAATATATAGATTTTCTAGCTTGTAAAGTATGGACATAAAAAAGATAAGGTAGCATGCGTGTAAACGCGGAATTTAAATACTAGCTGTCGTTTTTTAGGTGTAAGTGGACTTCTAGTTCTTCTCTCGTTTCATACCGTTCAAGTCAAGGGTCTAATTCCATATTTAGCCAATTTCTCTTCGCCCTGATTTTTTTCACAGGGTACCAGGCTTCAGTATTAGGCTTTGGGGGATTCTTTGTCTGATGGGAGCCTGACTAGAGTTTCTGCTGCTTCAGCGCCGGCCGGGGATTGTCACTGTTAAATTACCCTGCCTGTTAAATTACTCCCCTCAGGATGGTTATTCTCCGTTTGGCGGAACTTAGAGAGCGCACTCACCTCACACTGCAGATTTCATAAACTCAACAGGGGCGGGCGCTGCCCTACTCAGGACTCAGCGCTCAAGTTCAGGGTGTGTGGTCAATCATTTTATGCCTGATATTGTTTGAAGTTATATTTTATTTACATTGGCAGAGAGCCTTCCCTCCCCCATATTTCGCTCTTTCCCCCTAAATTGATGATTTGCACTTCAAGGATGCCTTTCCTTTGAGCATCTTAAATGCTTTAAAATTTTAATCATGTTAAGTCTCCCCTGGGCCTTGGTATGTTGGCAGTGGAGAGAGGAAGCAGAGATAGGAAGAGACTTCTGTCGAAATAAACCTGCCTCTGGGTGAAGTGTGGCTCTTCAGGTCGGAGAGGGAAGGGTTTTCCAGTATGTGAAGCATGGTCTCTCCTGAGAGAGTGTGTGACGCCCAGGGCCCCTTGTCTGCGCTCCCACCGCACGCCCTTGGGAGGCAGGGAGAGCATTCCCGAGGGCCACGGCCACGGCCAGGGCCCGGTTACTCCCCAGCCCTTCCTCGATGAGTGGGTGCTGGAGGCCTTTGGGTAAGACCCGGAGGAGGCCTTCTGGGAGAGCGGGCTGGGCCTCTTCTTGGGGCGGTGGAGGGCCTCGCTTGGCTGGAGTGGGTACGCGTGGAGGATACAGTTGGAGGAGTTTGGGACTGAATCATAGAGGGCCTCAGATGCCAAGCTGACTTGTCGGTCCTTTCTTCGACTCACCACAGGGAAGCACTCGTGTTTTTTTGAGCTGGGTGATGGACACTTAAGGGGAATGGTGTGAATACATTTATCGACATTAAGACTAGCTTTCTGCTCCTTCCTGCTTAGTGACCTTTACTAATTACCGAACCTCTCGGACCCTCAATTTCCTCATCTTTATAGTGGGGATAGTTCTTGTAGCCAAAGACCAACTGCCACTAGGAGGTGTTGGCAAATAGTAGGTGCAGAATAGATGCTGTTTGGAGGGCTGGGGGGAAAGGAAGAAAGCCTAAATATCTACTTGAAAAGACGCTTAACTGTCTTCTTCTTGATCTCTGGAATTTTTTAAAAATCCCTCATCCATTCCTCCCAGATCGATTTGGTTGGTTCATTTGGGCTGGTGGCATGACCCCGACTCACATCAAGGACTGCCTTTTTGGGAAGTGGCCCGGACGTCTTGCCGGCTCTCTTGCCCCCAGCCGTGGTGTCAGAGCGGGGTTCCCGTCAGTGGACAGCCAGCGGGAAAGTGGGTGCAGGACACACCGTCCTTTGGTGGCCCTGTGAACCATGGGCGTGCTGGTCACGTCCCTGAGTGGGGCTCCCGCGGTGAGGGTGCCGGCCTGCCCCCCACTCCCTCCAGGCTCTGGGCGCCCAGTCACCCTCCGCCCACAGCCTTGCCCCTCCTGGGGGGAGGGGAGGTGGCTTTCATCACCCACGCGCTTTTGTGGGCATCAGCAGATCTGTGAATGTGTCTGCTGGGGGTGGCGGTTGGGAAGGGGGACCCAGGCCGCATCCGGCCAGCTAGAGTCAGTTAAAAAAATTCCAGTTGAAAGGAGAGTTTGAAGTTGAGGTCGTGAGTGCAGTATTGGGGGAAAACCACCGTAGAGCCAGAGAAGCTGACAAATGACCCTCTATGAGAAACTTTTCTCTAAAGAAAATTAAAGTTTCGCTCTTCTGGAGTGATGCCATGCTGTCTCTGGGGCTCACACACGGTGGAAGCCGGCTGTGACTGACGGCGCAGAAGTGATGGGCTCTTCCCCCAGCCTTCTGGTGAGAGTGAGGAAGAGCCTGCCGCCTCCTGCCCCCAGCACCGAGGGGGCCAGCTTGCCTGGGCTGCGGCAGACCTCGGGGTGGAGTCCGGGGCACCCAGGGGGCTGTTAGTGGTGTGGGGAGGCTTCAGGCCCCCTGTGACTCTCCCCACCCTAACTCCTGGCAAGTGGTGGGTCCCCTGTTTGGATCAGAGGAAGAGGTATTTGAGAGAAGGCCAGAAAAACAATGGCACGGTGAGCCGGGAGATGTATACATACATATGTAGTTTCATGTGTATAATTTCTCGTTCCTGCCATTCGTGTTTCTGAGATCTTTGGGGAGAGAGAAGTCACTTTGGGAAGGTGTGAGTTTCAAAGCGGGCAGTGCCCCGCTGCCTAACTTCCAGCAGATCCAGCGGCTGTTGGCTTAGTGGAAGGAGGGGCGCGGTGAGGCTGCCTGGGGCAGAGACCAGGCACGCACAGGAGCTGACTGCCCAGGTTCTGGCCGAGATCCGGGAAGAGGCAAGGTGTTTCTGGGAAAAATCTGTGAAGTCTCCTCGCTGGCCCAGCAGAAATCATGAGGTGAGAAAACAGCCAAACCTGGCCAAGCCCACGCCCCCTTTTGGTTCTTCCACTTTTCTCCTCATGGACCCTCTCCTGGAAGCTCTGCTTGCGTGGGTGATGCTGAGACATACAAGCCGGGCGGATGTCCAGGTGGAAACACACCCACAGGCACGCTGTACACATGCCATAGTGAGATCCTTCCATACGGATGTTAAATAAACGCCACTCTCTGGGGACCCCCAGCCCCCAGCTGCCCTGTTCACCTTCCCTTGGGACCCCCGCTCCATGGTCTCCGTCCCCACTGCAGGGCCTCCTGGACCTGGCCTCCGTGCGTGTGCCACAGTGGTGCTTAGACACGCTGAGCTTGGCTCCTGTAGAGATGCTGCTCGAATCAAAGCAGGTGTTGGCCTGGTCTCACTGCCGTGACCTGAAATGTGGCCTCCCCCTTGAGGCCACCTTTGACCCTGTGTTGCTGCTGGGGACCCTCGTTCCAGTGCTGTGGTCTTGGGCCCTTGCCTCCACACTGCCCTATGGTGCGGTTTTTCGGGAGGACCTCCTGGCGCTTCCACAGGCAGACCTCCCAGGTGGGATCTGGCTCAGGCCGGGCCTGGCGAGGAGCCCTTCTCCGTGGAGAGTTACGCTGAGTGCGCTGGTGCAAGCCTCCCGTGGACACTCCCGCCCTCGCAGTAGAACTTGACCTTGCTTTCCTAACTGCTGTGAGGACGCTCTGACCTTTGGCCACGTGCTTGAGCTTAAGGGTGAACTCCCAGTGTGGAGGTTCCCGTTTATCTGTCCATTCGGGAGAGCCTCCCCCATAGGCTCGAGGAGCCAACAAATCCTTCCCTGCGGGGCACCGCCCCCTCTGCGTCCCTTGCCCAAGGTGGGCGGGTCTGGGCCCCTGCTCGCATCTGCCTCCTGCGGGGCAGGCTGAGGCACTTGGCATTTCTGCATTTAGTCATGACCGTAGGCCCGGGAAGCATGTGTCATTGTGCACGGATTGGATTTCTTAGCATGCTAGCACGAAGATGGCAGTGATTCATCGTGGCTGGATTTGAAAAAACCAAAAATGGTCACATTGAATCTCACTCCTGGCCTTCCATTTAAATAGCTTTCCTCGGCTTTGGGAGTCCTGTGCCCCTTGCTACGGCTCTTACGGGGGCTGCCTGGTCACCTGTGGCTCAGCCTGCCCTTGGGCTGCCCGCCCTGGCCCCCCAGGCCCCTCCTTCTGGCCACCTGGTCCTGCCTGCTGACTCTTTGGGAGGAGGAATGGCCTGGACAGCTGGGGATAGAGTCACTGAATTCCCAGAGCCCAAATCATGACCAGCGTTTTGGTAGGGACGAGGGTGCTTGCGGGGGGCAGCGGTCACTCTAGCTCAGGGCCTCTCAACCTCCACACAGTTGACAGTTTGAGCCGGGTAATGTTAGTTTTGGGGGCCGGAGGTGCTGCCCCGTGCGCTATAGCCATTTAGCAGCTTCCACTGGATGCTAGGGGTACCACCCACCTCAGTGGCAGCCACTGACATCGTCTGCAGGCATTGCCGGGTATCCCCAGCGGGCAGGGTCACCCTCACTTAAGAAGCCCTGCCGTAGTCAGTGTTAAGTGTGATTTCTTTTTGTTTCCTGCTGTCTTCATGGAGCCGGACTGCCTCTCTGTGTGGTCTGGGGTGGATCCCTTGGAAAGGGTTTCCACTTAATAAACACGCTATTAGCCTCCACTATGTGCCAGGCATGGTCCTAATACTTTACAGATACTCATTCATCGACTCCACGTTAGGGTCCTTTTATTCCTCCCATTTTACTGATGAAGGCTGAAGCACAGAAAGGTTCAGTCACTTTCCCAAGGTTGCAGAGCTAGTGGGTGGCACACCCAGGGTGGTCTGGGCGGCCAGTGGGTGGGATGGGGCTCGCTCTGGCTTCCCAGGCTTCCCGTGCCCCTTCTGTGCGCCGGCAGTGCCCGTGTCCTGCTGATGGTGGCGGGACATTCCTGGAAGGCGTTCTGGAGCAGATGCGCCCACAGTCATCCTCTCATGGGAGGGTCCTTTCTCCGTTTTAACCCTGTGCTCTCTGGAAGGTCTCACGTGTTCTTGTCCTCAGGTCTCTGCCTGTCCTGAAGTCCTCAGCTGCCCCCTGGCAGGAGCAGACATGCAAACAGGCTGGGGTCCCTTTCACATGTTCTTTCAATGAGTATTATCGAGCACCTACTATGTGCCAGGCACTGCTTGGTGTTTGGGGTGCAGCAGTGAATAGAACGGAGACAGAATCTCGGACCCTGGGGAGCTTTCACCCTGGGCGCAGCTGGACTAAGCACCATAGGTAGTAAGTGACATAGTGTGAGAAGGGGCTGAGTGGGGGCGGCGGGAGGGGTCAGGAACAGGGGAGGGGAAGGTTACAGTGAGTGCAGAGCCCATGGGCACCATGGGGAGGTGTGGGTTGAGCAGGTTGCAGCTGAGACCCAGAGCAGGTGAGTCCCTGGCTCACTCTGCCTGGGTGCAGCCCCCGGCTTCAGGGCGTCCAGCCTGTTGGGTGCTCTCTGTGTTCCTTGGTTTCCTTTGCTAAATGCATGAGCCACTTTTCTTTCCTGGAGTCTATCACCTCTGGTCTCCCAGTGGTGGAGTTTCCTCCGTCCCATGGCAACGTGGGGTCTTACATTCTTGCCCCGCACGGAGTCCTGGGCGAGGAGCGTTCTCATCCTGGTTAATAATGCGGAATGCACACCCCCAGGTGTGCCCCAGTCCTTAAAGGGACTGCTTTAGGTGCCGCAGGTTAATTTGCTGCTTGACTTTGTGGAATGTGCTTGTGGAACGGTCTCGTGGTGTGATTTCTGAGCTGATCTCTGCGGGGCCGGGCTGGACTGGGCGAGCATCTGTACCCTGTTCACCGTCAGGCACACCGTTCAATCACATGGCTCGTTTGTAGGGTGCTTTCCACACACAACACCGTTTAGTGAGAAGTCCCGCTGGTCCCCACTACGATGGCGTCTCGGCGAGTTGCTGTGGTGATGGGACTTGTGGGTTTCTCATCTTCAGGAAACCGGGGGTCAGGGGCCTGCCCGGTCACTGGGCTCTGGAGAGGTTGTTCTTGACAGTGGGGTCGTGGTGAAGCGCTGCGATTTGTGATGTTTGTGGGAAATAAAATGGACGTGTGACTTAGTTGCCCACAGCCCCTTGAGGGACGGCGGGAAATCACAGGTCCTCCTGTTGCTCAAGGGCGAACATCCAGCTGCTTTTCATAGTAGCCACTGGCGTTTGTGAGGGGCCATCAGATGCCTTATTGGGGTGTGGTGTATGCCGTGCGTCCAGCGTGTTTCTGGATGAGAAACCAGAACGTGGATGTGGCTGCAGAGAAGAGGTCATTTTAAAGGCCTCAGACTCGGGAGCCCTTCGAGTTTTCTTCGTCTCCGCTTCAGGGGCCAGTCCAGAAAGGGAGCACATCTCTTCCTGAAAGGGTCCTTCTCCAGAACAGGGACACCCTTCACACGAGTCACCCTGCGGGAGCGTAGGAGCTGATGCACAGTAAAGGCCTGTGTTTTAGCGACGCCCGTAAATTAACACTGACTCTCGTGTGTGGGGCTGTGTGTGACTGTCCTGGATGCTGAACC
>NW_006776681.1:307654-319784 GCF_000442215.2 Lipotes vexillifer
CTGACCGGGCTGGCCTGGCGTGGCAGCCTTCAAGACATTGCCCTGGTCCTTCCTGCCTCAAGGGCTTCCCCATTGACCGAGACCCTTGCTCTGTGACCTTCAAGGCATGTCCCCTTCCTCCTTTCCCTCTGCCCTCTCCCGCCACCCCACCCCCCACCCCAGTTCCTCTGTGCAGTAAGTGATGCACCTGTTTTTCTTCCTATCTCACTTTGGATGATCACTGATGTCCCCCTTTGTCTGGAATATACCCTTTTTCGTCAAATCTAAGATGCCATTATTTGTAAAATCATTTTATGTACCACTAGGAAAGAAAAAACACCGTCTGTTGAACTGTGACGCAGTGATTTCTTATCAATGTTTTTACTTTCTACTTATTTAAAGAGCTCTTTTAGACTTAATTAGACATCGATTTTTCCATTTATCACTCTTGTGCATAGATTAAAAAGGAAAATATATGTGAAATACATTGGGTAGCGTGTTCCTTAAAATTTTCCAGTGTCTGCTTTTTGCCTCAGAGATGTGAGTGCCTGTTTTCCTGAGACAAAGTCTTCCTTCCCCTGTGCCACCAAGCTCTTTGGTGGATGCAGCATTTCCTACGAGCCCTGGGTTCTGGGCTCTCACCATCGCTTGGCATTTTATAGAGTTGGCCAACTTCTGACTCTTCTGGGAATTTTGCCTAGCTCCCCAATTCACCGTCCACTTCTGTCGCACTTGATTTGCTGTCTGGGGATTACTAGTGCTTGAGTGTTGCTTCTAGGATTTTCTTCCAAGGCACCAACATGCATCCCACAGACTCTGCTGCTGGCGTGTTTTGTGTTTGAGGTAGTGCTGGTCATGACGGTGCGTCGCGGCCCAGACCTGGCCACGGACGGCATCGGAAGGTGTCACGAGCTGCACCCCAATTGCATGTCAAACTATGAAAAAAAAGTGCATCTTAGAATTCGTGAGTTAGGGTCTTTCTTTTTCTCAAGTGTCAGTTACTTCCCTCTCTGAGATCCCAGCTCCAGGCCCCCTGGCCTTGATAAAGGGAAATGGTAGCCTCATCAAAATGTGTACATTCGCATCTGTTCACTCCCAATCCATGTAAACAGGAGTTCCTGGTTTTTATTTTTGAGCGATTAGCAGCTGATGAGTGTGAACCCGGGTCTCAAGGTTTTTAAGCATTTTCTGGCTACAAGTTACCCTGTTGAGTGCTGGCATCTGCAGAAGTGAACACGGTGCTCTGTCACTCTTTAAGGAGCTCACAATCACTGACCAAACAAACTAGAGAAAGATCTAAAAAAATAATAATTAGGGGTAAGTTGACTAGGGTCTGGATAATAGGTGAAATTTAAGGCATTATTATCAGTTTTATTTAGTGGCAGTAATGGCCTTATGCTTATGTTTTTGAAAATCCTTTTCTTTTGTATTGATTTGGCCAAAAAGTTTCTTCAGATTTTTCCTAAGATGGTACGGGAAAACCCAAAAGAACTTTCTGGCCAACCCAGTAGATACAAACTGAAGTACTTATGGATGACGCAGGGACGCCGAGCCTGTGGGAGAATTGTGAGGGAACAGGATTGGCCGAGTGTGTTGTTGAGTGACTGATGGGCATATGGAGTTCATCATACTATTTTATTTTTGCCTACTTAAAAAATTTTATTTAAAAAGTTAAAAAATTTTATAGATGTATGTAGCTTAAATTAGCAAAGCAGCAGAAAACTATAGTGTTTTTTTAAAAAGCAAATTTAAGGCTTTGTAATGTGGTCAGTGAAAGGTTTCTGCTCCCAATTTCCAGTGTGCGTGTGCGTGTGCGTGTGTGTGTGTGTGTGTGTGTGTGTGTGTGTGTGTGGTGGGGCTGGAGGCTTCCCCTACACAACCAGTCGGTGCTCAGTGTCCTGCAGTTCAAGCCAGTTCTGACACTATCCACCCGGAGATACATCAGGTCCCACAGGTTAAGGGCTCAGTCCTACAAGACTGCTCCCCCGCCCTGCTTTCAGATGCCCTTCGCAAGCGCCAGTGGTCACCTGTACTTCTGACCAACAGGGTATCAATCATAGGTTCCCATCAACCCCTCCTTGGGTTCAATTAATTTGCTAGCGTGGCTCAGAGAACTCAGCAAAGAAGTTTATTTATTAGATTTCTGAATTGTTACAAAGGATATTCAAGGATACAAATTAATAGTCAGATGAAGAGACACACAGCAGCTTGAGGCACCTCGTGGTGCTTGGGGTCCAGCATGGTGGCACATGGATGTGTTCTGGTTCCCCAGCCCGGAAGCTCTCTGAACCGGCCTTTTGGGTTTTCACGGAGGCTTCACTCCATAGGCGTGATTAATCAAGTCATAGGCCATTGGTGACTGAGTCAGCCTCCAGCCCCTCTCCTCCCAGGAAATCAGGGGGTGGGACTGAAAGTTGCACCCCTCTGTTTACGGTTGGTTCCCCTGGCAACCAGCCCCCATCCACAGGTGCTTCCAAAAACCTCATTGACATAAGCCCAGTAGTGGTGGAAAGGGGCTTGTGAATAACAAGACACCCACGTCACCTTTGTGGCTCAGAGGACAAGAGACCAAGTAGAACAAAAGATGCTCCTGTGGCTCTTACTGTTCAGGAAATTCCAAGGGTTTTGGGAGCTGCCAGCCAGAATCAGGCACAAAGACCAAATACACATCTGAATGACCAAGTATATATTTCTCATAAATCAAAATGTCACAGTCAGTAAAAACATACACCAGCCTCGATACCTTCTGTTATTTAGGAATATATCCAGCGATGATTCTTTTAAAAGAATACTTCAGAGGTGGCCTAAGGCCCTGAATTGTCAGCTGTATCTCCAGGAAAATAGTCTTACATTTGGTACTGTTTCTTCTCTAAGAATTACCGAAATTCTTTGGAAATTGCTACTTCTTGTGAACCTTTTGATGGTAGGGTAGCAATTTAGGTAGTTTGTCAGATTGCTTACTTTTGACCAGACCTCTTAGTGGCCCGGAGACCCTGTCGCACAGCAGCGTTTGGTGTGGATGTTTTATTACATTGCCGACCGCTTCTCATGTGACAGGCATCTGGAGGGCAGAACACACACGCCTGTACATTCACACATCGCAGGCAGTTTGCCTGCTGTCATATGTGACCCATTCGGGCTGTGGATGATTTGGGAAGCTACAGTGGAGACCTTTAATAAATATATAGTATTCCTTTCTGTTTCCCCAACAGGATATTAATGTGAAAGCCTCATATTTTACATTGTATTTGTAAATAAGAGGTTTTTGACAGATGTATGGTGCTGCATGTTTTCTGTAAGGTATAAATTCCTGGTGCTGCAAATTTATACCAGCGCTTTCCCCGAGACACCTGATTGGAGCTGCCGCTTAATTCATCTCTCCTCCCGGCCCTCTGCACTCACACTCAGTGTCCTTTGGACCCCGAGGTTCTTAACTTGCTCCACCGGTCATGTGGTAGGAGGGTTGGGGCTGGAATGTGTTTTTTAACATCTTTTTTGGAGTATAATTGCTTTACAATGATGTGTTCATTTCTGCTGTATAACAAAGTGAGTTAACCGGGCTGGAATGTTAACGTTCCCCGGCTGTGGCCATCCTGGTCTCAGAACTGCAGCCCTGAGTCACCATCAGCTTACGAATGGCAGGTTTCTCTCTTGCTGATGCAGAGCTGCCACTTCAGCCTGGAAGGTGCTGATTACCTGGGCCGGTGATCACTCCTTAAGCTTTATATTGCAAAGTGCTGATGTCAGGATCCAGCCCGAGCTGTTCTTGGGTGGTCTGAGCTGTGGGTCTGAGGCTGGGTGGCAGGAAAGGCCACCCAGATGGGCCCCCCCAGAGGCAGATGAGGCCTCCCGAGGAGCCCCCTGTGCAGAGGGCTGCTGAGGCTTGTCCTCCGGCTATGCTTGGTGAGTTACAAGGCCCCAGGCCAGTCTGTATCAAGATGTGACTCTTCTGTTTTCAAAACAAAAGGAGTGTAGGTGAAGTGTCCAATCCCTGGGAAGTGAATCCAACGTGGCTGTAAGTATTGGTACTTAAGGTATAATTTTTAGCTGGAAGAGTTTTTCTCGGGTCACCAGTGGAGAGGGTGTGGTGGTGGCATCTTGTCCCAGAGGGATTTCCTGATGACCTAACGCTCCTTCCCGCTGCACGGAGGGGTGTTTGAAAGTCAAGCTTTCCTGCTCCTGGGAGAGTTTAGCTGAGGTTTCTGCCGGGAGGGGGAGGCTGCCTGCGCCGTGAGTCGATACCCTAGGCGCCCCCGGGTGCTGAGGGGCAGCTCAGCGCCCCCACGCCAGGCGTTCGGAGACCGTCGGGCTGGCTTCTGGCTCCGGCGCAGGGGTCTGCCAGGAAAAGCCCAGGGCAATGCTGCCGGGTGGGTGGCTGGCTCAGCCCATGAGGCCGAAGGGGCCCACAGGATGCGTCGCCCAGGGGCCACCGCCTGGGTTTGAATTTGGCTTCTCTAGTTGGCTCTGTAAACTCAGGCAAGTTACTCGAGCCGTCTGCGCCTCGGTTTCCTCGTGTACCCATCTCCTCACTTTTTTCAACGGGGAATAAATCAGAGCAGGGCCTGGTACCCATGGCATAAGTGTGGATGTGAAGTCTTCTGGCATCAGGGCAGGAGGGGCTGGTGCCCCAGCTGGCTGGGCCATCCTCTGGTTGGCATCACCAGCCCAAGGGCATCTGTGCCCACTGAGCCAGCCCTCCTCGGCCGTGTTTAAGCCAAGAGCCTCCTTTCCCAGGAAGCACCTTCCACCTCTGTGGACCTTGCCCGGGGATTTTGCCCAGGAACGAGGGTGAGGCCAGGGGGCCTACAGCCCTTGCCCCTCTAGTGAGGAAACCGAGCCCCAGAGAGGGTGGCTGAACGCCAAGTGGACCCCAGGTCTCTGGAGGGAGAGACAGGAAGCTGCAGGCCAGAACCCTCTCGATGCCCCCCGCCCGACCCCAGGACATTGTTTCCCAGTTTTACCCCTTAGTCTCTTGTCTTTGAAAATTGTTCCGGGACGTGGTTTTTCACTACGTGGCTGTGTAATTAATTTTTAAAAACGAATTGGCGATTGGTTGTTTTCTATATCTTGAGCTGTTATTATCTGAATACAGCATGTTATTTGGAAACTTTCCCACAAGGTTTTAGTCAGTAAACGTTCTTTTAGTTTCATGAGTTCAGTTTCTGACTTGCTTTTGAAACCGTAGGTGAGTGACAAGTGGAAGACAAATTAATAATCGTGGCAACACCGCAAAGCACCCCTGTGAGGGCCTTGGACTAGTCCTGTCGGTTAATCACTGTTCATGTGATTTCTCTGATGGCCCTGATGAACACAACTTAGAACTAGATTGCAGGTTAATAGATACACTGTGTGATGATTTCAAGGAGAGAAATCCACATGAAAACCTGGCGTTTGGTTATGATAATCCAAGGAGCCTGGCTATGACGTCAGACCCGGATGCCAATGCCGCCGTTACTGCCTGTGACCCTTCGCGTCTTTGTCTGTGAGAAGGGAGTTGATGGAAATGAGTGAGTTGGTGGGGACGATGCCGGTGCAGTTTAATGAGGGCTCCTTTTATTTTCACTGGCGCGTGTACTCACCCTTCTTTCTCATAGATGCTTCTGGGGCGACGCTGGGCCCCTCTGGCGGAGCAGGGGCCTGGCTGGGGGCAGACACCCAGGTGGAGGGTAGCTTCGCGGTGTGCGTCGGTGACTAGGATGTAAATCAGGGCAGAACCCTGAGGAAGGAAGCTCTCCCGCCCTCTGTGCTCTCCCTCCTGCTCTCGGGCCTGCCGTGGACCTGGGAAGCTCCCTGTTTTTGTTCAGGTTGAAGCTGTGGTGCTGAGCGGGGCCAGAAATGTCACATTTGGGGCACGTTTAAGAGAGAGAGAGACTGTGCTTGGCCAGAGTGCAGTGTATGTTCCCAGGGACACCGAGAGCAAAGCAGACCTAATGGATTAATGGGCGTGATGGAGCAAGCTGGTGGGATGGTAGTTTCGTGGGTGTCTGGCTGCAAGTCCTGCCTTTGCAGTTTGCAGATGTTCCGGCGGGCAGTCTCCTCCCGGGGCCTCAGAGCCGCCCCCCCCCATGGGATCCCCGTGCTCCATGCCCCTCCCCCTTGGTGCTGAGCTGGGGGACAGTCTGGCTCTGGTACTTTCCGTATTTTCTTGGTTACTTATTTATTCCGGGGAGGGAGTGTTGGAGCTCTGAGGAGAGTACTAGTTTCAGAGGCCTGCACACATAGAAACAGCGCACAAAGCCTAGAAACCTAGCTGTTGCCCCAGCTGACAGGGGGCTATATGCACAGACCATGCACTTTTTTTTTTTTTTTTTTTAATTTTTGGCTGTATTGGGTCTTTGTTGCTGTGCGCGGGCTTTCTCTAGTTGCGGAGAGCGGGGGCTACTGTTCCTTGCGGTGCGCGGGCTTCTCATTGCGGTGGCTTCTCTTGTTGCACAGCACAGGCTCTAGGCGTGCGGGCTTTAGTAGTTGTGGCACGCGGGCTCAGTAGTTGTGGCGCACGGGCTTAGTTGCTCCGTGGCATGTGGGATCTTCCCGGACCAGGGCTCGAACCCGTGTCCCCTGCATTGGCAGGCGGATCCTTAACCACTGTGCCACCAGGGACGTCCCCAGACCATGCACTTTTAACTGCTAATTAGGGACCCGGGATGTTGGAGCCGTGGGTGGGCCTGAGCTCTGCTCCACCAGCCCTCGGATGTTGGGCCAGGTGCGCATGGGTTGGGGGTTCTGCATCTCCGGGATCCTGCTGGTCCAGCAGAGAGCAGGGCTCACAGCCCCCCGTCGTTCTGGGTCCCTCACCAGGCACCACTGTTGAACCCCAGGACTCCGCAGGCTTCTGAGCATCTGCATCCACTAGACTGTGAGCGCCTTGAGGGCCGGCACCTGCTCAGCCCCTCCCCTTTCAGCTCTGCTTCCCAACGGAGATTCAGCAGCAGCCACAGTGATGCACCTGCCCCAGGGCCATCAGGGGAGTGAGGCAGATGAGGGCCTGGGAACGTGCGTTCTGGGAGGGGTGAGGGTTGGGGGCCACCAAGGCAGCATTGGGTAGCTCTATGTGGAGCTCCAAGGGAGCTCACAGACTCATCACAAAGGACCGAGGAGGGCACCTTTGAGGGAGAGCTCATGACTAGAAGGATCCAGCCATGAGGATGTGGTGGAAGACTGTCCAGGCATGGAGAACGTCATGTGCAAACGTCCTGGGGCCAGAATGAACTTGGTGTGCTTGGACAGTCTAAAGCAAAAAGGTCAGCGAATAGAAGCGTGGTGGGCAAGGGCCACACAGGGTCGGAGGGTGCTCAGGGCATGGTATGCATTTAGGAATTTGTTTGTGCATGTCACCATATTCCCTGGGTGTGGCCTGGCACCCGGCACATCGTTGGCGCTCTGGTTGGTGTTCTGTAATATCGGTGAGCGAGATGAGGCTCAGACTGGTGGGGTCGTGGTGGTGAGAAGGGCCGCGAGCCTGGGCTCAGCAGAGGGTCTTCTGCACTGTTGTGAGTCGTCCTGGCCCTGCTTTCCCTCTCCCCTGGGCTTTGCTCCTGCTGGCTGTTACAGCCTGGGGTTAGAGAGTCACTGTGCGGCTTTCACGCCGAGCCTCCTGTCCGTGACAGCCGTGGTCTGGCAGAAGTGCTCAGCCTAGGGAGTCGCTGTCATTTCTGGGTGCGGATCTGGCTTCTCTGCACTTGCAGCAAGAATGTGGACCTGAAGACAAGGACAGCGTCCACCTTTCCCTCCAGAGGCGCTGTGTTGATGCTGCAGCTGCTTGGGCCTGGCTCTGTTTGTAGGTTAAGCTTTTAAATCATCGCCCCTTAATTGGTGTTGGTGCCGCTTCACCTTGTCTGAGGACAGGGGGCTGTGCAGGGACTCAGGGGACAGGAGAGAGGTCGTGGGTGATAGGATTTAAATTGTGTTTAACCAGCCTAGTCCCTTCCGGCTGTGTTTAGAAAAGAGTTTTTCATTGTTAACCCTCCTTCCACCGATTCATCATCGTAAAACGCTTCTACATTTAGATGGTCATCTCTGGACAGACACCTAGTTACAGTGGGTTCTGAGCAGCCTGGCCTGCCTGTGTGGGGAGAGACTGCTAGACTGGGAGTTAGGCATGTGATGTTCTTGTATTCATTACGTTCCTGAGTGTTTGGAGCGACCCCTGGTTTGTCATTTTAACGCTCTGTGCCTTGGATGAGCACTTGTAAAACTGTGGATATACTACTGGCTGGCGGTGTAGGGGCTTGGAGCTGCAGGGACATTGGACAGACTGGATGGAGGTGGATTTATGTTTGTGAAATGTTGGGGCACCTCTAGGCGACACTTGGAACCCATGGGGGTGGGCACCCAGTCCGCACTTCAGGCAGCGCCCCTAAAGTCATTTGCGGAAGGCAGCAGCCCCTTCGGTAGCATCTGTTGGAACTCTTCAAGCGACCTGTGAAGGGTCTGAAGCCAGCCTCCCAAGTTGAGGAAGGAATGCGGTTGCCGCCAGACATGTGCCGAGGGACCGGCGAGATTTGTCCACCTTCGTGGACTGTAGAGAACTAGTGATAGGATTTATCCCGGGACTTGGCGTTCTGAGGTGCGAGAGGAGGAACTGAGAAAACTGTGCCCTCAGTTATTTGGAGAGGGGGGCACAGAGTCCTGTGAGCCGATGGCATCTGGCGTCATTGGAGCGAGAATTTAGCGAGAGGGGAGTATGGTGGTCAGTGATGCAGCAGCATCACTGCCCTGCGTGCTAAGTGGTGAGCTCGGCCTCTAAGAACTAGCAGGGCTTCTCCTAGCTATTCTCCCCGTCCTTTGGTGGTGGGCATGGGGGTTGGAAAAATGCATAGGTCCAGGGGAGAGACGGGAGGGCAGCATAGGAGGGGAGGACTTCCTACAGCAAGGCAACTCACCCTTTGGACATCAGGCTTTCTCTCTCTTAACATTTTTTTTTGCGGGCGGGGGGGTTCCTTCATCGGCCGAGGAGGAAAAGAGCTGTAAAATGAGCGGGTTTCTTTGTGTGCTCAGGAGATTTATTTGCCTTTTCACCCCTTGTTCCTCCTCCTTCGTTTCACCCACATACAGCACAGAACTTTTGCAGCGACAAGGATTCAGTTGTAGCCTGGCTCTCTGGGTGGGATCTCTTGGAGCGGGTCATAACTTGTCATTAATAACGGCTTGCTCAGGGCACAGCCCTGTCTTCCCAGCTGTGTGTCTGCCCTGCCCTGGTGCCTGTGGGACACTGAGTGCACCCTGAGGGAGGGGGCAGAGGGCGCCTGGTCCCTGGATCCCCCTGGATCCAGTCTCAGCCCTCCTTCCTGCTGTGTCCTCGCACAGGTGCCCTTCCAAGGCCTTGTCACCCCGTCTGCGAGGTGGAGACAGGAACAGGGCCTACTTCACGGGGCTGTTACCAGGATTAGGTGAGGTGTTGCCTCTTAACCCTTTGCCCATAGGTAAAAGTGTTCCGTACATTGTGTGTGTGCAGGGGTGTGGGGGGTGTGTGCCGCGCGCGTGCGTGTGTGCTCGCACCTTAACTCAGCTGCTGGAAAGTCGTTTTATGTCTGCAGCTAGATACACGTACACGTGTGCACACAGATGCCGACACGGGCACGCCTCTTTCCTTCGTCCTGGCCAGAAAAGGCGTACACGGCAAATTTTGTTAGAAATGCGAAGTCGTTTTGTGGAGGTCAGCACGTTTTCTTCCATCCCAGGGAGCCACGTGTTTCACCTGGGAAGGTGCCGGCAGAGGTGCAGGTGGAGGCCCCCGGCTGGGTCCTGGCTTCCGCGCTCTTCTTTCACGTGCCGGACGGACGCACAGCCCCTTCGAACCCGGCACACACGACCCCGGGGAGCAGGGACCCGCCTGTTAGGGCGTGCTTAGGGTTCATATTTTGAGAGCTGTCTCATCTGACGACCAGCCCTAATTACTGAATTTCACATGTGAAAATCCTGCAGGGTGAAGGACTTTGCCTGTTGGTTGCACTCACATTGCTGCATTGAAGTGAAATCTCAAGGACTGCAGTAGCCTCAGACCGGCTGCTGCCACCTTCTGTCTTCTCGCCCTCCTCCTTCTCCCCGGGTCTTCGTCGGTCTTCCCTGCAGCTTGTGTCTTTCATCCTTTTACGCCCCTTCCCCCGCCCAGCCTGGGTGCTGCACCCCACTACCCCCAGTTCACACTGTAGACCAGTGGTTTTCAATCTGGCCACATGTTAGGAACAGCTAGGGGAGATTTTAAAAATACAGATGCCTAGAACCTACCCCAGGCCAGTTAAATCAGAACATCGGCTCTTGAGCTGAAGCGTGTTTTTAAAAACTCATGGAGTCCAGGGACTTCCCTGGTGGTCCAGTGGTTAAGACTCCGCCCTTCCACTGTAAGGGGCATGGATTTGATCCCTGGTTGGGGAACTAAGATCCCGCATGCCACTCGGCCAGAAGGGGGAGAAAGAAAATTCATGGAGTCCTCACGTATATATTTGGTCTATTTTGTAGGATTTGAGCTTGAGTTTGGTCTTTCTTTTGGAAGACTTGGGTGCTTGCTTTTATATTCAGGGATGAATATTGATGGGCATACAATGAAGTGCCCGTTGGATTACTGAGTGGTGCTCTTGTCATAAGCACTTACTCAGGAAGCTCTGAGAAGCTTGCTGTTTACAATAAAAGTAACGAACAACAGATATGAAAATGACAGTTTGGAGCTTAAAGAAACTACAGCTTCCTTACTGGACTGAACGAATATCCGGAGTGGCTTGAGGTGTTCCGTAGTCGAGCAATCTTGGATTCTATTTTCCTATCTTATTTTAATCTGGGGTTGCTTTGTTTTCGTTGTTGTTTGCAGGGGGAGGTATTACCCCATGTGTGAGGGTCAGTGGCCACGTGGATGTAATTCTCAAGGAAAACTCTGGATCAGGTACCAGCTGATTGGAAGGAAGCACTGGGAACTTTTTCATGATTAGAGGACTCTCGTCGTCAGTGTCCTACGAGCCACTCAGGGAAATGAACAAAGCCATCCCTTCCAGTCTGACCTGGAATCGGCGGGGGGGGGGCAGCGCCCCGCACAGCACCCCGTCTGCTCCCCCCATAGCCCTGCACATGCCCCCTAGAGGGAAAGTAGAGGCTGTCCAGCAGGGTCCTTTGCCCAGTAGCCGAGACCCTCACTCGGGAAGGATCCCTTCCAGTCTGACCTGGAATCGGCGGGTGACGCGCAGCGCCCCGCACAGCACCCCGTCTGCTCCCCCCATAGCCCTGCACATGCCCCCTAGAGGGAAAGTAGAGGCTGTCCAGCAGGGTCCTTTGCCCAGTAGCCGAGACCCTCACTCGGGAAGGATCAGGTGGTGCGGGCTGGATGTGAGCGGGGGCGTGTGGAGTACCCGCGCTTCCGAGGTTTCTGATGTCCCTGGACTTGGGCTTATTCCTCTGTTGGAGGATAATAAACTGCACAGGATTTACCAATGGCAAAGTAGGTTTTCCAGGGGGCAGTTGGAGTTCTGTGTCTGTTTTCTTTACTTCTGTACCATTGTGTGCGTGTAACACATTTGTAGAAACAGTCGAGGCTTACGTGATTATTTTCTTCAGAAGACTTCTCTTTACCCACTGCTCCGTTTTCCAGTGGGTAAAGAGAGGCCAGCGAGCTGTTTCAGACAGAACTTAGAGAATCACCCTGGGTCTCTGGGTTTCATAGGTTTGGAAACTAGATGGTATTAGTTCATCTAGAAGGTTATCAATCAAAGCCCGGGGTTTCCATGAACCAGTATTGTAAAGTGTTGGTAAATAAGGATTCTGGGTCATGAATTGCTGATGGGAGCGGAGCCTGGGGGAGAGGGCTCTGGGGTGCGTGTGCTCAGGAAACCAGCACCGCTGGGCGAGCAGCTGTTCTCCTAGGCATGTTTCCCCTCCCTCTGTGGAAGCTGGATCGGCCTTCATTCTGGGGATGTTTCCGTGCGTCGAATCAATACCCTCTCCCTAGGGTGCTGATGGAGATTCATTTTTCAAAAACCCAGTGAGTAGCTTGTTAAACTGTTGTCTCAGCTCCAAATCCTTCTAGACTCCCCTCTGTGCCGCTGGAGCTAGGACTCTGCACAGCACGTTTGTGCCCTCCAGGACGGGCGGCGGTCCAAGCACCAGCCCAGCGGTAGGCAGGGAAGGGGCTTGGTCCCTCCTCTCTGTCCCGTCCGTCCCCCGTCCC
>NW_006776681.1:319810-366519 GCF_000442215.2 Lipotes vexillifer
CCCCCCCCCCCCCCGCTCTGGAGCAGCCCCCGGGGACACGCCTCCCTCTTAGCTGCCCCGGAGAACCCGCTAGGCCCTCCTCCCAGCACAGAAAGAAACAGCCTCGTCGCCATCCTAGAGACCCCAGCACCAGCTGAGCAGACCCCCTTCTCGGGGCGGCCTCAGGCCCTTCCTCTGAGTTTGTAAGGCTCACTGATTCCACTTGGTTCCCTCCAGCCCAGGGGTGGTGGCTGCTTCCTGCACTTGCTGCCTGCCTCATACCTTGGAGTTTTCCTTGTGCCCTTTCAGTTACCTAGTTAAGAGCTTGATACCGAGTTAACGATTGAGGGTGAAGCCTCTGTTTAAAAGCTTGTCCGTTGTCTGAATTCTAGAAATCGGATCCTGACGGACGCATCTGGCATTCTTCTTAACATTCTTCAGTAAGCAGTCAGCAGAACTATTTCCCAAATATATTATAGTTAGATTACAGCCTACCTTACATTCCTTGGGTGTTTTGCTTCAATTCTTCTTTGAGATTAGAGAGAGCTATTTCCTGGAAAGATGGCCACAGATGGCTCGCATCATTCATTCTGTTGGTTCTCTTTGGCTTTATTTTTGGAGGGTGACATCGTACCACCTTATCTCCCACTTCTGTGTCCATTATGGAACAGCTCTGAAATTTCCTTCCACTTCTAGATGATGGCTGTTGTGTACTTAAGCTACGTATACTTCTAAAAAGATTTGAGGCACTTTATGGGAAAAAAGCATATTATGTGTAAACACAGATTCATTAGAACAAGAGTTCAAAGATCTAGGGCTGGCTTTGTGGTAGAGGCGTAGAGTTGGTGGGCGGGCTGGGGTGAGCCGCGCTCCAGGTGGCGCCCGGGAGCCCAGCGGGAACCACGGCCAGTACAGTGGTAGCAACTGGACTGATCATTGCTGCTGCAGGAGTTGTAGGCCGTTACGCTTTGCAAGCCATGAAGCATATGGAGCCTCAAGTACAACTTTTTCAAAGTCTACCGAAATCTGCCTTCAGTGGTGGCTATTACAGAGGTGGGTTTGAACCCCAAATGGCAAAGCGGGAAGCAGCATTAATACTAGGTATAAGCCCTACTGCTAATAAAGGAAAAATAAGAGATGCTCATCGATGAGTTGTGCTTTTAAATCACCCAGACGGGGGAGGATCTCCTTATATAGCAGCCAAAATCAGTGACGCTAAAGATTTACTAGAAGGTCAAGCTAATAAGTGAAATAAATGTATGATGAATTTTGAGTTCTTATTCATTTATGTATACGAGTACCAGCTTTTTATAATAAAATAAAGCTACAAATTTTAAAAATGATTTAGCACAAGCTAAATCAAAGCCTTGGTATAAATTTGTTTAAATTTGAGGATTTTAAACTGGATTATAGAATATTTATAGGTTAGTACTCAATAATTATGGGTAAATGCATACCAAAAAAAAAAAAGTCTAGGGCCACATAATGGGGGAGTGGGGTAGGGCGGGCAGAAAAAGGAAAAGAAAAGAAGAGGACGGAGGAGAAAGGGTGAAGGGGCATCGGTACTGAGCGTCTCCCTGGGCAGGTCCTGGGGCTGTTCCCGTCTGTGTTGAGTCTGGTACTCAGCGTAACCCTCGGGGAAGGGTTGTTGTGGTCCCCGCCGACAGAGCCGGAGCCCGGGCCCCAGAGAGCCGGCCGAGCAGGGCTGTGTACACATGCCTCTCAGCGGGCCTGCACTCAGGAGACCAGGGCCGGTTCTTCAGTGCAACGCGAACTTGTATCTTGGTAGCCGAAGCACATGGGAACTGTGGTGGGTTGCGTAGCTTTCATTTTCTAATAAAATGAAGCATTTCTTGTGAACAATAAACATTTTCTTAGCCCTCATACTTGATAAGAATCTCGTAGACTTTAATTAAGATCAGTGAACATCCTAATGGCGTTGGGGAAAAAAATACCAAACACCAGATGGAGAGATGCAGACGTGGCCGTTTATTTAAATCAGTACCTGTACTGGTTTAATAAAATCAGTAGTTTATGTTAGGTATGTTTTACCACAATTTTTAAAAATTTTTAAATATTTTTAAAAAGAAAATGAAAAAAGGTAAGGAAATCTACTTGGTTCACTGAAAACTGATAATATGATAAAAATAAAGAACTCCTTATCAGCCGAGCCGAGGCCGGGAGCGTCGGGTCATTGTCGTGTGAAGGCAGGTCTGTGGAGGGGAGACGGTGCCTCTGGCAGTGGCCAGACCCGCAGCTCTGACCTGGTCAAGGGCAACGTGGGCTGCGTCCGTCAGCCTCCATGTCACTTCACTCCTCACAGGCAGCAAAGCGTGTTGCTAAGAGGGCAGGCTTTTGAGAAGTGGGTTTGAATCCACCCTGCACCATTTATTGGCCATGTGAGGTGCTTCATCTCTCTAACCTTAGCTTCTCCAGTTATTAAATGGGGGTGATCATAGCGTTACGGTTCTTTGGATCGAAATACATGTGCTTTTCCCGAAACATCTGGAGAGGTTATGTTCAAAGGAATATACCTGGTAGAACTAAAAGCTATCAGAAGAGACATAAACAGTCAGAGCCCGACAATTTGGGGAGGGGCGATAAAGATGGGGTGGGCGGGGGCTGACCCTGAGTGTGGTTAGGTGCCTGGTACGTGTTATTCCCGCTTTTTAGACGGGAAGCAGGCTGAGACATGCAGAATCTAACCCTGCGTCCTGTGTGCTTGCAGCCCCCTTCGTGGTGGCGAGGATTAAATAAAGAGATGCAGGTACGGCTCTCGGGCTGGAGCCCCTCACAGAGTCCACGGTCCCTGGGTTTTCATGGTGACCTACGCTGGCGCCTCTGTTCAAGCTGCTCTGGCTTCTGAATCACCCCTCCGCCTCTGGTTCCAGGGGTTGGGTAGAGCCTGGCTCTTCCCCAGGCCCCCAGCCGGCGGGGAGCTGCTGCAGCAGGTGGCCCCCGGGTCTGTGGCTGCCCTTGCTGCCCTGGATGGGCTTACAGTGTGACCCCTGCAGCGGCGAATAAAAAGCAGCGCTCACTGCAAGCAGGGCCAGTGCTCGCGTGCTCTTGAAAGCTGTTTGTGTGTGTGTGTGTGTGTGTGTGTGTGTGCGTGCGTGTGTACGTGTGAGCGCATTTAGTCCTTATGAGGCCCTGTGAGGTGGTGCTGTCATCTCCAGGTTGTGGAAGTGTCTGCCGGGTGGAGAAGGCTTGATGGGCTGCCTTGGCGCTCGCGTGGACGTGGTGGGGTTGGAGCCCACCCGTGCCGGCCCCAGATCGACCCTCTCCGCTGCGCTCTGCCCGGCGCCCACTCAGACCAGCCGCCCACTGGGAGAGCTCTGGGGGGAAGTCGCCTGCGGGACACGGCCACGCCGGTGCCCGTGGTGGCAGAGGCCGTCCGGCCCTGTCCCAGCAGCTCCCTCTCACCCCGCCTGTGTGCTCTGCCCGCCGCTTCCCCATCCACCAGCCTTCTGGTGGCTTCCTTGCCCAGTGGCTGCGGGGTGGGGGGCGGGCGTGGCGGGAGGTGGTGTGACCCCAGGCTGGCGTGGCCCCGCCCTGAGAGGCCTGGCAGCCGCCCTTTGCTCTCCTGGAGCCCAGCCGCCGGCCTTGAGCCGTCCAGGCTGCTGCACCAGAGAAGGGAGCCTCCGAGCTGCCCTGGGGCGAGAGGGGCCCCTGGAGGATGGAGCAGAGGCTCCGCCCCCGCCAGGTGCCACCCCAGGAGGACAGGGTGGCCCCAGGGCCCTGAGAGGCAGGAAACTGCGGCTGTTTTCTCGCAGTAGAGTGGCACGCGCCGTGCAGAGCGAGGACCCTGCTCAGCCTTGTGTCAGAAGGAGTGTTTGCTGGAGTGACTTCTCACTGAGCCGTGCCAGCTCCTGCCCCGCTGGCTTTCCGTTTTAAGAAGAACTACACACCAACTACATCTGTGGAGTCTTCTCATTTTAGGACCTGCCAATTTAGGTTGAGCTGTAGTAGAAAATTATCCCCTTTAAGAAGATTTTAATTACTGAACCGAACATATTAAAAACGTACTTATGTGTGATAATTATGACTAAAGAACTCCTTATCAGTGCAGATCAGTCATTTGCTTAAGTGATTTCATCGTGATGTTTGTTAATATGAGGATCTTGTCAACGTGAATCCCGAGCGGCAGGTGACTGTGAGAAGGGATGGCTGCTTATTGCTGAGGGCGGGGATGGGGCTCACTCCCCTCCTCCGTCCCTCCATCCCTCCGTCCCTCCGTCCCTCCGTCCCTCTTACTCGCCAGGAGCTCTTAAATGTTTCTGCCTTTGACCCTCATCTTATTTGAATTTTTTTTTTTTTATCTGTTAGGCAAAGTCCTTCTTAATTCCCAATTAATTCCATTTTTTCCAGCCTTCCCTGGTAATCCTTAGCAGCCTGGGGGTGCCGGGCTGGGAACTGCTGCCCCTGTTAAGTCTCCTTAATATCCCTTCTCTTCTCAAAGACAGACTCGGTTTGGTCTGAAGTACGTACGATCACAGAATCAAAGAGATTTGAAACCTCGAAGGCATTTTTTCTTTTTGGGTCTAATTCATGCAGAGGTCCTCCAGTTCAGTGAAGACTTCCCTTTAGCAGCAGATGGTAAACAGATTCTGTAGGATGAGTAATTCTTTCATTTCTGTCTGAATGGTTTGTTTAGAAGCAAACAGAATGATTCCCTTTTCCCATTAAATATGTTATGAGAACATCAGGATCATACTGAGTTACTGTCCAAAGCTGCATCTGGGAAGGGGGGAAGGAAAGTAACCAAAAATGAAAGTGCTCGTCTGGCATTTCACAGCCTAGACCCAGGATCACGGGAGACCTTACACACCAAACTCTTAATTTAATGAACCATTGATCCAAATTGTTAAAACACTGTGTACTTGCTCAGGAGATACTTTTTTTTTTTTTTTTGGCTGAATTAGGTCTTCGTTGCTGCTTTTTTTTTTTTTTTGGCTGAATTAGGTCTTCGTTGATGCGTGCAGGCTTTCTCTAGTTGCGGCGAGCGGAGGCTACTCTTTGTTGTGGTGCATGGGTTTCTCATCGCGGTGGCTTCTTTTGTTGTGGAGCATGGGCTCTAGGCATGCAGGCTTCAGTAGTTGTGGCACGCGGGCTCAGTAGTTGTGACACGCGGGCTGTAGAGCGCAGACTCAGTACTTGTGGCACACAGGCTTAGTTGCTCAGCGGCATGTGGGATCTTCCCAGACCAGGGCTCGAACCCGTGTCCCCTGTGTTGGCAGGCGGATTCTTAACCACTGCACTGCCAGGGAAGCCCCGAGATACAATTTTTATCATATTGAGATTATCAGTTTTCAGTGAACCAAGTAGATCCTTACCTTTTTTCATTTTCTTTTTAAAAATATTTTAAAATTTTAAAAAGTTGTGGCCAAACATACATAACATAAAATACTCCTTAACTATTTTTAAGCGTGCAGTTCAGTGGCATTAAGTAGGTTCACGTTATTGCTGCAGCCGTCACTACCATCTGTCTCCAGAACTTTCTCATCTTGTTAAACTGAAACTCTCTCCCCGTTAAACACTTAACTCCACATCCCACCCCGGCCCCTGGGAACCACCACTGTACTTTTTGTTCCTATGAATTTGACTATTAAAGGGACCTCCTATGAGTGGAGTCATAGAATATTTGCCCTTTTGTGATTGGTTTATTACTTCATTTAGCATAACGTCTTCAAGGTTTATCCATGATGTAGCATGTGTTAGAATTTCCTTTTTAAGGTTGAATAATATTTCATTGTATGTATCCATTCATCCGTTGGTGGGACAGTTGGCTTAGTTCCGCCTTCTGGCTATTGTGAATATTGCTATTATATTTTAACAAGAAAATGAAACATCATAGTTTAATCTCTCCTTGATATCAGCAAACTTTAGAATATCTTTTTAATCGTGGAAAGTTGCAGTAACATTTACCAAATGTACATTGTGTCACTAATATTTAACTGGCTGGCAATTTAGGGCAGCTTTTACATTTCTGAATCTTTAGGTTTGGCATCGATAAAACAGATAATGATACCAATTCTACTAAGGTTTCAGGGGTAAAAATGAGTTAATATGTATGAGTGTATCATGTAAAAAGAAGTATATAATTCTTAGTAGTTAATACCAGAATAAATTCTGAATCTTATTGTTTGTATTCTGGTGAGCAGATGTTCATAGTAGAGATTTGGAATAACTTCTTTCTTCCAGAAACTTCAAACCCTTACACTCACTCTTTTTAGCACAGACTTGAGCTGCATGGGGGTAGTTTGTGGGATTGGGAGGTTTGGAGGCCTGTCTGGAGGCAATGTAGGTTCTCTGGAGTCAGCCCCCGCCGAATCAGTCTTCTTTCTTCCCCGTCACTTGGTCTGTCTGCTTTTATCCAGTGTGCGGCCCCTCCTGTGAGACAGCATCTCTTTAGACTTTGTGGGCGTGAGTTGTGTAGCTTGTGGATTTGCCGGGGTGTTTCCAGGAATCTGCTTCCTGAGCCCAAGGTGAGGCAGGGCGGTGGGCGGGGTAGCTTTCATTCCATAATGGGGCTACAGTTCTAGCTGAGCTGGTGTCTAGACCCAGTCATTAAGCGAGTCCACCCGCCCGCCCTGGCTCAGATGCTCACGGCTGTGCCGAGTCACCTCCTAGTCTGAGCCCTCCGCAGCCGTCCTCTGACCACGTGCTTGCTTGCTTGCTTTCTGAGAAGAGTTGTGCTCCTGTTGCCCGTATCCACCGGTGGGTGTTCTCTGCTGCGGGTGTTTCCGTGGAGCGCAGGCGGCCACCGTGTGCTACGGGGACGGGGACGGGGGCGGGGGTGGGGGTGGGAGGGAAGGGCGTTGCCCTGGGCTGCAGCAGTGTCGGTGCCCCCGCCTGGCTCACCCGTTTCCTCACCCCTGTTGGCAGGGGTGGGGGCACCCAGGCTGGCTGCCATCCTCGGGAGCCAGCCCGAGGCGCCCGGGGCCGGGGTGGAGGGTGCGTGGCCGGGGCCGGGGGTTGCGGCCGCGGCCGCCGTCCTTGGGAGTCTCGGGCCATCAAGAGGCTACTGCGTGCATTGCTGCGAGTTTCTAGAAATCATTAACACCCCAGTGTGTTTCCGGAACCTCCAGCGAGTCCACACAGCTCTGGCTTCGCCCCGGGAGGGCTTTCCTCCGCCGTCTGAGCTCTGATGCCCAGGAGGTGCCGGCTGGAACCAGGCTGGAGGCGCTGCGGCTGCCCCAGGCTCAGCAGAGGGTGCTCGGCTGAATGACATTCTGGCCGTTGTTCCTCGAAGGAGACGTTTTCTTCCTGGTGTTGTGACGGCTGCCAGGGGGGATCCCCCCAGTCATGTCCTGGAGTCCCCGTGCCCTTGGGGCCCTGCAGATGGCCTTGCGCACCCAGGCCCGAGGGCCTGGCCCTCCCCTTGGGCCTGGCGCCTGTAGGAAGGGCCAGTCTGGTTCCCGGCTCTTCTCGGCTTCTGTCTCTTCTAGGGTCTGAGACGTCCGACCCCCAGGAGCTGCCATACCCGTGGCGTCACCAGTCCTGCAAAAGTGAATACTTAGCATCTTCCCCCGCCACCAGGCCCACAGCTCCTCGAGGGCCAGGCCCGTGGTTTGTCTCCTGGCTCGTCCCAGCTGCCCACACGGTCCATGGAGAAGAGCAGGGGTTCAGTATCTTGTTTGTTCAATGAACGATTTAAAAAATGAAGGATTGAGTCCTGGAAGTAGTTTTACTTTGCTACGATTCCAGGCCGCTTGTCCCATCACTCCGTGCCTCAGCTTTCTAAATTCTAAGGTGTGGCTCATATACCTCAAATGGTTCCACAGGGCACGGGAGAGGCTTCCTTGTTGTGCACCTACTGTGCGCCTCGTGCTGTGCACAGTGGGGCCGCCCAGCGCTCCTTTTCGCCATCAACAGTCCTGTGAGGCATAGGTATTACGGACCCGATTCTGCAAATGAGCAGCTATAGGTGCTGAATAACTTACTCAAGGTCACACGCTCTTTCGGCAGAGAAGTGTTACAACGATGAAAATGCAGGGCTGCCTCACTCCAGCCTGTGTATGTATATGTATATACACGTGTACGTACGTATGTATATCTACACACTCAAGTGTCTGGGGGAAATATACATGGACACACAAACCTACACACACACACACACACACACCCATGTAGGACACACACAGGAAGTGTGGAAGGGAAATATACACATATCTATATACACGCATGTACATACACACACGTGTGTACATATCCATCCATACACGTGTGTAGATGTGTGTAGATGTATATTTCCCCTGACACTTCCTAAATGTGTTGTACACATGCATGTATGTGTGTATATATGTGTACGTGTATGTATGTATATATGTATACGTGTGTACGTATATATAATCCACCCCTCCACTTCCTAAACATGTCACGCCAGGGGTGCCTCCTTGTAATTCCGGCTTTTGCAGTAAATGTTAAATAAGCATCTTCCCCCCGCCCTCTACCCCTGCCCGTTCTTTCCTCCCTGGGAGGGGCTGGGACCCTCGGGCCTTGTGGTCAGCTCTGTCAGGGCTGCCAGGGGGCTGGCCGCTCTCACCCACGCCCTCCCCACTCCCAAGTATGTCAGGTGCCAGCATGTGTTTATTGAACTGAAATTCTTTAGCCTGCAGAATATACTCCCGGTCTGTCAAGACAGATACAAACAACGTGCCTTTTTTAGACTACTTAAAGGCTTCTTGACATGATCCTAATGGTGTTTTAACAAGTTTTCAGGTCCTGGTCAGCCAAGCTCGGGACCAGGAATAAATGTTTAATAAACAACGTAAGGGCGATGGAAAAAAAAAATGTGTCATAAGTGGGACTGTGGGTTCTGTAAATCTGTGATGGGCTATTGTTCCTGCTGTTTTTTGTATGTGATGATTCCTGTTCTGATATTTTCCTCTCTTCCCACATGAAACTCTGTAATGTGGACCCCTTTCCTGGTCCTTTGGAGCAGGGTGGCCTGGGGCCGAGGATCGAAATCAGTAGCAGAGATTTGGGGGACAACTTCCTTATCTCCCGTTCTGCCCCTTTGCCAAACAGAAGTTCAAAGAGTGAATGGAATGAGATGCTGCCTCCTGAGATGAGCTCTCCCCGGTGGTTCCCGATGCTTGCTTGGTTGGCAAGGCACAGTTCGCCCTTCCCCTGAGCCGTCTGCGTTGTGTGAAAGTGCAGAGACAAATTGTCTGTCTGAGGAGCTAATTTTAAGTGCTAGTACGTTTTAAGGGCTTACAAGGCTCAAAACTTTTTGGTTCTCTTAGAAGAATTTCTTTTTCTCCTGAAAAACAAGCTCAACGCTTCCTTTTAAAGTCAGGAAACGGGAGATGAGCTGAAGCCCCTTTGGGGACAGGTATGTTTTGTTTACTGTTGAGTCTCCGGAGCCCAAGTGGTCCCCGGCACAGTGGGCACCCACAACCCTTGGTGGGAGGTCGGATTGTCCATGCCGTAAACGCAGGAGCAAAGAAGCATCGTGAAGGGATCACCTGCTTGAGATGGTAACTGCGGCTTCACAACAAATGCAGCCGTTTTGGTCTCAAGAGTGAAGTTGTGTGTCTCTGGAATTATAAGCCTAAATGGTTGATTTCCTGTTTTAGAATTCCCAGTTTATTTTCTGGAAGAGTTTGCAGCAGATGTGGTTCTATGGAGAAAGTTTATACCTCAGGGGTTCCAGTGTGGGGTCTCTGAAATATTCGTATTTGCCAAAGCCAGGTAGCAGTTGCTTATTGATCTGGCGTGAGGCCGCACGGGCTTTGTGACAACTGCCTCTGTGTCTGGGTAGAATGACACGCACTTAGCGTGATAACTGAGGACAGCTTGTGGCTTTTTTTTCCCCCCAAGAGAGACAGAGCAAACTAAGGCACTCCCAGTTTTTTCCCTAGGCATTGATGGAAACAGATTCCATAGGGGAAATAACAAAGAGAGTGTTGGGTAGTGGAGAGTGAAAACATCCAGCTGCTGTGACAGTGGAACTCCAAGGGACTCTTTCTTTGGGGGGGCCGGGGAGGGGGTGGGCCACAGGAGGAGCATGGACAAGGTGTCATCTGAGGACTCTCTCTGGGGCTGGAAGAAGTGACATTTTGCTTCAGTGGGTCTCACTGAGGCTGAGACTGGCATCTGTTGGTCTTCCTGAGACTGTGTTTAGAGCACAACGCTTCAGGGATTCTCATAATCCTGGTCATTTGCTTTGCAGAATTTTTAACAGCCTCAACTTCCTCTGGGGTGAGGCTGTCCAGAAAAACAGTTGCTTGAAAGAGCTATTTACAGAGGTAGAGAGACAGCTGTGGTCCTTTTTCCTTTAATAATTTTTCTTTAGGTTTCACAGAGGCCAAAATCCCCTTAATAGATTTTAATAACATTCGTGGAATCTCGGTTTGCACAGCAGAGACCCTTAGTGTGGCTTTTCCTCTCTCCACTGCGGTTTACTTTGTATCCATGAGCGACCCTGCTTTTGTGCGAAGGTGACTATCTTTATTCAGCAAGAATTGGCGCAGGGGTGAGTGTGGAGATGCTTTCCCGCATCCGCGGTCTTCCCTCCAGGACAAGCGTCCACCGCCGCGAACACGTTTCCATCTCAGCCCCGGGGTTGGGAAGAAATGCCAGTCGGCTCTCCTGCTCGGTTTGGGGCGGGTGTCCGTGGGCTACAAGGCTGCCTGCATCAGTGGGGCTCTCCGAGGATGCATTTCTACTTCCAGGAAAGAGCTCCCTGCAGGATTTTGTGTGTGGCTCTAAGGAAAGGAGTTGGTGGCTTTTAAAAACACCAAAAACCAAAAAACACGTAATTATCGTGTCGGCCCTGTTGCAGTTAACCCTGATTTTGGCCTCAGTTCTGGAATGAGTCAGCCGATGTAGACGAACCCTTTATCAGGTCATGGGTTGTTATTTATTCTTTCCCTTCCCCTAGTCATTTACTCGGCGAGTGATGACCTGACCTTCCCCGAGTGACGATTCCCTCCTCCAGCAGAGTTCGCTGCTCAGGGTGGAGGTGCTTACCCCCAAAAGCCACGGACTTGGTGTCGTTAATTAACTGATTCAGCCACTGCTCCCTGTACACCCACCGTGCTGGGCGTGCACCCTGCCCCTGCTCAGTAACTAGCGGCCTTTTCCCTCTAACTCCCGAGCATCCTTAAGCTCCTTGTATTCTCTCAGGATGTAGGATGCTGGACCTGCACAGACTGGGGGCTCTGGGACTGGAAGGGGCAGCAACCCCCAGTGTCTCCTCCACTCCTTTCTCCAGAGCTTAATGGAACCACTATCTAAAAAGGCCGAAATCCTATTTTCTGGGGGATTTGGGCATAGACAGCCCTGGAATTCTTTCCTATCATGGTAAAATAGGTTATCAGAAGCAGCTGGTGGGCCTCAGAGAGCAGTGGCTGTCGCTGTATCCTGATCGTCAGGCATTCAGCCCCCTGGCTCTCTAGCCTCAGAAATGGGAAGCTTTAAAACCCCTGCCTAGTTGGATGCCTTGAGTTATAAAATAAGTGAGATGTGCTGAGTGAGGGCGGGAGGAGGGAAATGGGTGGCCGGAGTTGCGTCGTGCTCGCTACCCACGGAGGCTCTCCTTTCTTAATAGGCTTCAGAAATCCTGGAGTGCATAATTCACCAGCCACGGAGTCCCACCCGTGTCCCCGTTGCTCAAAATGCAAATGAACTTTGCCGAGCTGGGAAAAAGGAGCTGCGCGCCTGTTCTTTCTCTAGGTCTCAGGAGGTGCTGCCGAATGTGCTTTGAGCAGTGATTTGAGCCTGTGATTACTGGTCTTTGCTGCTCGCCGAGCTAATAAAGGGGCAGAAGGCGGCTGCTGTAACGGCGGTTGGGGCTTTGCCAGGCTGAGTCACAGCCAGCTTAGGGAAATGCTACCTAGCACGCCTCCAGCCCCCCCGTTCTAATTGGAGGTCTGCAGCGGCACACTCAGAAGATGAATCAGAATCGGGGAAAGTGTGCAGGAGAGACGAGGCAGGAGTGAGGTGTGGGAGGACCACAGAGCGTGCGGGGTTGGATCCTCACCTCTGTTCTGGTGGGCCTTTCTTCACCAGAGGGGTGTCCTGATGCCGGAGGCCAGGGGGAGAAGGGGGGCTCTGGTGGGCAGATCCCTCCTGTTGGCTTTGCTGGGCTCTGTGCACTGACGGGCACAGGGTGCCGTAGGCACAGACATCTTGCATGTTCTCAGCCCAGGGCATGGCAGTGGGCGGGGCATGAGAGGGCTGTCTGGTGGGCGGCAGGAACCCTCTACCGTCTACCCCTTCCAGAGCGTGGCGTGTCCCTAGCCCAGATCCACTGAATGAGAACCTCCATGAGGGACAGGGAGCCTGAAATTCAAACAAGGTCCGGGGTTATTGAAGAGCGGCCCCTGCTGGACACCACCTCTCCATGGGCTCAAACTGGCCTTGGACGTTGCCCAGTCAGCACCAGACCCTGAGCTCTAGGGCCCCCTGGGATTCTCATCGCACCATGTGCCTCATTGATTTGAAAATGCACTTCTCCCCGCTCACATTTTAACATCTCTGAAATCAGGTTGCATCTTGTCATGGATGGTGCCTCATGGTTTGCTTGCTGACATTTTTCCTCCTGAGTGTTAAGTGAAGTTAACGGCCCTGCAGTTGATGGGTCTTGGATTCGATGAGCTTTTTGCTGCCTCAGCTCTGGTAGGGACGTGGTCTCTCGGAGCCACCTTGCCCTCGTGGTGGTCAGTGTGGATGAAGGTACACAGATAGCAGCGTACAAAAGTGAGGGCTTCTGTGGGTGCCACTGCAGCGCGGCTTTACAGGACACTCTGCTTCGGGGTTAGTGTCCTCGGGGCTCACAAGTATGATTTCCCCTCTTTTACACGTTGGGGTGTGGGCAGCAGACTCGTTTAGGATGGACAGCTAGTAAGTGACAGAGACCTAGCTCCGTCTGACGCCAGATCCAGGCCTGTCACCTGTCAGCGCACGCACTGTATCTTTCCAGCCTCTCCCACTCACCTTTCTTCTCAGCCCTGTCGGTGCCTCAGCGGCCATCACAGCGGATGCAGTAGAGATGATTCATTTCTTTAGGTCAGTCTTCAAACCTGACTTCTCAGAGGCTGGTCTTGTGCGATAGTTGCGTATTAACCACGTGCCAACTCCATGCCAGATTCTCCTGCTCAGGGCTGCACACGCATGGTGACTGGGCAACGTCCTCTGTCTCCTGGACTCTTGAGTGATAGCAGAGTTCTGGGTTCTCCCCGTGAATGAGGCACGTACCTCTGGACAGCGCGTTTATTCCTCTCTGTGAGGTTGGCCATGCCTGTGGGGGAGGGGGGGTTCCATCGCCCAGAGAGCTGCGGGTGAGGAGGGGCACCAGCTGGAGAAAACAGCACGGTGCCTGCTGCTGGGAGCTGCAGCATCCTTGGGGCCTGGGTGGGTCCCTGGACACCTGAGGCCCTGCGTCCCTACACTTTGCTGAAACCATTGGTCATTTGGCCACTGCCTTGGAAACCCAACCACCCCTGGAGGTGCTTCAGTGCTTTTGTTTTGTGTTCGGCTTTAGTGCCTGTTCATTTCACTTGACATCAAGGGCTTTTGGGGGGTTGAGGTGGGACAGGATGACGTAACAGGAATGAGTGACCGGTGAGCGTTTCCTGTGTGCCAGGTGTTCGTGAGAGGGCATCTGCTGATAACTCATGGCTGGTTTCTTCTGTCCTTGGTCCTCCTTTAACAGTCAGTCTTGCCGAGCCCGTGCCAAGTCCTCGGACGGCAGGCGGGCCGTACGCGCTGGTGTCCCAGCACAGTGCCTCTGGCCCTCGGTGGTGGCCAGTGAGTGTTCTTCAGCTGGCAGAACATGCTAGAGAACCTTAGTGCTTCACATGTGAGGGTGATGCGCAGCCTGAGGGTGCCCCCACCAGGCGTGGCCGGAGCTGGGGGTGGTGGGGTGCTGCTTGGAGCAGCAGGAACAGCATGGGGATGGTGGCCTGTTCACTAGGGACCGGGAGCTGGTTCCAGAAGTGGTGGCGGAGAGTTCCGTGGGCTGCGAGCCCTGATCCTGGGGAGGGGGCTCTTGAAAACTCTGCCCGCCACGCCTCTGCAGGCTTCTCGAGCCATTGTCCACTGATGACCTTTGATGTAAAGGATATCGTCTTTGGGAACCCCGTTGCACTGCGAAACTTTGCTGCTCGGCTCCCAGGCCTGGTCTGGCCCTAGTAGAGAGGATTTGATGATCAGTTAAATCATCCTCCAGAAGAGCGATCCGGAAAGCGTCCCTGGGCGGGGAGCGGCGGGGCCTTCTCGAGTGGGCGCGCTGCGCGGTTCCCAGGGAGGGGCTGGGTGTGTGTGTGTGGGCCTTGGAGGTCGGGGCGTTGGATGCAGCAGGAGAGGCTGTGGAGGCAGAGGGGGCCGGCGGGGCTGTTGGAGAGGTGGTAGCCGGGAGGAGTCGCAGAGGTGGGGTTGTCTGTGAAGCAGGCCCAACACCACCCCGGACGAGCTGGAAAGAAGGGCCCGCAGCTGTGGGGTGGGGAGGGGGCGGGGGCGCAGTTAGGCAAACCGGCCAGGAGCCCCGAAGGCAGGAGGCCGGCACGTTCATCTCATGAGTTTGCTACCCTTTGGGTCTTTGGACACGGTGTCCATGTGCCAGGCTTGTTTCTGATTCCTGCAGTGGCATCACGGGTGTGGAACAGGACCCTGCGTGCAGCGTGTGGCACCGGCTGGTGGCCTTGCGGACGGAGCTATGCAGGGACCAGCTCCCTCCCGCTCTGTGCCCGCCCTTGCCGGTGACCGCGACACCCTGACTCAGGGTGGAAGCATTGGTCTAAGTTGGGTGGCCCCGAGCCCCGCCTCGTCCCCCCCGCATCAGGCTTACAGCTCGAGGTTCCGGTGCTGCAGGGCTTTCGGTTCTGTGGCCTCCTCCTTCACCCCCTCTTTTGCATCTTCCTGTGCGGGAGGCTCATTTGGAGGAAGAAAGGTCTCTGTCTCTGAGGATGGGACGGAGACCGTTCTGGGATGTCCTTGTCTGAGTCACAAACTCTGAGGGCCGGGGCGCCCCCCGTGTCCCACGGGCCAGGACTTGTAGTGGCTGGAGCACGGCTCCTTGGGGTGGGGGCCTGACCCTGCCGCCAGGTGCCCTACCCCTCCTGGGAGATGCCAAGTCGCGTGAGAGGGTGGGTGCGTGAGTGATGGGAGCACGTGGAGCAGTGTGTCGTACACGGAAGTGACACGGCACGCTGCTCCCTGCTGCTGCCCGCACGTTATTTATCTGTTTCTAACTTCTTTGCCTGAGCCCTGAGGGTCCCTCTCAGCTGTGCTTTCCTGGCTTTTATTTTTTCTCCAGCCGATCGGTCTGGGGACTTTTCTGGTTGAGGTGAGACTGGGAATGCGGGTGCGTCGAGTGTGAGTTGAGAGGCTCTGGGTGTCAGCCAACCTTCCTGGAGGGTAGCGGGGCTGCTGCAGTGGGTGAGGGAGCGGAGGTGCAGGACAGGACCATGCGCGCAGCACCTGCCCTTCTGGCCGAGCTCTGCAGGCTAGGAGAGCAGGTTACTGGGAGACCGTGGGACCTCGGGGGGGAAATTCACGCTCTTCTCTACAAATGCAGGAAGCACCACTACCAGGCCAGGCTCATAAAGGATGAGTCGAAGGTGTTGGTCATCCCTGACTTGTGGGAATATGTGTGTGTGTGTGTGTGTGTGTGTGTGTGCGCGTGCGTGCGTGCCTGTGCATGTGTCTGTACCTGTGTGGAGTCACATGTGTGTAGCTATGTGTGTGTACCTGTGTGTGTGGATGTATGTCCATGTATGTACCTGTGTGTGTGTGTACAGGTGGGTGTGTGCCCACATATGTATGCTCTCAGGTGACTCTTCCCTGCTCAGTCTGACCATGATGCTCTCAGGTATTCAAAAGCACCAACCCAAGAAAGCACTGCATCCTCAGGAAAGGAACCCAGGTAGGCTTTCTCTGGCCAGCTGAAATCATGAGGGCTTGTTTCAGAGTTTCAAGTTCTGATTTTCACTCCTTTAAATCCCAGACCCAGCACTTGGATGGAAACGAGTTTGCTGTTACACCTTTTACTTTGATTAACTTGTTGCATTGAATTAATTGTCAGGTTGCTTGAACCAAAACTTCTTAAAATGAAGACTGTATCACTCAGATAATTTATGTTAGATCAAAAATGTAAGATTGTGTCATTCAGGAAAGAGAAAAATATCTTGAATACAGAATCTAGAGTTTAGGACCTGAAATCTGGGAGCAAAATGTTTATTGCCCTTTTCCTGTATCACCTGTGCGGAGGCCCCCAGGTTCCCATATCAGCAGTCTCTTTGCTGTTCTTTGATTTCTAATGTATTTCCTTTAAAAAGATCTTCTTGGTTACAAGTAAAAGCAGCCTATTGAAGGCTAGCTTCAGCAGAGAAGGGAGTTTATCGTGTGGCTGTTACGGTGTCTCATGCTACTGAGAGTAGGAGGGCTTTCTGGCCTCAGAAGCCTGGGTGAGAATACAGGCCTGGGAACAGCCCAGACCACGGACGGGGCTGCAGCCCAGACCTTGGTGGCCACACTGCGTGCCAGCTCCGCTCCTCCAGGCCTCCTGGCTGCTCTCTCCTCCCCCTGCAGAGGACCCCTACGTCTGCTCGTCCTGAGCTCAGCCCCCCAGCCTAGGCGGAGCCCGCACTTGCCTGGAGGAGCTGACTGGCTTAGCTTGGCGTGGGCGCCCACTCCCGGTGCGTCTGGAGGGGTGTGTGGCGTGCCGTCTGCGCACGCGGGGCAGGTGCTTTGCAGAGGAAAGAGGCAGTGCCTCAGGAGGTGCTGGGAGCCCTGTGTTTGAATGAGTGTCCGCAACGTCCAGGCGCTTTAGTTGTCCTGGAGTCTGAGGGTCAGGCAGCGCTCCGCCTCCATTTGTGGGTTGTGGGGTGGCCTCTGCTCTTGTGTGGGTGGGAGGGCTAGGAGGGGACAGGAGGGAGGGGTAGGTGGGCTGAGAGGAAGCTCTGTCGGGCTCCCTGAGCTGCAGGCCACCTTGCACGGGCTCGCCCGGGAGCAGTCAGCCCTCGAGGTCCAGGTCTGGGCTGTCCGGGGCAAAAACCTACACGGGACAGGTGTCTCTCCCAGGAAACAGTGTCTTCACGCACCCCTGCAACGCCAGAGTCACTGTGGTCTGCCCAGGCTGTTTTTTTTTTTTTTTTTAAGTAATTTTTTGGGATGTGGACCAATTTTAAAGTCTTTATTGAATTTGTTGCAATATTGTTTCTGTTTTCTGTTTTGGTTTTTTGGCCATGAGGCACGCGGGATCTTAGCTTCCCAACCAGGGATCGAACCGTAACTCCCTGCATGGGAAGCGCTGAGTCTTAACCACTGGACGGCCGGGAAAGTCCCTGCCCAGGGTTTTGTTGGGGTCTCTGATGACCGGGAGCAGGACAGGGCCCCGCAGAGACCATGCGCATGGTCGTGTGTTCCCAAACGCGAGGCTCTTCTCCAGCGCCGCTGGCCTCGCAGGGAGCTCTGCACCCACATGGCTTGGGCGGCAGTTGGACAGAGACCCACACGGTCCTTGCCCTGCCCTGCCGGGCTTGAAAGCTGGGTGAGAGAAGGTCGCAGTGTGTGGGGCCCGGCGTCCGGCGGGAGGGGGCCCGAGAGCTGCGGGGTGGCCTGGCCTGGTCTCCTCGCGTGACGCCCGGGGCTCCGCCCGGGGCTGCGACAGTCCAGCCTAGAGCGGGGGCGGGGGGGGGCCGGGGAGGGGGGGCCTCAGTTTTCTGTGTGCAGCTTCATCCTCTCTCTCCTCCCTCGTTCGGCATCTAGTCTGCCCGGCCTCTGTGTCCAGTCTGTACTCGGAGCCAAAGGGTGCAGCCGTTCTTGCCGGGAGCCCTTGGGAGGGGCTGCGGGAGTCCCTCCCTCAAGGACAGGAGGCCTGCACAGAGCAGCTAGAGACCGTCTTGGGGCAAGAACTGAGCTCTTGTGAAGATGTAGAGAAGCATCCCAGGCAAAGTGCAGAAGGGGCTGGGGACGGGGCCGGCTCATCGCCGAGTGCCGTTTGGAGGCTAGAGGTGCCCGTTGGGACCTTGCCCAGCGCAGACAGCGGTGGGGTTTCAGGTGTTCCTCCGGTTGCCTTCAGAGCCCAGGGAGTGCTGGCAGCTTCTTTGTGCCTGATGAGGTAGGTAAGAGTCCATGTTCTCCGAGAAGGAGATTCTGGGAGGAGGGGACTGGTGCCTCCGGGCTTGCGGGATGGGACACTGATTTGGGAGGTGGGGCCTCTCTTCCCGTTGCTGCTGTGACTCAACGCCATGGCAAAGGGCTGGTCACTCATTGCCATGGCGAAGGGCTGGTTTCTTTTTTGCAGAGTAATGTTGACATGTGCTGTGCACCTGGCACACAGGTGAGGCAGTAGGCGAAGGACTTACTCTCTGTGCTTCTCTGTGCAGCACTTGACGTGACAGCACGAAGGCCATTGTGTTACAAGCCCTGGGTGTCAAAGAGTCTCATTCTAAGGGAAACCGGTTTTGTCGTCTGTTTCCTTTAAGTTCAGAGCTGGCTTCCATTAGAGTTGGAGGTTCCCGTGCACTGAACTGCGTCCCTGGTAATCTGAGGTTTTTGAAATGGGCCACAGTGATTCCTTTTTGACCACATTGAACATCAGGTTTTCTGTTGAGTTTCCTGTTCTTTTCACACCTCATTCCAGTGGGAGGCTTAGTCATTCTTGCCCTTTCTCTGCGGTCACCTGGTAGCTTCAAGCTGTTACTTGTGAAGGAATTTTCCCAAGTGAATCTTCCTTGCTGAAACTCAGGAAGGCATGTGAGGTTAGTAAACTGACAGAGATTTTCCATGTTATTCCCTCTTTAACTTTGAAAGAATTATTTTTGAGTGGTAGTGAGGTGGAGGGATTCCTTAGCCAGAGGAGGGTGAGTGGGCTTAAGCGGCAGCATGATGATCTCAACACTGGTGATGGGGTGAGAGGGGGATGGGCAGGAGTCCACTGAGCTGGTGGTCCTGGACCTGACAGTGAGCTGGCCTGCTGTGGTGGAGTGTGCGCCTGACCCGGGAAACGTGTCCTCAGCCCACCTTTCCGTCTGGTCTAGAACACAGGATTGAGCTCTTGATCTCTGTGGTGAATGTGGTGTGGCATTAATAATAATGGTAAGGACGGGCCACCATCTCCAGCGTGCAGGCCAGCCGTTGACAAGGGGCGTTAGTCATGCGTAGTGACCGATGCCACCATCTTCAGGGTCACCACAGTGACCTGCGGTATTTGAATCATAAATAAGGCCAGTCTCCCCATCGCAGAGTCCCAGCTTAATGGCTTGGGAGGAAGGGCCCTGCGTGACCAGGTTTTCCCTGCCCTCCCCAGCCTCAGCATGGCCCCCCCTTCCACCCTGTGAGGACCATGTCTTAGTTTGTTCAGGTTGCTATGACACAACACTGCAGACCAGGTAAACAGCAGACATTGGTTTCTCAGGTTCTGGGGGCTGGAAGGCTGAGCTCAGGCCAGCGGGGTGTGTTCTGTGGGGGGCCCTCTTGTGGGTTGCAGGCTTATGTGTCCTCACAGGGGAGGGGACAGGACTCTTTCCTTTATAAGGACATTAGTCCCATTCGTTCCAGCTCCCCCCTCATGACCCGATCACCTCCCAAAGGCCCACCTCCTAACACATTGGGTGTTAGGCTTTCCACCTGTGAATCCGGGGACACAAACGTGCAGATGGCAGCGGGCAGGCTGGTGGTTCTCCTCTCGTGTCGCCCCTCCTGCCCTGCACTCAAGCCACCTCTGTGAGGATGCCACCCCAGCAAGCAGTTCTGATCTTGCAGGACATGGTCCAGATCTCACCTCCTCTGGGAGGACCTTGCTCTTAGCCCAGCCTGGTTTTAAAAAAAAAAGAGGTCTTATGGAGAAGTTCAAACAGACATAAGTAGACAGAATGGTATTATGAACCCCATGAACCTGTTACCCTGCTGCAATCACCAACAGCCTGTGGTCACTCCTGCCCGCCCCCAGGTCCACTCCAGGCAGACCCCAGAAATGATTTTTTTCATCCGTAAATATAAGGACTCTCTAAAAAACCTAATAATGCTGTAGATCATACCCCCAAAATGAACAAATTCCTTAATATCATCAAATATTCGATTATTGTTCACATTTCCAGTTGGCTCATAAATGTCATAAATTTATCTTATAGTGTTTCCTTAATTCAAAATTCAGATAGAGAGGGAGATTGGTTCAAGATGGAGTAGACGGATGTGCACTCACTCCCTCTTGCGAGATCACTGGAATCACAGTTAACTGCTGAACAATCATTGACAGGAAGACACTGGAACTCACCAAAAAAAGATGCCCCACATCCAAAGACAAAGGAGAAGCTGCAATGAGATGGTAGGAGGGGCGAAATCACAATAAAATCAAAGCCAATAACTGCTGGGTGGGTGACTCACAAACTGGAGAACACTTATACCACAGAAGTCCACCCACTCGAGTGAAGGTTCTGAGCCCCATGTCAGGCTTCCCAACATCTGGCAATGGGAGGAGGAATTCCCAGAGAATCAGACTTTGAAGGCTAGTGGGATTTGATTGCAGGACTTCAACAGGACTGAGGGAACAGAGACTCCACTCTTGGAGGGCACACACAAAGTAGTGTGTGCATCGAGACCCAGGAGAAGGAGCAGTGACCCCAGGGGAGACTGGACCAGACCTACCTGCTAGTGTTGGAGAGTCTCCTGAAGAGGTGGGGAATGGCTGTGGCTCACTGTGGGGACAAGGACACTGGCAGCGGAAGTTCTGGGAAGTACTCCTTGGTGTGAGCCCTCCCAGAGTCCACCATTAGCCCCACCAAAGAGCCTGCAGGTTCCAGTGCTGGGTCGCCTCAGGCCAAACAACCAACAGGGAGGGAACCCAGCCCCACCCATCAGCAGTCAAGCGGATTAAAGTTTTACTGAGCTCTGCCCACCAGAGCAACACCCAGCTCTACCCACCATCGGTCCCTCCTGTCAGGAAGCTTGCACTAGCCTCTTAGGTAGCCTCATCCACCAGAGAGCAGACAGCAGAAGCAAGAAGAACTACAATCCTGCAGCCTATGGAACAAAAACCACATTCACAGAAAGATAGACAAAATGAAAAGGCAGAGGACTACGTACCAGATGAAGGAACAAGATAAAACCATAGAAAAACAACTAAATGAAGTGGAGATAGGTGACCTTCCAGAAAAAGAATTCAGAATAATGATAGTGAAGATGATCCAGGACCTCAGAGAAAGACCAGAGGCAAAGATACAGAAGATGCAAGAAATATTTCACAAAGACCAAGAAGATTTAAAGAACAAACACCTCGATGAATTAAAGAACAAACAGAGATGAACAATACAGTAACTGAAATGAAAAATACACTAGAAGGAATCAATAGCAGAATAACTGAGGCAGAAGAACAGATATGTGACCTGGAACACAGAATGTGGAATTCACTGCTGTGGAACAGAATAAAGATAAAAGAATGAAAAGAAATTAAGACAGCCTGAGAGACCTCTGGGACAACATTAAATGCACCAACATTCACATTAAAAGGGTCCCAGAGGAGAAGAGAGAGAGAAAGGACCTGAGAAAATATTTGAAGAAATTATAGTTGAAAACTGCCCTAACAAGGGAGAGGAAATAGCAGTCCAAGTCCAGGAGGTGCAGAGAGTCCCAGGCAGGATAAACCCAAGGAGAAACACACCGAGACACATAGTTATCAAATTGACAAAAATTAAAGACAAAGAAAAGTTATTAAAAGCAACAAGGGAAAAATGACAAATAACATACAAGGGAACTCCCATAAGGTTAACAGCTGATTTCTCAGCAGAAGCTCTACAAGCCAGAGATATTCTGTGGCACGATATATTCAAAGTGATGAAAGGGAAGAACCTCCAACCAAGATTACTCTACCCAGCAAGGATCTCACTCAGATTCGACAGAGAAATCAAAAGCTTTACAGACAAGCAAAAGCTAAAGAGAATCCAGCACTACCAAACCAGCTCTACAACAAATGCTAAAGAAAATTCTCTAAGTGGGAAACACAGGAGTAGAAAAGGACCTACAAAAACAAACCACAAACAATTAAGAAAAGGGTAATAGAAACATGCATATCGATAATTACCTTAAACGTGAATGGATTAAATGCTCCAACCAAAAGACACAGGCTCCCTGAATGGATACAAAAATAAGACCCATATATATGTTGTCTACAAGAGACCCACTTCAGACCTAGGGACACATACAGACTAAAAGTGAGGGGATAGAAAAAGATATTCCATGCAAATGGAAATCAAAAGAAAGCTGGAGTAGCAATACTCATATCAGATACAATAGACTTTAAAGAATGTTACAAGAGACAAGGAAAGACACTACATAATGACCAAGGGATCAATCCAAGAAGAAGATATAACAATTATAAATACATATGCACCCAACATAGGAGCACCTCAATACATAAGGCAGATGCTAACAGCTATAAAAGAGGAAATCGACAGTAGCACAATAATAGTGGGGGACTTTAACACCTCACTTACACCAATGGACAGATCATCCAAACAGAAAATTACTAAGGAAACACAGCTTTAAATGACACAGTAGACCAGGTACATTTAATTGATATTTATAGAACACTCCATCAGAAAAGAGCATATTACACTTCCTTCTCAAATGCACATGGAACATTCTCCAGGATAGATCACATCTTGGGTACAAATCAAGCCTTGGTAAATTTAAGCAAATTGAGATCATATCAAGCATCTTTTCCGAACCACAACACTATGAGATTAGAAATAAATTACAGTGGAAAAAAAAAACCGTAAAAAACACAAACACATGGAGACTAAACAGTATGTTAGTAAATAACCAAGAGATCACTGAAGAAATCTTAGGAAATCAAAAAATACATAGAGACAAATGACAATGAAAACACGACAATCCAAAACCTATGGGATGCAGCAAAAGCAGTTCTAAGAGGGCAGATTACAGCAGTACAGTCCTACCTCAAGAAACGAGAAAAATCTCCAATAAATAATCTATCCTTACACCTAAAGGAACTAGAGAAAGAAGAACAAACAAAACCCAAAGTTAGCAGAAGGAAAGAAATCATAAAGATCAGAGCAGAAATAAAGGAAATAGAAAAAAGAAAACAATAGCAAAGGTCAATAAAACTAAAAGCTGGTTCTTTGAGAAGATAAATAAAATTGATAAACCATTAGCCAGACTCCTCAAGAAAAAGAGGGAGAGGACTCAAGTCAATAAAAGTAGAAATGAAAAAGGAGAAGTTACAATGGACACCGCAGAAATACAAAGCATCCTAAGAGACTAATACAAGCAACTCTAGGCCAATAAAATGGACAACTTGGAAGAAATGGACAAACTCTTAGAAAGGTACAACCTTCCAACACTGAACCAGGAAGAAGAAAACAATATGAACAGACCAATCACAAGTAATGAAATTGAAACTGTGATTAAAACTCTTCCAACAAACAAGAGTCCAGGACCAGATGGCTTCACAGGTGAATTCTATCAAACATGTAGAGAAGAGCTAACACCCATCCTTCTCAAACTCTTCCAAAAAACTGCAGAGGAAGGAACACTCCCAAACTCACTCTACGAGGCCACCATCACCCTGATACCAAAACCAGACAGAGATACTACAAAAAAAGAAAATTACAGACCAGTATCACTGATGAATATGCAAAAATCCTCAACAAAATATTAGCAAAAAGAATCCAGCAACACATTAGAAGGATCATACACCACGATCAAGTAGGGTTTATCGCAGGGATGCAAGGATTCTTCAGTATATGCAAATCAATCAGTGTGCTACACCATATTAACAAATTGAAGAATAAAAACCATATGATCGTCTCAGTAGATGCAGAAAAAGCTTTTGACAAAATTCAATACCCATTTATTATAAGAACTCTCCAAAAAAAAAAAAAAAACAAACTCTCCAGAAAGTGGGCATAGAGGGAACCTACCTCAACATAATAAAGGCCATATATGACAAACCCATAGCAAACATCATTCTCAATGGTGAAAAAGTGAAAGCATTTCCTCTAAGATCAGGAATAAGACATGGATGGGAACCCTCTTGCACTGTTGCTGGGAATATAAACTGATACAGCCACTATGGAGAACAGTATGGAGGTTCCTTAAAAAACTAAAAATAGGGCTTCCCTCGTGACTCAGTGGTTAAGAATTCATCTGCCAATGCAGGGGACACGGGTTTGAGCCCTGGTTCTGGAAGATCCCTCATGCCGTGGAGCAACTAAGCCTGTGTACCACAAGTACTGAGCCTGAACTCTAGAGCCCACGAGCCAGAACTACTGAGCCCACGTGCCACAACTACTGAATCCTGCGTGCCTAGAGCCCAAGCTCCGAAACAGCAGAAGCCACCGCAATGAGAAGCCCGCGTATTGTAACGAAGAGTAGCCCCCGCTCGCTGCAACTAGAGAAAGCCTGTGCGCGGTGACGAAGACCCAACACGGCTGAAAATAAATATGAATAAAATAAATAAATTAAAAAGAAACAACAACTAAAAGTAGAAGTACAGTATGACCGAGCAATCCCACTACTGGGCATATACCCAGAGAAAACCATAATTCAAAAAGACACATGCACCCCAGTATTCATTGCAGCATTATTTACAATAGTCCAGTCATGGAAGCAACCTAAATGCTCATCGAGATTACTCAGCCATAGAAAGCAACGAAATTGGGTCATTTGTAGAGACGTGGATGGACCTAGAGACTGTCATAAAGAGTGAAGTAAGTCAGAAAGAGCAAAACAAGTATTGTGTATTAACGCATATATGTGGGATCTAGAAAAATGGTCCAGATGAACCAGTTTGGAAGGCAGAAGTAGAGACACAGATGTAGAGAACAAACGTATGGACACCAAGGTGGGAAAGCGGTGGGGGGTGGAGGTGGTGGTGGAATGAATTGGGAGATTGGGATTGACATGTATAGACACTGATATGTATAAGATAGGTAACTCATAAGAACCTGCTGTATAAAAAAAAAAATAAGTAAAATAAGATTCAAAATTCGAATAGAGTCACCCTTTACAATGAAGTGTGTATGTTTTTTTAAATCACAGTTGCCTCTTTTTTCTCTCTTGTGTTGTGTGTTTTGGGCTTGTTGTTGTTTTTTGTTTTGTTTTGTTTTGCGGTACACGGGCCTCTCACTGCTGGGGGCCCCTGCCACCGCGGAGCACAGGCTCCGGACGCGCTGGCTCAGCGGCCATGGCTCACGGGCCCAGCCGCTCCGTGGCATGTGGGATCCTCCCGGACCGGGGCACGAACCCGTGTCCCCTGCATCGGCAGGCGGACTCGCAACCACTGAGCCACCAGCGAAGCCCTGATGGTTTGTTTTTGTGATGCCTTTGTTAAGCGGCCTGGGCTTTACCTACTGTTTTCCATCTTCTGGGTTTTGCAGGGTGCATTCCCAGGGTGGAGTTTAGCCAGTTCCTCGGTGCTTTTTTACGTCCTGCAAATTGGAGCTTGGATCTAAAGTGTGGTGAGATTCAGGTTTGGGTTTTATTTCGGTTTTGGAGGGGTAGGCTAGCCGCTCTCGTGGGTGGGGTTGTGCTCGCCAGGCTGGAGTCTCCAGCTGAGCAGCTGTTGGCGTCCGTGCCTGCATCCCCCTCCCTGGGTTACGGCACCTCATTCTTTAGCCAGTTTACTTCCTTGTTAGAGGACGTCTAGAGAGGACAGCTCTGTCTCGTCCGACTGCTCACCTTGGGGTTCTGCCTGGCTGGGAAAGACCGCACACTTCTGGGTTCTTTCTCTCTTATTTATGAGTTTCCAGTCAATGGTGACCAAGTAGGGCTGTGTGTTTGGTTTGGTTTTGTATCATTATGAACTCGTGGATTGAAACATTTGTGTTTCCATTGACTGCTGTTACTGCTCTTGGTCACGTTAAACTTGTCCCAGCTTTGGTCAGTGGGAGCGTCTTTAGGTGGCTCCTGGGTCCTTTTGCTGTGATCCTTGTGTCTTGCTGTCTGGTATGACAGGGTTTCCAGAGTCACGGTGTGTATTTCCTGCCCCATACCTGGAATCGTCCTGTTTCAGGGAGTGGCGTCTGCAGCCCCCGTCTGGGCCCTCCTCCCCGGTGCTCTCTGTGCCCCGGCTGATAACTTCTGCGGGCACTGCCGCCATATATATAACGTGATGATCTCTTATCCTGTGGTCCTTTCCTGAGATGTACGTGTCCGGGCTCAGTGTCAGGTTGGTCCGCCTTTGGGTTCTCAGCGCGTCAGTGCTGTCACACGGTCCAATCCATCGTGCCGGGCGCCGCTCGCTAGCAGCCTTTCAGGTGCTTGGGTCTCGCGCCGCCTTGTGGACGAGTGCCTGCGCCCGTATCAGCCCGGCCAGGACTTTTCCTGAGAAGGGTGTGTGGTCCCTGCCGAGGGCGTGTGTCTGGAGCTGCCAGGCTGCAAATCCTCCTGGTGCCTGAGCCCCATCCGTGTCTCTCCGAGTCTCTGCTCTGCAGAGCACTGTGTTCTGTGTTAAATGGAGCCTGTGCGCCTCTCCCCTCTGGCGTCACCGGGCCAGCTGGACACACCGTTTAGGGCCCTCGTGGCTCAGAGCTGGACACAGTTGCTCCTTCAGCTTCCCCTCTGCGCTTCCCTCCACAGGACTCAGCACTCACCCTTCCTCCCCTCCCCAGGCTGCCTGGGGGAGAGGGTTCTCGCTCACACACACACACACACACCCCGTCCAGGGTATTGCTCCCCAGTGGCCATGCCCCGGGTCATCAAACGTGGTCAAACATGGCGAGGCTGTACCAGCACAGCTTCTGCCCTGTGGTTAAAATACAATTTCCAGTCATTTCCTTACTTTTCGGCAGGCCGAGTGCCTCATCAGCAAACTTTGATGTAGGCGCCAGGCTAGATGTTGATTAACCTTGGTTTAAGTGTCTCACCTTTTTGCACATTCATCTGAAGCCCCCTTAGGATGGGTGCGTGGCAGGTGCCTCTCCGTGGCGCTGCCTTGTGCTGGCCATGCAGTCCCCGTGTAGGGGTGACCTTACAGCAGTTGCAGCCAGTGTCCCCGTGGGCTGGAGCCACTTCCCTCTCCCCTTGGGCGTCTGCTCTGGCTCATGCCTCTTGTCTGCTGGGGCGGTGGTCCTCCGTGCAAGGACGTGAGGGGTCCCAGAGCCCCCTGGAGGAGTGCTGTCTCTGCCCCGGGCCAGGGAGGTGCCCAGCGCTGGAAGAGGCACCAGCAGGGTTTTCGCCCATGAACAGACAACTCTGTTTGCTTCCTGTGCTCTCCTCTTCATTTTTCTGATTCCCCCTCTTATTCTTCTGCTTCTGCCGCAATCCGAGTTTCACTCTCTTGGATCTCTCCTTCCTTTTGTTCATCAGTTTTCCGATTGGCTGCGTCGCTGACAAGGAGAGCTTTAGCGCTGTCCCAGCATCCTCGGGGCGGGGGTCGGAGAAGAGAGGGTTAGGCAAGTGCGCAGTTAGGCGGCTTGCAAGGCTGTGTGTTTGTTGCAGGGGGCACCAGCGTCAGCCTCGGTTCTGGGCAGAGATCTTTTCTTCATGGTGAGCCTCTTGGAGATGGATGGTCTGACCTTTGGAACCACTAGTGCTATGTGTCCCCTGGGAGGAGGGCCACACTGGGGGGACTTGGGACATCATCATAAGGAAGATGGGCTGTCTGGATCCCAGCTACGTCTCTTCTTGGAGAAGAAAGTGGCATAACTTTCCCTTGAAAAAACTCACTCTCCATTAGATCCAGGTTTACAGAATCGGAATCCCAAGCCTTGAGGCTCCCAGATCAGTGACCCCCCCCGACCCACCGCTGCCCCTGCCTCTCCCCCAGCCCCGTCTTCTCGGTGAAACCCACACAGTTTCACGTTGGGAAGCAGGTGTTCTGGGGAGGTCCTGCATTAGTGTTTGTGTTTGCAGTTTATCTCACGTTTCTTAGTTGCACCTTTTTAATGGAGATTTTTTTCTTCCAGGTGTAGAGAAACCAGAAAACCACAGCCAGTCAGTCAGTGTGGAGGGATGTGAAAGGTGGGGCTGCGTGTGTTTTCCTCCAGAGGATTCTAAAGGTCTCAGCTATTATTAACATTGAATTTATTATCTATATTTAGGATAAACCCACTAAAGATGATTGGGATGAGCTAGCTGTTAAGTCTGTGCAGCGTTATATATCTGCCCCCGTGCGTAATGCACACCGGGTCTGCACGTGCTCCTGGGCGCTGGCGTACACCCGTGTGGCACTGGCGTCTGTGCAGCGTTGTGGTTCCTGACCTTGATGAGCGGTTCAAGGCTCGGTGTACCCTCGTTAATAACGACTCGTTAGGGGTTGCGTTGAGTTGAGGGTGTGCAGTAGTGATTTATCACGGGTGACTGTAAACTGGAGGGCTGGATTTCAGACTCAAAGGAATGCGTGGGTGCAGAGAAGGGGCGACCTCCCCACGTCCTGCTTGGGGAGGAGCCCCCCTCCCCCCGCAGTATCCCTGTACAGAGCGAGGTTGGAGGGCTGCTCTCGGCGTCACCACCGCAGCTGGGTTATGAGCCGTCTGAGAACACGCACTGGTTGTTTTCAGCCCACTGCGAGTTTCTGAGCAAGAAAGAAATTACTGAGCTGAGTCACCCACCTTATTCATGACTCTTGGCTCTGAGCGGTTATTAGCTGTTTCCAGAAAAACAAATAAGCCTTAAAGGGTGAAAATTATGCTGTGGGCTCTGGGGGCCCACATTTCTGGAGGAGTTCCAGAAATGTTTTGAGTCATGGCACCATCCCGGGCGTGCCAGAGGTCTACCCTGGGACTGTTTGGTTCCCACCACCGGCATACGAGTTCCAGGATCTGAAAGCAGCCCACCTGTACGGACTCTCAGAGTTAAGTGCAGGCTCCTGAGCCTTTCCGGCCCCGGAGGGCTGGGTCCCTCACCACTGTCCATCTTGTCTTTCACTCTGTACCTATTTGGGATGGTCCTGCCTGCGCCCATGTTGAGAAAGACCTTTAGTTCATTTTTTGGAGGTCTTTTTTGCTTCCTCGTCTTCTGCTGATATGGAAAGGGGGAACATATATAATAGTTGTAAGTCAGCAAGTGTACTTTACCCTTCTCCTGTGTTGTGGGAAACAATGTTTCAGTCGCCTTCTTTTGTCTCCTTTAGCCCCACGATCATAACCTTTGTTTGTTTCTCGGCATCTGCAGTTTTGAAAATGACCTCAGCAAATGTGTTATAGAAACCACACCCCGAAACCACACTGTGCGAGCGCTCTGAACATGTGAGAACACCGCAGTGCTGGTTTCTTAGTCTTTTGCTCACTTGGTGAACTTTGGAGGCCCCAAAGCGCGGTTCCCACCGTGTAATTAAAACATGCAGGTGGCAGCTTGTAGGTGAGCTGAGATGCTGGTCCCTGCCCTCTGGACTTCCAGCAGCACTTAAACTAGCCAGGTGCCCAGCTCAAATCTGAAAAGAAAGGAAGATGTTGTCATCAGATCTGTACAGTGTAAACAGTATTACCCAGCGTAGCCTCAGAGGGAATTAAATTAAGTCAAAACACTGATGGGTACTTTCTCGGAGTCAATTTGATTATTTCCTTCTCTTTAATTTTGCTGCAAACTTGGAGGTGGGGAGAGGGGACGATGCCAGCTCTGAAGAATGCAGTGCGATGCTGTGTTGGTGATCTTTGCTGAAAGGGCTGTCCCTTGACCGGAAGAGCCCTTCTGAGCCAAGCTGTGGTTGTACTGGGCTGTGACAGACTGGCCTGTCCCCTTGTCACTAGTGTTATTAAACGTTATTAAAGAGCAAAGAAAGTATAATTAGGAATTCTCCCCAAATCTGCCCATGGCATGAAAAATCTCCCTGCTTGCACTGTGTCCGGAGGTAGCTGAGGCATAGCGTAAAGGGGGTTAATTTCAGGTCTCTGGATGCTTCCTGGGGATAGGTGGCAGTTCTCGTTAGATTGGAAGGTGCTTGCGGTATTCCTGAACACACTGACTTGTTTCAGGTCCTCGGAGAAATAAAGGCCAGGGTCTTGGAACGTTCTGCTTACTTTTGGTCGGAGTCCTTCCCGTGAATCCAGCAACCCAAATGGGGGTCCTGGGGGGGGGCGAGACCTGCTTTCACGGCCCCGCCTAGGTTCCCCCGTGGCAGGTTAGGGTCCATTTGGTCTGGGAATATGGTCGTTCCCTCCAGAACCCACCTGTGTGGTTATTAAATTCAGGTTGCCGCACTCCGGTCGGTGGTCTGAGTGTTGGAAGATGCCAGCTTTTCTGCACCACCTCCCTTCAGATTCTGCTTTATTTGTTGAAGAACTTGGAAAAACTTGACTCCTCACGTACCCTGATTTCCACCAAGTCCTTATTCTCTATTCTTGTCAAACGGGAAGACGTCTTAAGCCTGGTTTAAAGTCAATAGACGGCCAGAGAAGACGGCCAGACGTTTGAAGATGTGATAACCCATCGCAGAATTACAGTGCTGGCTCCCTTTCCCCAAATCAAACAAACTGAAATGGGACCAAGGATGTTGTACAGGGTGGGGAGAAGGTGCAGAAGAAGAAAGAACATCTGGCAAAAGGTCCCTATGCTTTTCAGATTCTGCAGTTTGCTGGGCGCCCCTCAGCCTCTTCCTGAGGAGTGTCACGCCAGGCCTGGCTGGAGTTTGATAGCATCACGAGTTTTAAATTAAAGGCAGATCAAATAATGAAAGATGAAAGGTTGACTTACTGCGTTTGGCTTGTGAGCCTTTCAGCCAAGATTGTGTCTTAAATTTTGTATCTTGTAATATCGCACGTATGGAAATGTCAGTAGTTTTGAAAATATCCCAAGTTGTATAGCAGGAGGATGGGGGTTTCTCATCAGAGGTCGTAAATTTCGGTGACAGGAGAGCTGTGCATTTCCAGGGGGTTGTTCGCTGCCTTCAGGCACTGAAAACTCTGAGAGTTTCCAACAGTGACATTCCCGTCTTCCGTTTCCGTGAAAACCTAAGCTCGTTTCAAACACTCTTGTCATGCTTCATATCCTCTTTTCTTCAGAACTGGAACACACGTGCCCAGCCCTTCTAGAAAGGATTTTCGTCAGAGTTCTGATTTCTCCTCCTGTCTTTCCTCAATTCTGTGTTTCCGTGGCCAAAACTTGCCAGACAGTGGGGAAGGGGGTGGCTTCTCCAAGTCCCCAGAGGCTGGCGGAGGCCACATGTGAATAAAGGGACCGATGGGGAGGGAGATGGGGAAGCCTCTTGGAGAGGGGACCCCGATGAGGGGCATTACCCAGACGGTGGGTGGGGATGAGATAGTCCTGGCTCATGGATCAGTCCAAGGGAGACCCCGGGATGGGGAACCTCACAGGGCGAGGTGCCTGGGCGGGGGTGGTCGCCCGGAGCTCGTGGTCCAGAGCCCAGAGTGGGGGCACGGTCAGGGAGAGATGGGGGAGGCAGGTACCCGCTGCTCTGCCAGGTGCACAGAGGGGCCTGATGAAGAGTGTGGTCCAGGACGGGGGTCAGCCTGCGGGCTTTGGAGCTCCCTGGGGCGCTCTGAGGAGGTCAGTGGGACACGGAGGCTGCAGCCCAGGGAACCGTGTGGCTCTTGGATTATAAAGGGGCTGCAGTTGAGGACCAATGGATGCTGATGCTGTGAGAAGATTGGGCTGAAGAGGAGAGGACCCCTGATCCCACCCGACAGCAGGAAGAAATCTGTTGGTGCTCGCAGGCCAGAGAGCAGGCGTGAGAGCCTCAGCCCGGGGTCCGCGCCCTCGGGCGGGCTATAACCTGTCAGCTCATGGGCGCACCTGGTCTCCGTGGTGCCCTCCCCTGAGGCCAGGAGAGGGACTCTGGGGGATGACGCCGTCCGGCGCGGGGTGAACAGTGCCTAGGACAGCCCTGCCCTCGGTGTCAGGAGGAAGGAGAGGTGGGGCTGAGTTTGTCCCCAAACCTCAGCCCTTCCCTCCTGTAAATGCACAGCCCCGTTGCTCCTGCTGGGGCTTCCTGTTCCTGGTGGCTGGTCGTGGGCCTGCCCGGGAGTGTCTCCTCACTCGGAGGATGCCGATCTCTGCACATCAGCAGAGCCTGAAGGAGAGGCAGAAAACGCACGCTCCCCCTGCAGGCTGGCGGCACCTGCCCAGGGGCCAGGGCACCCCCTGGGAAGAGGGCCCGGAGCAGAGGCTCCTGAGTCCTGCTCTGTGACAGGCTGACCCCTCCTGGGTCCCCTCGGGGGCTCTCCCGGTCGCCTGCTTTGGAGGCCTTAGTGTTTGATTTCAGATTCATTATGAAGTTTTTGAGAGAACGGGCTGTAGGCGCCCTCGCTGCGTGCCCTCCTTGCCGTTGGCCGCCTGCCTGCCCCATCCACTCATCAGTGCCCTCCAGCCGGTGCGGGGGCCACGGGGCCTCTGGAAGGGGTCATCGTGCTGGACGCACTCGTGGCCACAGCGTTGCTTCCACGGTGTGTGACACAGTGCGTCTTCGCAGGAGAGGACAGGGTGTCCCCGTTCTCCTGCCCCGAAAGCGGTGCCGTGACCTCAGTGCTCCTGCGGGGTCCCTGGGCCCCGGACGGCCTCTGCGGGCTGCGCTGGGGGCGCGAGAACAAGTAGGACCCACTGTTGGCCTCAGAGGCGGTTTTTCTGTCCCTTTTCTGGCGTGTCTCATCTTTGCGGGGGTCGTGTCCGCGTCCTCTAGGCCGTGGCCGCAGGACTGTCATCCCCACTCATCACGGTCCCAGACTCCTAAGTGCCAGGGTACCCGAGTGGGGCCTCTGCAGGACCTCGGTGGTCCCAGCGATGACGGGGTTGGGGGCACTCGGTGCTGTCCTGGGCGCCGGGGGTCGACGCCGTGCTGCCCAGAGTGTTCCCCCGCTGGGGCCGTGGAGCCCAGGCGTCTGCGTTCCTGACTGTGGAATAAAACCCCCAGTTGATTCTCACGTCCTGGGGTTGGAACCACTGGGTTCCAGTTTGTTTCCAGAGAGCCGCCACTTCTTGGGGGAGGGGAGGAGAGAAAAGCGGAAACTGTCTCGGAGCGGAGAAGGGAGTTTGCCAGGACATCCGTGTGGGACTTTGCTCTTTCCCGGGTGTGTCTCCCTGTGTGGTCCAAGTACCTGAGCTTCGGCTAGGAGGCCTCTTTCTCCCAGACCCTTCCGTGCTCAAGTTCCAGTCTCCCCTTCTCTAGAACCCCCCTCTTCCCTATGCTGGCATGCTCCCTTTGTCTCCTGAAGGGGCCCCCGCTCAGGACAGCCTTCTCGAACCCCCGTCTTTCCAAATCTGGGCTGGTGCCCCAAACCACGGGGCAGAGCACCTGTGCTCTCCTGTCCCCCCCGTGCCTTTCAGGGCTGCTCAGCTCAGGCTTCCTGGGCCCATAGGGTCAGCGGGGTGGGGGGAGACTTTCTGGGGGACCAGCATTACTTCTGCACGTTTTCTCCTGGGCCCCGGGACACGGGTCAAGTGCCGGGTGTATTTTGAGCACTCTCATAGTTTTGTGATGAGTTTGCTGTTCGTTTGTAGTCTGTTTCTAATCTGGCTCATCGGGAATTAGCAAACTTGTCTCATGCTCAAAATAGATTATGTTGCCAGGGTTTAAAGCCAAATTCTGACTGCAGATATGCTGTGAATTTTTCTATTTCTTACTACTTGCTTTCTTTCCTGTCCTGTAGCCTATAGTCCTATATGCTATTTGGGGACAAAATCCACACACCTAAATCTTTCGAGAGGAGACAGTGTGCCCGAGTGTCCTTCAGGCATGGCTGCATGTCTGGTTCCTCCCTCTGTTGTTCACTCAGCATCAGAGCATTAGCTCTGCAAGCTCCCGCAGCTGGGCGCAGTGCAGCCGTTTCCCTCTCGGCCCCCCCGAGGACCCTCCTGCTGGAACGTTCTGAGCAGGCAGGACCACAGTCCCATGCCGTCCAGGCTGTGCGGAAAGGTGTATGTGACCTCAGGCTTCTGAGCTGTAAAGTGCGGTGCTCAGTAGACAGTCCTCTCTGTCTCCGAAGCTTCTGGCTGGCCGACCTCTACCCCCGTGGAACTTTCCGCTCCTAATGCCCGTGAAAATGCGCATGAAAATCTGCTGAATATCTGGAAAGCACCACCTTCTCCGGACACCCCACATCTTCCCTCTGTAAGCTGAACGTCTCTAATTCCTTCACATTTTAGGGTTTGAGAAGTTCTTCCAACGGCCCCTCCATTGCGTACCGCCTGCGTGCTCCTGGCGGCTTCTGAGCTGGGGCCAGAGCCCTTTGTATGTGAGTGGACCATCCATGCAGAGCACAGGCCACTACTGCCTTCCGTGTTCAGGAAATAACGTGGCCTCGGAGAAGCACTCATTAACTGCCCGTTTCTGGCTGCCGCTGGGCGTGGGCTCGGGAGAAGCATGCGCCGTGCTGGGAGCCCGGCTGGAAGGGGTGTGGATGCCTTGTGTGGAGCCCACGATTGGGTGGGTGCCTCAGGGAGCACCCAGGGGGCACAGGCCAGGAGGTTCGGGGTCCACGGGGGACGGAGCCGGCTCGCGTGGCACTGTGTCTGGAGCACGACGGGCCTCGCTCCTCCCACGTGGGGCTCTCCTGCCCGCTTGCCGCGAGGGTCCTCTGCAGACAGGCGGTCTGGAATTTCCGCTTAGCCAGATTTGGAGGACTGAGCTCTGTGTGTTTAGTCGAGCTTGACTGAGGATGGCTGACCCACTTTGATGAGTTTGTGGGCCACCAGTGGAGCAGCAAACCGGGTCAGGATGGAAGCTGGGGGGATGAGGGCAGAAGCAGCAGAGGGGCTGGCCCCGTGCCCCACCCCCAACTGACTGCTCTCTGTTTCTCAGGGGAGCGGACAGCTGGAGGGTGAGTCTCGGAGAGATAGCGGGGGCTTGGCCGGGCCAGGTGCGGGTCCAGCCCTCTTCTGATCTGGTTTCATATCCCCAAAGGGGACAGAGGCGGGGGGACGCCAGGACCTCCAACCCAAGAACCTGGGGGCTTCTGGGGAAAGAACATCCCGACTCCTCTCTCTGGAGGGGCTAGGTGGCCGTCTGTCCGGCTGATGCTGGGGTCCGCACAGTGGGGCAGGCTGCCTGGTGGGCATCGAAGCTCCTGGAACCCGGGGAAGGCCCCTCCAGCTGGCTCCCAGCATGGCTGTGGGACAGGAGAGTTGTCTGCCAGCTTGCCCTGCCCCCGTCGCCAGTTTTGCTGCAAGACTGGGTCTTGCTGATAAATGTGAAAAAAGGAGCCTTTAGGAAGGGACTTTGTGAGCCTGGTGACTTGCAGAGTGTCTTGGCGCTTACTTGGGGAAAAGAAGGAGAGGACGGTGGTACTTAAATTAAGAAAAGGGACGTCTGTGCCTTTCTTGAAGCAGGTAGAGCTAGTGGTTGAAAGAATTGTAAAGCCGTGATTAAAGATGTTTTGAACGGTTTGTTGCAAAATAAAGAACTACCATGTGAGATGTTTCTCTTCTTTCTGAATATATACCACTAAAATATTCTAGTGTCTGTGGTGACAGCCTCCCTTTGCCTTGGATGAGAAGATAAGGATATTCGTCCCTTACCCGCGCCCCCGTTATAGAACCGATGCATTTAATTATAAAAATAGGGAAGAGCATCGTAGGACGCAGCAAGAAGTAACACGTACCTCAAAAGCGGCACTGCCATGGCTCCTTCTAGGCTTTATTCTCTTTGTTTCTTAATATCGTTGAGATAATAACATGTACAATTTTTTGCCTGCCTTGAAAATTTTAACAGTGCATCATAAGTAAATTTTCTTGATCTGAAAAGCTTGAACAGTGTGAGGATATCTCCCAATCTACCTAGCTAGTTCTCTGTCGGTCATTTAACTTACAATGAGCACCTTTTTACACAAACCTTGGCTGCATTTTTCACTGTTCCCTTAGAATAAATTCCTAAGAGTAGAGTTACGGGGTCAGAGAGTTTGAACTTTTCCGAGGTAGATGTTGTCACCTCCTTTTCAGAAAGGTTGTACCAGTTTATCCTTGGACCAGAAGACTCTTTTGTACCTTTGCCACAATAAATGTCAACATTTGCAAATAAAATCTTTGTTCATCGTGTACATGGTAGTCGACATGGCCATTTTCAATTCTTTAATTCTGTTGAATGGAACAGCTTCCCACACGTATTAACTGATCTCATAGCCTGTTTCTCTCATTATTTTGTATTCGCTGTTGAATAAATATTACAGATTAGATCCCTTTGTCTATTTCTAAGCGCTGATATTTCCCCTGACTTTTTTTTCTTTCTTTTTCTTTTTTTGTTAAACGGGAGGCCTAACTTTGTGTAGTTAAATTCTCATTCTTTTCATTCGTGTTTTCTTCCATTGCTTTCAAGCTCAGAAATGCCTTTCTCGTCTAGAAGTCAGATATCTGGTATTTACTTACACAGTGTTCTGGTGTTTGCTTTGTTCGCTTGCTTTCCATATTTAACTCTTCATCCACCGCATTGTTGGATATTGTGGGAAGGGGAGCTCTAAGTCCACCATACTCCCCCGGTAGCTACCCTGTCTGTTGTCCACACGCGACAGCCATTCACTCTGTTTCACGGCCCATTTCCAACCTTCCCTCCCCAATCCTCCCATCCTTCCGGGCTGGGGCCAGGTGGAGGGCATCCCAGGCTCGGTGGGGAGATGATTTCCTTGACTCAGCCTCTTTTGAGACCGGCCCTGCACACCCGCTCCCCACCCCCCGGGTCAGCGTGCAAGGCGTCTCTTGGTTTTGATCTTCAGTCGGCACGTGGCACGGGGGTCCACCTGCATTTTACCTGCGGCATCTACGCTGAACTTCCAGGCTCCTCCCCACGGGCCCAGCTCAGAAAATTTCAGTCCAGTCTTGGTGGCGCTACTTGTTTAGAAAAATCCCCGAGCAGTCTGCCTCTGTTTCTCCACTTCTATTTAAGAACAGTGGGAATTAAAAAACCTATTTGACTTACCTCTGGTGAAGCTCCAATGAGACAGAGTATTTGAGAGGGTTTTGCATTATCTAAATGTTAAGGAATGAAACGTTATATAATTTCAAAGCATTATAACACGTAAGTTCAATCTTAGGTGTGAGGGATTGTAAGCTGCACCCTCATTTTATTATCGCTAAGAAATAGACCATGACACAGTGTCCCACCGGCAGTGTTGAGACTCATCTTCATTTCAGAGCTGTTGAGATGGGAACAGTCCTGCATCCAGGAGCAGGTGACACTTGGTGTGTGGCCCTGACTCTCCTGAGGAGGGAGCGATGGTGGAGATCCTGTCCTGGCCGCAGGCGTGGGTCTGGATGCTCGTGTAAGAATTGCAGAGGGGGACAGTCACCGATAAACCCATACTTACGGGATCGTCATTTTGCACCGATTCCTGAGGTTTGGTCTTTCTCTTTGCGATTCTCCTTGGTGATGCTTGTTTGAGAGGAGAAACTGTTCTCCAGATTTCTTCGCCTCACTTCCATCGTGCTGACAGAGAAACTGGACGTAGCCCAGGTGCTTTCCTCCCTTCTTCCTTTGAATTGTCAGGCCACAGATGCCGCCATCGTACCTGCCTTCCCCGTGGAGGGGGAAGGTGACATCTCTTAATGACCCGGTGATGGTGACTCGCCCTTCATCCTGCCCCCTGCAGGGTCGGGGTGGGGGTGGGGGAGGGGGACGGAGGGGCCTTTTGAGCCCGCTGGGCTTGGCTGAGAATGTGTGAAATCTGTCTCTGTCATTTGGTGCTTGAGGGATCTGAGACAAGTGGCATCTTTCTGACCCTCAGTTTTCCCTTCTGTAAAATGAGGATAAAAAGATTTACTCAGGAAACCTTGTCAGGAGAATGGAGTGAGCTGAAGTGTGGAAAACCCTGGGCATTCAGGAGACACTGCATAAGCGTCACTTTCCTTCTCGCCTGTCTTGGGAGTTGGGGGCGACATAGCGGAGAGCAGGGGATGTAAGTCCCACTCTCGTAACTGCTGTTGAGCCCGTACTTATTTTTAACACCAGATCAGAACACACCTGATCCGTTCGCTCCAGTCTTACTGTCCAGGCATGTCTGGCCGCCCACCATCTGCAGATGACCCTGCCATCGAGCTCCGAGGGAGGTGGGGTCTGTACCTTGTTGATTAGGTGTCGGGTTGTACGCTTTACATTTAACCGAGCATTTCAGGCACGCTGCGTCCCTAAGGCCCGTGTGTCCCAGGTTCCCTGCCCTCTGTGGTTTCTAGCAGGCGGGTGTGACCTCCTGACCGCCACCTGGCCCAGGCCATGGCCTCCCCTCCCTGGGAGAGTACGTCCACTCCGAAGAGGGGGGCGTCACATCACGCACTCGGGGGTCCTGCTCGCCCTGGAGTCCTGGGCACCAGAGCCCCGTGGAGATGATGGGCCGAGTCTGCTCTGACGCCGTCCTTAGACTCTTCAGAGCACCGCTGGTTTGGAGTCTCCCAGGACTTGGAGCGGACCAGTGGGAGGACGTTCCTGGTCGTGCCCTTTACAGGAAGCCAGGCTGTCAGCATCTGACCCAATGTCATCCTCCAAGAGCTGTGGAAATCACCCTGAGACCCAGAGCCTTTCCTACCGCTCAGCTGTCTCCTCCCCGCCTTCCCCCGCCTCTGGCTCATTCCTGTGTTAGGAGACTCTGTCCTCCAGGCAGAGGGCTGGACCTGCCCCACGGGCTTCTGCTTCACACCTCTCTCCTGGGGCAGAGCTCCTGGCCAGGGGGTGCGAGCAGGGAGGAGGCAGGACGCTTGTGCAGATGAGTCGCTGCCGTCCGTCAGAGCGGAGCTGGGTAGCAGGGATCCCTGCCGTGCAGGGGTGGCCGATGCAACAGGAGGATTTTGCTGGGAGCCGTGTCCAATTCTGAGTCACACTGTGCTCAGGCGGATGTCACCCTGCGCTGTTACCCAGAAGGTGCACTTGGCCAGGTGCCGAGGCCAGGCCGGGGAGAGGGTCTTGCCTCTCCTCACCTGCTACCGCCCCAGGGGCTACCTGCCCTCAGCTGGGCAGCCTGCAGCAGCTGTTCCAGCAACCAGGGAAAGAATCACTGTCTCTCCCAAGGCTGAGGGGTGGATGTGAATTAATTATTTGCTGAAAGGCCATTGCTCTCTAGTTAAATTCTCCTGGCTCTGGGGCCCTCCCTGGCCAGAGTGTCAGGAACCCACTGCTGCAGACCCCGGTGTCCTGACACAGCCCAGGGTATCTTCCGGCCTTTCTGCAGGTGTCCAGCTTGGATTGCAGCCCAGTTAACTAAACACACTGAAAGGAGGGAGGACCTAGTGATAAAATAAGATTGCCTCAGGGTTGATGTTGTGTAGGGTTCAGCTTTTATTTTCTTTCATGAATTAAAATGGAAACACTTTCTCCTTTGACTTTTATTGACTTTATGGAAATGAAGATTTCCTTCAAGTCTTTCAACATCATCATCGTTTTCCGTTATTTTAGTTGTGATTTGTTTTACCAAACAAATTGCCTCATTCCAGTCCTTCGCTCATCCCTTTTACCTTTTTCTCCTTGGACTTTGTTCAGTGACGGCTTGATCCAAAGCCCTTGCCTGTCACTGCGGACACCTTTCCCAAGTCCTCTGGTTGCAGCCCCCCTCCATGGTGCCATCAGCTGTCGGCGATGACCCCCGGTATCCGCTCCTCAAGGGACTGTGGCCTGATGGGACCAACCAGGAGCCTCGGGCTTTTTCTAGCTGCTCTGTACCATATGGACCATTGCAGTCACCTCACTTCCCTGACCCCTTTCCTCACTGTGTGAAAGGGGTAATTCATCCCCATCTCTGTATATTTAAACAAGGAAATTTAGGTGTGGGCACTGAGGTCTCGTTGCTGCATCTGAAGAATTGTGATTTAGCATTGAAGCCCGAGCGCTTTTTCCTGTCCGTGTGTCTTTCTGATGATGAGGGGTGCATCCACCTGTGTCTGCTGCCCCCGTCGCCACCCCTAGCTGTATGGGCTGCACAGAGACGGCTGCTCTGGGCTGTGTATCCCGCTCCCCCCGCCTCGAGGAGGGGATGGTGTACAGTATTCTGCACACGGAGGAGATTCATGTACTAGCCCACAGTCCCTGCCAGGGAGGTTTGGCTGAGAACTTGTGATTGGTTTCTACCCGTGCCGTTTCCTGGTTCGGCCACCTGGGCCGAGTTCCTGACCTTTCCACCACGGTCTGTGTCCGGCAGTGCCCGAGTGGACGCGCCTCGGCCTCTGGGTGCCCACGGGGGTGGAAACACAGTGACTTGTGACGTCCCTTTGAAGCCCACTGCCTGTTGCTATAGAAATTCAGAATCGTAACTGGGAGTGATGCAGCGGTGCTGGGGAAACTTGTCGTTTCTTCAGGCTGCATTTCCTGGGCTGGCTCCCTCCCACCGCTGGAGGCTTTTTTGCAAATGTAGTATGGTTTCATCCTTCCCCCTCCTACCCTAATTCTTTCTGCATCGGTGTTTAAATACCATCTTGTTTACGAGCCTCCCCTAAACCCCCTTCCTCTGTTTCTCGGGGAGAGGCTGTGCGCGCCTCAGTGGTAAATGAATTGTCTTAAGTCATTTAGCGAAACGTACAGTAAGGTGGCTCTCAGAGGTATGTGCCTTTATATACCCACTTATACAGTATTTAGATTTATTCAGAGGATCTCCTGTCTGATTACCAAATGGTGGTGTTGAAGGGGAGACACATGAACACTTCTGCTTTCCTGGGGTCTGAAAGAGCTGTATCCTTATTTCTGTGGTTTTGTGTCATCGTGGAAGAACTTCAGCATTCCTTGCAAACGTGTCCGTTTTGGAACAAACTACAAACTAAGCAAGAGTGCGTAGCTATGTACATAAAGATTCTTAACAACATTCTGGTTTTTAGGGGGTGGGGGGGGTGAATTAGGTCCCGGTACAGGAGGAGAGGAGGAGCTGATACGTTTTGGAAACAGTGTGCCGTGGAGTCTTAACCTTACAGCTGAGAGGAGAGACCTTACCCACCATTCAGGATAGCCTCCAGCTCTGGGTCAGAGCTGCACCCCCTGCACTGGAAGGCGAAGTCTTAACCACTGGACCGCCAGGCAAGTCCCCCACCTCCAGAACTTTTTCGCCCTCCCGAATTGTAACCATTGAACATTTACTCCTCGTTTCGCCCTCCCCCCAGTCCTGGCAGCCACTTTTCTACTTTCTGTCTCTGTGAATTTGACCACTTTGGTACCTCACATTAATGGAATCATACGGTATTGGTCCTTTTGTGACTGGCTTGTTTCACTGGCTGGTTTCACCGATGCTCGAGATTCGTCCGTGTTGTAGCAGGTGTCAGAATTTCCTGTCTTTTTAAAGCTGAATAACATTCCATTGTATGGATATATCACATTTTGTTTGTTCATTCCTCCAATCAGAGGACACTTGTGTTGTTTCTGCCTTTAGGGTATTGTGAATAACGCTGCTGTGAACTTGAGCATAGGAGTCTCTGCTTTTCTGGGTATATACTCAGGAGTGGAATTGCTGGATCGTACGGTAGTTCTACTTTTAACTTTTTGAGGAACCTCCATACTGTTTTCCACGGCCGCTGCACCATGTTACATTCCCACCAAGAGTGCACAGGTGTTCCAGTTTCTCCATGTCGTCGCCAACACTTGCTATTTTCTGGGGGAGGGGGGGGGGTTGGTAGGCTTACTTTGCTTTTTGACCTTGGGTTGTTGAAAGAAATGAGTTAACACATGTAAAGGGCTCAGAGCCTGGTAAACACTCCAAAGCCTTGCCGAGCAGTTTGTGTTGAGTTTCAGCTTGTGGACAGGGACGCCGAGGGGAGACCCTGGCTGCACCCCACGTGCCCTCTTGTGGCCGCCCGCTGAGGGCCCGTGACAGCACTGCTGTCACCCCAGGGCCGTGTCCTGCTGGTAGGTGGAGGCAAGTGATTTCAGAGGGTCCATAAAGGGTTTTCACTTTTCCGTGAATTGGTTGTTTGGAACTTGGAGAATCATCGTACTTGGTCTTGGTGTCGGTCAGTCCATCCAGAAAAGCCACGCACTGCTTAGCAAGAGACAGGGCTGTGTTTCAGGACCAGGAAGCCCAGCAGAGGCCAGAGCTGGAGGAGACAGAGGCCTTTGTGAGGGGGAGACTGCAGACAGGCAGGGCCTGTGGCCGGGGAGCCCCATCTGCCAGGCTTTGGCGGGGGTGGGATGGTGTGCTCCCGGCCAGTCTCCTTTCCACACCTGCAGAAACTCCAGGTGTTTCTTAAAGCAGCGCTTACCCACTCCAGCAGTCCTGGGGGTGGTGGGGAGCCGTGTGGTCAGGGGTCAAGGCTGGGGTCTGGAGCCAGAGGCTGAGTTTACATTCCACCCTTGGGCAGGTGGCTTAACCTCTCTGTGCCTCTGTTCCTCCTGTGTGAATGGGACTAAAGCAGTCCCTGCCCACGGGCCTGTTGAGGCCCAGCTCAGCTGGTTTAGCTGAAGCACCTGCCGTGCACGGGGGAGCACCATTTAAGCAGGGACTCTGCTGTGGGTGAAGGTAGGCCTGCTTCTGCTGCGCCTGCAAGTCTGGAATTTAACTTTATAAGCAGAGCGTTGCCTGTTCTGTTCACTCCCTTAATAAAATACATTCGCTTATTTGCTGAATGCTTCCTGGGTACTTACAGGACAGCGACTTGCGACTTCTCTTCCCCCTGCCTTACCTGGGGGCCTGCGTATGCTGGTTTTCCTGAATACTCACTTATCAATTATCCTTTTAATGTGCACAGCGAGGGTCGGCTTGGTTACACACTGGAGGAGATGCTGCACCATGGCCGGAGCTGCCCAGCCACGCCACGTGGGAGGCGTGGGCTGCAGGGCTGTCTGTGTGCCCGTGGCTGCAGGGACAGGAGACGTTTGGCGTGGCCCCGGTATCCAGGAGCCCGGTCTGGAGGCAGGACCCCCAGGGGTCTCTGAGCGGTGGACGCTGGGAATCGGGGGGCCAGGCCACTCTGCCTCATTGTCCGGGAGCCTGGTGACCAGGGCAGGGTCCCCACTTTCCTGCTTTTGGTTTCCGCCCCTGAAAGCACAAACCAGGCGGGCTCTGTGATGCATAGTTACCTCCTGTTGAGGGATTCGAGGAGCGCCCTGCCCGGGGGTGAAATGCACAGAGCCCAATTCCGGATGTGTGGGTGTGGGCAGCTCCAGCCCTTCAGGTGACCCTCCTGCCCCAAAGGCAGCACTCGGAGCCAGCTGGCGTCCTGTGAGTGCCAGTGCCACTGCTGCTCTGTAAAGGGTGTGACGGATGCAGAGGGGCCCGCGAAGGAAGGCAGCCGGTAGCCGGGCTCTGCTGTTTGCTCCGGCCTCCCTGCCACTCGCGTGACTGCAGCGCTGGTTCCCCCAGGCCTCTGCTGCGCTCTCGTCATTCAGAGGGTGTCACGCCTGCCTTTATCTGTGACACGACATAGGGGACGTCCGCAAGACGCCCAGACTTTCCAGCTGCGACAGCTGTTCACGGATGTTTCTTCAGGCGCATTTGACTGGCGCCGAGCTCGGCAGTAAACAGCTCGTTTTGTTTCTCCCTGGTGATGTCCCTCCGGTCATTTGGGCATTTGTCAGATTCCAAGAGTTTTATTTTTAGTGGCTTTAATTGTTAACCTTTCAATCTTAATCATATTAGAAACAGCACCCTTTCCAACAGAGGTGGTGCTTTTTAAAACGTTCAGAAATCTGAATGCTCCGAAAGCTGCTGAAATGTACTTGATTTACAAAAGCACCACCCGTGAACGCTTTGCAGCCTGACGACGCCGGTGGGTGGAGGTGTGTGAGGGAAGACCTGGCCGGCATTTTGACCTGGATCGCTATGTACAGCATTGGGGGGGGGGGGGGGGGGGTCTCCTGCGGGCCGGACAGGTGAGGCCAGGCCCATTCTTTCAGGTGTCCCTCCCATGCCCCCTCAGCTCCTTCCCCACTTGGAAGGTCACAGCTGCCCTCTGGCTCGTGGGACCCACCGCTGCACGGCAACACCATGGTTGCCACGGGAGCCACCACCTGGACAGTTTGTGGCTGAGGCGGAAAAAGGACCGTTTGCTGCTATCAGGGGGTCACTTGTCTGTAAGCAAATGACCACAGATCCAGTGGCCTCCATCCCCTGCCTGGCATTATAATTATGGCTACAGATTCCTAGCATTTTTTCTTTAAAATATTTTTATAGACTCCTAGCATTTTTTCTTTAAAATATTTTTATTATGGAAAATCCAGAGAAGTTGATGCTGTGAGCTCCTGTGTAGCCACCACCCGGCTTCGGCAGCCATCAGGCTTTTGCGGTGCTTGGTTTGTCTTTTCCTGTATGTGCTTTTCTTTCCCCTGCGGCCACTGTACTTGCAAGCAAGTCCCAGGCATTGTTTTTCTTCTTGTGATGCTCACTGCACCATTAACGTGTGTCTGAATTCTCATATGGGGCCGGAAGTACAGGAGGATTAGTGAGAGGCCAGAGGCTCTGTTTATGAGGTACAGGAAGCTTACGAGAGGACGTGGCTGGTCTGGTGCAAGGGGTACGGTGAGCATTTCTGAAACGGTGGCTCCCAGACATTGTGCGGATGATGTGACTCTGAGTTAATCGTCTGCAACCTTCAGACATCTGCCCTCGGGCCTTTGGGAGAGATCTCGGAGTGACGTCGGGCTTGTCTCGCTCAGTAACCTATGGGACCAAGGAGAGGAGGGGCCGAGACCCCAGCAGCAGCCCTGGCGGCACCCCAGAGCCAGGGCGGCTGTCGTGTGATGGCCAGACTCTCACTCATCCTCCTTCTTACCCTTGGTACCAGGATTGTCCTGGGACCACCGTTTGTCAGTGTGCCCCGCCCCTCAGCCGTGTTGCCCGAGAACAGGTGCATCCCGGTCCAGGCCCTGGGGTCACAGTCCCTGGGAGTGGGCCCAGAAATGTGCATTTGAAGCTCCCCCTGGGCACCCAAAGCTTGGAGTCTGGGTCTAGCCCAGGCCTGCCAAGGTGCTTTGTCCTGGAAATCTGGTCTTGTCTTCTGCACCCCGTGGTTCCCTGCGCGTCTGGTGTTCGAAGCCAGTCTCCAGCTCCTGTTATATTTTGTGCTTAGAACGCTCTGGTGCTGGGTGTGAAGATGCAGCCAAGCTGCTGGTCTTCAGCCCGTCAGAATCCCCTGGGGGGTCCTCAGACCCAGCTGTTGCATCGCAGGGTTAGGGCTGGGGCATTGGCCAGTGGATTGTGACCCACAGCTAGCGGGACTTTGCTGCGTGGTGCTGGCGGTGGGGAGTGGGTGGAAGCCCCACAGAGCATGAGCTGTCGTCCCGGTGGCGGTGTGATTCCGTCTGGACGTGGAAAGGTCGCCGTTTGAAACAGGGTCTGTGTAAGGAACTTAATCACACAGAAAAGGGGGAGGGCGTACCGCCCACCCCTCTGGGCAGGGCGTGTTTCCCAGGAGCTCCGCCACGGCTCCTTTGGCTCCAGGGACTGGGGATGAGCTGAGAAGAGAGTCACTGCCCGCCTCCTGTCAGCGTTCCCGGCACCCGTGCGGCCTGACCTCTGGGGGGTCCTTTCTCTTCCTTCGCTGCTCGCTGAGCTGTGGAGGCCTGTGGGTTTGGCCTGGCTAAAATACGCACTCTTCCCCTTCCTCCTCCTGGTCTCGGATGGAGGAGGACAGTGGTTATGCTTCTGCTGTCTGGACTGGGACGCGAGGCGCCGGAAAACTGAAGGCCGACCGGTGACTCCCCTTCCGTGCACCTCGCGGGGAGCCCCCGTCCACGGGGCAGGACTGGGGGTCCCGAGTCCCCACCCCCGGCCTGAGCACCGGCTCCTGCCAGCCCAGGGCCTTGTGCACCACCCCTCCCTCTCCAGTACTTTCTGGTAATAACTAAATCATATTTCTGACTCTTTACTTTTCTGAGAAAACTTTTCCGTTTAAGTGTGAATTGAGGCCACGGCCCCTCCCTTCCCACCAGGCCGGAGGGAAGCGGGCGGATCCCGGGGAGAGGAGGGCCGTTCCGGAGGTACCTGTGCGCACCTTTGCGGTGGCAGCTCTGCCGCGCGTGCCCTGCACGCTGCCACAGGGAGTCCGCCCTGCCGTCCAGGCTGACGTTCTCAGAAGGAAAGGCCAGGAAACCAGGGATTACAGTGCAGTGGGATCAGGGCTAAGCCAGAGGGCTGGTCCATGCCGGGCCGGAGGGGAGGGGGTTGGGCCTGAGAAAGGCAGTGGTCTGTTGGCACGTCGCTCATATGCTGCGGAGCGGGGTCCTTGGAAACGGAACTGGCGAGAAGGCAGAGGTGAGAATCGTGCCGGGCCCTGGGTGTAGATGGCGCTCTGCAGTCTTCCCCCTGGCAGCACTGGAGGGAGGGCATCAGGGAAGCCGGCCTGGGGGCAGGTGAGCCATTGGGAGGGTCTCGCAGAGTCCAGGTGAGACAGCAGATGGGCCTTCCACGTGGCCGTGAGAAGCGGGAGGGAGGGGCCAGAGCTAGAGAAATAGGAGGCCGAGTCCGTGGCATGGGGTCTGGGACTGGGGCTGGGTAGGGGCATCACAGAGCGGGGGGGCGGGGAAACAGTAGGGCTGATCCCACGTGATGTTCTGAGATTTGACACCATCCTCAGTTTGGAGGAATTGCTTTTGTGCTCCTTCCTGGATGTCGCCACTGGATGATAAACACAGCAATTAAAACGAACACCCCCAAAACCCTTTCCTCTGGCGTCTCATTTCCTAGTTTAACTGACCATGAGTTGTAACGATCTCATTTTATTAAAAACATTCATTATGGTGAAAACATTGCATGGCACGCTACCTACTTCAAGGTGAAGGTGTGGTTTTGCCTGTGTGCCCACTTTGCGGGTCCTTGACTCCTGGTGGAAATGTCATGCAGGGATGCCCCGTGATCTGAGGCTGGTGAGTGCCTCTCGGTGGGAGGGAGGAGAGGAGCCCCAGGACTTATCCTGCTGTGTGCATCTCCTTCCCTGGCCCCGCCTACCGCTTCCCTCCCCTCCCCCTCCCCTCCCCCTCCCCA
>NW_006776681.1:368265-395079 GCF_000442215.2 Lipotes vexillifer
CCCTCCCCCTCCCCTTCTAAAATCTCAGGCGGAGCTTGCTGGCTGGTGACCTCGCCCACTCCTTTTTGGGGGTTGAGGCTGCCTTCCCCCCTGCCCTGCCACGTTCCTCCCTTCCGTGGTGGGCTTGTGTCTCACGGGAGATGCCTCAGCCTCACCTGGTGGGTGGGTGTGCCATCAGGGGCTGGCAGTAAGCTGGGTTCCGAGGTGCCATTTCTCCTCACCGAGGCTGCCGTACAAGTGCTCAGGAGCAAGCTTGCAGCCCAGGTCTTCACGGCAAACACGCCCCACCCCTCCACACCCCGCATCATCCCTCTTTGTTCCTGAAACTGTCCCCACTTGCTGACCCCAGGATGGGCGTTGACAGTAATAAATACAGGTGCGACCTCTTGCACACCTGACTGGTGTGCCCGGCCCAGTGGACACAGGCCTCCTTCCCCGTTTTTCGGCTTCAAGTCTTAAAAGACACAGGTGCCGTCTGGCTGAGAGGTGGGCGATGGACAGCGTGAAGGCCGCCCGCGAGGAGCGAGGTCACCCGGGAAGCTCATGTGCCGTGCGCTCTGCGGGGCCCGAGTGCTGGTGGGGGCTTCTTCAGCTCCCGACGTTTCAGCACAGTCTCTGTGACTGTGGAGTCCTCCTTGGAGTTTATGAGCAGGGTAGTGGGTCCTCCAGCCCCACAGAACTGGACCAGCCCTTGTCTGGCAGGCTTGTGCTGCCTCCATCCCCACCCTCCTTGCTGCAAAGGCAGCCGGAGGCCTCGTCCTGAAGGTGCCCCCCCTCCCTCCTCCCTCCAAGCCAGCGCTCGGTGCTCAGCCTCTTACAGGCTCTCCTGTCTGATTCTCAGCCGCCTGGCTACAAACGCTGCTGCTGCTTTTTTTTTTTTTTAAATTAATTTGTTTTTGGCTGCGTTGGGTCTTCGTTGCTGTGCACGGGCTTTCTCTAGTTGCGGCGAGCGGGGGGCTACTCTTCGTGGCAATGTGTGGGCTTCTCACCGTGGTGGCTTCTCCTTTGCAGAGCACAGTCTCTAGGCACGCGGGCTCAGTAGTTGTGGCTTGAGGGCTTAGTTGCTCCACGGCATGTGGGATCTTCCCGGACCAGGGCTCGAACCCGTGTCCCCTGCACTGGCAGGTGGATTCTTAACCACTGCACCGCCATGGGATCCCTGCTGCTGCTCTTTGACTGGACCTCGTCTCTCCTGGGAGGGGCAGTACGGGACCACCTAGGGTGTAGGAGCCTTGGTCATGGTGGCTGCCTAGTCGCCAGCTCACAGGGTGCTCTTCCATCAGCTGTCTGCAGTGTGTGTAGTTACTGGGGTGGCGCTTGGGTCTGGGTCTCGGGGAGGGAGGTTCCCCCTCCTCCCAGTGATCCTGGGTGGGCCATGCTGGACTGGACTCCATTGGTGTACGGGAGTCAGCAGAAGGTTCGAGGACCCTTATTTGTATTAAGAGGAGTGAGAAAACCACTTGTGTGTGTGTGTGTATCCTACACAATGTGCTGCCTAGGTCGGCTTAATGAGGCAGGTGGCAGGCTTTGTTTTGGTTTTGTTGTTTTATGTCTCAGCCTTGTAAATATAAACAGATTCATTGAATAATTCCCTGTCCAGGGTGGGAAATTGCAGCCAAGCACCCTTCACGCTCAAAACAGCGCAGTGGGATGGAGCCCCTAGGACACCACCTCCAGTCGTGCCCCCTCCAGAGGACTGCCTCGCTAGGGCTGGGCAGCGGCCCCGGGCAGATTGCTGGACTAGCTCCACAGAGCTTCTCTGGAGGCTTCGGAGCAATCGATCCTGACGTGCAGGGTGCCTGTTCGGGCCTCCCACCCTCGATTTAATCCTTAGAAACACTTGGTATCACGCTGGCGTCTTCCCTAATTATGCCACCATGTAGCGTGACGGCCGCATGGTGTGACAGCCCCCAGGGTGAGGATGGCTGCCGGGCTCAGAGCCCTGCGGGGCTGTGCCCCATCCCAGGGCTTTGGAGCAGGGAGCATCAGCTCATCTGGCGCCTCGTGTGCTGCCTGGCTGGCGGCCCCCACCCTGTGTGCCTCCGTTTCTCTTCCCTCTCGTTCCCGCCAAGGAGGCCGGAGACAGGACACCCAGGAGAGACTTCACAGGCAGTATTTCATACATCTCCCAGAAACTTACATTTGGGCAAAACAAACGAAAATCCTTTTTGGAAACTTTTGAACCTATTTCTGAAAGCCACTTTAAGAAGATATACTAAAACGACTTCAGTTTCCTCTGTCCTTATGCTTTGTTTCTGTCCGCAGCCTTCTCTGAAAAATGCACGTCTGCACTAGAGTTTGAAGTGGGGACAGGGAGGGGACGTGCGTCTTATTTTATTCTGAAAGCAAAGTCTCACCCCCTCTATGGCTCTTATAGAGCTAGCTCCCTTTTCCCTTTACAGTAGTTTCAGAGTTCTTCGGGGACTCTTTTGCTTTGTCTTGTTTTGAGACTTCGCGCTCCACTTACCGTTCTGTCCAGGGTGCCTCTGTAGAGGGGCTGTGGGGTCTGGCCGCCCACCAGAGGAGGTTTGGGGACATCCAGCCCTCCCCTCCCCCTTTCGAGGTGGCATAGGGGCACAGGAGCAGCCGTCCAGGCAAGTCAGCCTTCTGAGCTGGGGATCTGCAGCTCATTTCTGACTGTGTGGCTCTGGATGGAAGCCTGCTGTCCTCTGAGCACAGAGGAATCCACCCACCTTTGCTCTTCCTTCCCTGGGGAATCTGTCCTCGTGGCCTCAAAGCAACTCCCAGAACCCCCAGGTAGGGCCGCTCATGGCAGCTCTGAGGACCAGGCTGGATGCAGTGGGAGTGCAGGTGTGCTTTTGTGTGTGTCCACTCGGCTTTTCTCCACTAAAGCTACACTACCCGAGTTGCTCCCTGGAGCAGTGGATTCTTTCTCTTGCAGAAATATATTCAGGATTTTGTGTCGCCTCGTGGACTGGACTTTGTTCTTTGTCAGCATAATGATTACAGGGCGGTTGTGTTACCGAGTCCAAGCTTCCTCTGCTCACTGCACAACAGGCCAATGAATTGGGAGACGAGGTGCTGAGGCAGGGAATACGGAATACGGAAAGCCGGCAGGCCGAGAAGACGGCAGACTAGTGTCTCTGGAAAACCATCTTATTGGGGTCTGGATGCCAGTTTCTTGAATAGCATCAGAGAGGGAGAGGCGGTGAGGGAGTAAAGTAAAAGGGCCATTGGTCTTGCAAAACATCTCCTGGAATGACCAGCCTCGGTGAGGGGATGTGTTAGCTTCTTTCTTGCAGCCATCCACAGGTGGACGGGGTCAGATGATCTCCCTGTGAGCTGACCAGCAGAGGGGCAGGGCTCCCTGAGGCAGGCCATTATGTATGATGATAATAACAAAAGCAACGAAAAGCAAAGGTTAAAGTCAAAGAAACGTATCCAACGTGGAGTCCCATTTAGCTCTTCCCTGTTACAGGTGGTGATCACCACGGCCTCTGTCTTCTCTCTGTGCTTCTCCTGTCCCCTGCAACTCACAGGGCCTCCAGGATGTCCCCCTGTGGGGGCCAGACCCGGGTGAGAATAGAGGTGATAAAGGGTCTGATCCTCCATATAGGTGCCCCCAGGAAGCCAGGGGGGATGGCCCTGCCAGAAAGGTAAACTGCCTTCAGAGCACAGGGTGCCACAGAGGAGATAATGCGAAGTCCTAAAGCTCTAAGATCCTGACCCCTGTCCTCTCCACCATGGCCACCCAGGTGGTGGACTTCCTGTTCTCTAATTAGCTCAGACTTACCCTCCCTGGGGCATCCTCCCTGCTTGGCCGGGCTTCTAGCGGGCAGGCCTGAGGCCGGGCCGAAGGGCCCCTGGAGCTCATCTGCGATCCCAGCTACACGGGGGAACAAAAAGGCTCTCCGAGGGCTCAGACCAATGGCTTCTACCTCTTTGCCTCGGGCGTGGACTCGTGGTGTAAGTGGACAGGCTAGAATCTTGAACGTGACTTTTCCGAAGACGAGGGCAAGCCCCAAAGTGTTAAGTCTCAACACACTGAGTAGATCATGAAACTGACTTAGGAGTATTTAAAAGAAAAAAATAAATAGAGAAGAGAGAAAATACTAGCACGTCGCACAGTGTAAACGTAGGTGGTATTTTATGAAGCTTGTTACATGTTTATGTATGTGTGTGCATATGTGTGGGTATATATGTATGTATCTGTAATGTATATTTATTATATAAATTGTGTGCTGTTTCCCCACATCAGATTTATCTCTTACTGTGCGTTTTGACAAAAATGTTTGACGGCTGCTGTGCTGCTGGTGCGTAGCCAGGAGAGACCGTGAGGGAGCTAGCTCATCCTCTTGTTTTTGTGCATGACGAGTGTCATACACCTCCCCAGCCTCAGTCCACCCCCCAAGATCCACCTGTCTTCACGGGGCAGGGCCTGTCTACTGCCCACCTGTGCCCCCACGTCTCCTGGTCCCCAGTACTGGCAGGAGGGGACTTGCTACCTTCCTTACGTTCTCAGACTCTGGCTTCCTTCCCTGTTACCTGTTTTGTTGTCTTCTTTCTGGCTCTGGCTTCCGGAAAATCACTCCCATCTTCCTGTGCCTCAGGGTCTTTTGTCCACTGCTGTGAGTAAAACTTAATACTTGAGTAAATGCATTCAGTCCTTTTTAATATATTTAAATGAGATAAAATTAAATGAGCTAATGAAACCAAATATGCCTGGTGCCATGCCTGGGACCGCAGATATTCACTGGTGGTCCGTTCTGTTTTTCTTACACCCAGGAGTATTTCTGTAGTCAGATATGACAGACACTCTGAAACAGTCATTTATGAGGGCTCACCCTTAAACATCTTAGAGATTTTTCTGTCTTTTTTAAAATCTCGGCCAGTACACTTTAATTCTCTTTGTTAGGGAAAGAGAGGAAAAAAATACCCATAATACTTTCTACATAGAAACAAGCATTACAATGACCTTGGTGTTAATTTACCCAGTCCTTTCAAAAAATAATTTGTAGAGAACATCCAGTTTTGTCTGAGGACGCCTTCTAATTCACCAATCATCAGCCCCCCATGGCGCCCTCCCAGCCCCCAGCCCTGCTGTCTTTTCATAATTCCAGCCCCAAGGTCTCGGTTGTGAACCTTCTTTTGTCAGACACAGTGAGCTCAGCCGTCTCCCGGCAGCCTGCTCCCCACTCTGGTGAGATGGATTACAGCCTTTGTCCCGCAGCCCAGCCCTCCTGGCAGGCCGGCAGCAGCAGGGGGCCAGAGGGCCTGGGGGCTCCCGCGGGGACCCCTTATCATTCCATTCATTATCATTCAGTCGCTTCCCTTCATGGGGGGGGGCTGGTGGAATTGATACGTTAATAAAAGCTACTGGTGCCCCGGCCCTCTTACCAACTTTTATGCAGATTGATTGTGTGGGCCTGTCTGCCTGGGTGTCTGTCTTACAAAGACTCAGAAATGGTTTCTTTTTTCACCCATTATTTGGAGAGAATAATAAGTCTCTGTCAGATTAGCTTCTTGGAGGCTCGCAGCTTTTTGAAAAGAGCTGCATAATCAGAGTGCCTGTTGAGCTGCTCCCCGAGAACTTACCCCTGTTGTGCAAGGAGAATGTGTATTTTTTATGTTTTAAATTTTTGAATGTCCAGTCTCGTCAGAAATCGCACAGCCGCACACCCTGTGCTTGAAGGCAAGCTGCAGCCCGAGTCGCGTGGCGGGTGATGACGTTTTTTTCCCCAGGTGGGACACTTTCTTAATAAAGAAGAACCTCGGCCCGTTAGCACACTGACCGCTCCAGCTTCCCTAGGAGATTCAGAGCCCGAGTCACCCACCTTTTTAAGGAACAGTGTTTATTTATTTATTTATTTTTGGCTGCGTTGGGTCCTCATTGCTGCGCACGGGCTTTCTCTAGTTGCGGCGAGCGGGGGCTACTCTTCGTTGCGGTGCACAGGCTTCTCATCGCAGTGGCTTCTCTCGTTGCGGAGCATGGGCTCTAGGCGCGTGGGCTTCAGTAGTTGTGGCATATGGGCTGAGTAGTTGTGGTGCACGGGCTTAGCTGCTCCGCAGCATGTGGGATCCTCCCGGACCAGGGCTCAAACCGGTGTCCTCTGCACTGGCAGGTGGATCCTTAACCACTGCGCCACCAGGAAAGTCCTAAGGAACAGTCTTGAGTCAGATGGTCCCTGAACAAATAGCCCAGGTCAGTGAGAGAGAGTATTATCTCTGTTCCCCCCAAAAACAGCCCCAGGACCTCAGAATGTGACCTTATTTGGAGGAAAGGTCTTTACAGAGATAATCCATTTACAGTGAGGTCATTAGGGAGGGCCCTGCTCCATTGGGACTGGTGTCCTTATAAAAAGGGGACATTTGGACACAGATACAGACACACAGAGGGAAGTCGATATGAAGACACTGGGGCCCCAGGGCAGACCCTCTCCTCGCGCCTGCAGGGGGAGCGGGCGCTGCCCACACCTTGACTTGGGACTTCTTGCCTCCAGAATTGAGACAGTAAACTTCTGTTTTTAAGCCCCCCAGTCTGTGGTGTGGTACTCTGTTATGGCGGCCCCAGGAAACTCATTCAGGTAGTGTTTGTCAGTTTATCACAAATCAGCTTCATGGAAGGTTTTACCATTCGGCATGCCGGTCCAAGACCTCTTGCAGTTATGGTATTTAACCACTAGTACTTAACAGATTGCTGTGACCTCGCAGGGTCTTTGCCAGGCAGGGCCTTGGTTTGGGACTTTGCTTTCCACCTCCCAGATAGGGCTGGTCCTCTGCTCGGTTCTCAGTACACACTTCAGCTTAAATGTACCGCCTCCGGCCGTCCTCCGGACGGTTTTCTCTAGAAGTATTTCCCCAGATCCGTGGGTTCCCTCCTGTCTGAGAGCATCACCACACGGCAGCAGAGGGCAGTGTCCCCCGCCCCCTGCCCGGGCTCTGCCTGAGGCTCGTGGAAGCCCTGGTGCCGAGCTGGGCTCTCCTGGAATCTCCTGCCACCTCTGGCCTCCAGAGAGGGGCCTCCTCCGCCCGCCGTCCGAGGCACACCTCCCCTCTGACTCCCGGGCAGTGCTGCAGCTGGGCAGGAGGAGCTTTTTTAGAACAGCCGTTAACTCAGAAATCTAAGGTAAAATTTTAGCTTATTCCAGGACCTTCAGAAACAGGTCAGGAGTTGGGATGCCTTGGCAGAGGCGCAGTGGCTTCTCTCGTTGCGGAGCATGGGCTCTAGGCGCGTGGGCTTCAGTAGTTGTGGCATATGGGCTGAGTAGTTGTGGTGCACGGGCTTAGCTGCTCCGCAGCATGTGGGATCCTCCCGGACCAGGGCTCAAACCGGTGTCCTCTGCACTGGCAGGTGGATCCTTAACCACTGCGCCACCAGGAAAGTCCTAAGGAACAGTCTTGAGTCAGATGGTCCCTGAACAAATAGCCCAGGTCAGTGAGAGAGAGTATTATCTCTGTTCCCCCCAAAAACAGCCCCAGGACCTCAGAATGTGACCTTATTTGGAGGAAAGGTCTTTACAGAGATAATCCATTTACAGTGAGGTCATTAGGGAGGGCCCTGCTCCATTGGGACTGGTGTCCTTATAAAAAGGGGACATTTGGACACAGATACAGACACACAGAGGGAAGTCGATATGAAGACACTGGGGCCCCAGGGCAGACCCTCTCCTCGCGCCTGCAGGGGGAGCGGGCGCTGCCCACACCTTGACTTGGGACTTCTTGCCTCCAGAATTGAGACAGTAAACTTCTGTTTTTAAGCCCCCCAGTCTGTGGTGTGGTACTCTGTTATGGCGGCCCCAGGAAACTCATTCAGGTAGTGTTTGTCAGTTTATCACAAATCAGCTTCATGGAAGGTTTTACCATTCGGCATGCCGGTCCAAGACCTCTTGCAGTTATGGTATTTAACCACTAGTACTTAACAGATTGCTGTGACCTCGCAGGGTCTTTGCCAGGCAGGGCCTTGGTTTGGGACTTTGCTTTCCACCTCCCAGATAGGGCTGGTCCTCTGCTCGGTTCTCAGTACACACTTCAGCTTAAATGTACCGCCTCCGGCCGTCCTCCGGACGGTTTTCTCTAGAAGTATTTCCCCAGATCCGTGGGTTCCCTCCTGTCTGAGAGCATCACCACACGGCAGCAGAGGGCAGTGTCCCCCGCCCCCTGCCCGGGCTCTGCCTGAGGCTCGTGGAAGCCCTGGTGCCGAGCTGGGCTCTCCTGGAATCTCCTGCCACCTCTGGCCTCCAGAGAGGGGCCTCCTCCGCCCGCCGTCCGAGGCACACCTCCCCTCTGACTCCCGGGCAGTGCTGCAGCTGGGCAGGAGGAGCTTTTTTAGAACAGCCGTTAACTCAGAAATCTAAGGTAAAATTTTAGCTTATTCCAGGACCTTCAGAAACAGGTCAGGAGTTGGGATGCCTTGGCAGAGGTCATTCATTCCCCTTCCCCCCGAGCGTTACGGGTGGAGGGGTTGACGGCCAAACAGGGGCGCGTCCCAGGGGCCAGTGGTGGCAGTGCAGGACCCTCAACACAGCCCCACAGGCAGAGCCAGGCTGTGGGGGGCTGCAGCACGTGTAACCCGAAGACCGTTCCTGAGCTCGCGTGCTCGTAAGTCCAGAGCGTGATTCCCAAGTGAACAGCCAGGTAAAGGGGCTCAGGACTGACCAGAGGAGAGCGATGAGACGAGCGGCCGGGTCCAGGGAAGGCCGCGGGGGTTGCAGAGAAACGAAGCCTCAGCGTGCGGACGGTTGCTTGTGGGATCCCGAGCGGGGCTGAGAGTGTTTCTTCCAGGGCCCTGGTTCCATAGTGGCTTGCTAGACAAGAGAGGAGGGAATCGCTGAGTCAGGCCGGGGAAAAGCACCGAGTCCCCGCCGGGGACTGGGGCACACTGGCCCGTGGGGTGGTGAGAGGGAGACCGCCGTGGCATCTGTGGAACGTGGGTCCCTGATGGGGCAGGAGGGGGAGGGTGGAGGGAAGGGTGCCAGGGGCTTCTGTGGGTGATGATAGAGGATAAGGCTCTTGTTTCTTTCAGCTGTGAGGGCATGTGTTTGGGGGTCACTGCTTTGAACAGCAAGTAGGCCTGGCCTTGGGGAGGTGACGCCCTGGGGCCTGGCTTGGGAGAGGGGGAGAGGCAGAGTTTAGAGAGGTTGGCGTGGAGCAAAGCCCTGGCTCCTGCATCCCGAGGGGAAGAGTGACCTCGTGGGGACAGCACGTGAGGGATCGCTGAGTGCACCATGGGGCTTCCGGTGGGGCTGCTTTCCATCACCTTCCAGGGACAGGGCCGAGGCCGGCTGTGTTGTCAGGACCATTTCTGTCTTTAGCCCTGGTTTCCATCGTCATCCTGGGGTGTCTGCTTGTCCCTGGGAGGATGTTAATTGCTTAATTAACTCTAGGAGGCTCTGTCTTGTGTTTCTTCTGCCTTTAATGTTTGTTTCTAAAACAGTGATTCTTCCCTCATGATGTCAACAGCTGTTTTTACCCTGTACACTAGGTATTTCATTACCATTTGTCATGAATCAGTTTATGGTGTTTTCGGGGGTGGGGTGTGGGGGGGCTTTGCCTTGACCCCAAACCTACCACATTTTCTGCAACTCACCTGCCCTAACCGTCTGCCGCCCCTGGCAGGGCAGACGTGACCCGCAAGCTGTGGGACCCCGGGGCCGTGGCGTGCAGGTGGGCAGCGCCCGCTGTTTAGAGCACACCTCTGCCCTTGGTGTCCACACACCTTCTACGTATTCTGATGCATTTCTGTCAGTCCCTGAAATGCACAAGATGGAAAGGGTAGTGGTGGGGAGACAGGTGCTCTGGCCCCAAGAAGAAGCATCTTGCTTGGGAGACCAGAATTTTGAGAATACTTTGGTTCTCTATCTAGAGATCAGTGAAGCAAATTAGGGAATTGATTAAGTGCAATAAATGGCAGACTGGGATATATTATGTTATGATTTGGAGAAACTGTCACACAGGAGCTAGAGTATTAGCCAGAGCACGAAGGAGCACGGATACCCTCTGAAGGAATAAATAAGGTCGTCCTGGGAGAGATCTTGCTGGAGACCGTGGATTTTGCAGTCATTTGACCCTGGATCAGGGGTCACCTCAGCGTCCTCATTTGAAAGCACTTAACTGTATAGAGTTCAAATGAGCATTAATTGAGATATGTGTGAGTCATTAACATGGTACTTGGTGTGTACTGAGTATAATCTCAGCAAACAAGAAAACTGCGTTATGTCACATACACCTATTAGGATGACTTAATAAAAAACCAAAATGGTAACGGCACGTATGGTGAGGATAGAGCAGTAGAGCCGTCACACCCTGCTGTGGGAGTGCAAAACAGCATAGGCGGTTTGGAGGACAGTTTGGCAGTGCTTACAAAGTTAAACACACGCTCCCAGGCCACGCAGCAACCCCACGTAGATATTTATCTGAGGGAAATGGAAATGTATGTGCTCCCAGAATTCACAAGACTTTATTTGCATTTGCCCCAAACTGGAAACTCCTTAACTGGCCCTCCTCCAGGGAGTGGATGACCCAGCCGTGGGCGCCTGTACATGGAACGCGGTGGCTGGTGGTGGAGACGGCTTCACAGCTCGAGGGAGCAGCACACGCGGTGGATCCCGGGGCGTCATGCGAGCCGAGGAAGCCAGGGTCAAAGGTCACATGCGGCCTGATTCCGTCTATATGACATTCTAGAAAAGGCAGCGCTCTAGTTGACACAGATCGGGCTTGCCTGGGGTGGGGTGAAGGTGTGCGGGGACTTTTTCTGGGTGGTGAACGGCTCTGTATCTTGCTTGTGGTGGTGCTTGTGAACAGGTGCCAGATCTCAGAGTTGTACACGAGAGTGAATTTCACTGTATTTTATATCTTACTCTAAAAATGAAAAAGAAAATCTTGAGCCTAGGCAAGGAAGTGAGAACGATCTCGGTGTGTCCGGGGAACCTGCGGGAACTGGCCCCTCTTACTGAGGGGTCCGTGAGAAATGAGCTCAGGTGGGTGGGGTGGAGTTGGGGTCTGGCTGCAGGGACATCAAAGGAGCAGCTCTACCTGATGGGACGTAACACGGTGAGCCCTCCGCACTGCCCGGGCAGCGGGTGGCAGGGCGAGGGTGGCATTTTGTGTTGTGCAAGGACGGATAAGGGCCCAGTCAGGGGCCGGTGTGTTTCTCCAGCACGTGGGTGAGGCCTGAACACAGTGCGTCTAGCAGGGGACCGTAGGGAGGCATGAGACTGTCGCTAACGTGGACTCCCTTCCTTAGACGGGGAAACTAAGCCGTGAAGTCGCCAACTTTCGTTTTGGAAAAACCACCAGAAACAGGAGTGAAAGCCAGGCCTCCCAGGACACTGCTGGACGCTGGGCCAGTGGATGGTCTGCAGGATGATGTGTGCCAGGGACCCCCTGTTGGCTGAGGAGCAGAAGTGGTTGGCTGAAGCCGCAGAGCCCGAGCTCCTCGTTAGACGGGCAGCCGGGCCTCCTTGTAGGGGTTCCCGTCATTCCTCCCTCCGTGTAAATCACAGCAAGTCGCAGACCGCCAGACTTGCGGGGCCTGTCCTTTTCTCTCCCTCAGGATCTCTCGCGTTTTCGGTCCCAGTTGCGGATGCAGGTTCTGCACCGTTAGCCTCCGAGTCAGTTGGATGGATGCTGCCTGGAGGGCTTGTCCGTCCACAGAGAGCTGTGAGTCTGTGGCGCCAGAGTGTTTCTGAGCAGCGCCCCAGCCCCTCGCCGTCCAGGTCTCCACAGCCAGACGGGGATTTGTTTACTGACAAAGGATGTTTGAAGTGGGTGAAGGGGCAGCTTCCACGTGTCTGGCGAGGCTGCCACACCGCTTTTAGAGGTGGTGGGGAGGGGCAGCAGGTGACGTAGAGCTTCGCACAAAACACCCTCTGACCCACCATCTGTCGACTCTGCTCTGCTGTTGCCCAGCCCTGGCAAGGGCACCCTCCATCCCGCACTTGGCCGCTGTGGACGTGCTGTTGTGTTTACCTCGGGAACTTCCTTTTCTCTCACTAGCTGCCCCTTCCTCCATAGAAAGGTGTACTGTCCCATGACACCAAGTCCCTCTATTGCTTTTCTCCCAGCCTGTTTACTGCTCCCTTCAGTTTATTAGCAGGGTCTCTGGGCCCTCAGTTTGAGGCCGGGGTCAACCAGAGAATTTCACCCAGCTCCCCTCCTTTATCTGGATCCCTGCTTTGCATTTTGGCCCAGTCTGAAAAAGACCCTGAAAACTAGTCTAGTTTGGGACCAGATGCGCCTGACTTTTCTCTTCGGGGGAGGGAGGGTTCTTTGCTCGTGTTTGGCCCTAGGCTGCGTGCCACACGGGACCACACACGGAGCCTTCGGGCACCCTAGGGTGTGCTCTGGCCTCAGGGGGCCAGGTCGCTCAGGGCCTTCTTGGTCCTGCCCAGGCAGGCGGCACCACTGACCCAAGGGGAGGCCTGTGCGGGGTGAAGGCTGCCAGTCGTGGAGCGGGGCCGGCTGAACACTGGTCAGCACAGAGGGAGGCCTCCTCCCGCCAGGCTGGCCACCTCTGGCCACAGCTGCTCCCTCTCTGACGCCTGCGCCAGCGTGCTAAGAAGTCTTTGCGCCCTCAGCAGACCTTCCTCTCTTTCTCCCCAGGCGGACCACTGCCATCTGCTGACAGCCCCTCCTCACGTCCTCCCTCCTGCAACTTCTCCAGCCCATCTCCGTGTCACAGCGCAACGATGCCACCATTAGTATCAAGATTTTACCTGATGCTAATGGTGATGTCATTAGTATCAATGCTAGGGTTACTGAGCATGTAGCACGTGTCATTGGTAACATAAGTATCGATACTACTGTTATTGCACGTGTAGCATGTGGCAGACACTATACCAGGAGCCTGCAGAGACACTGTGAGTGACCATTAACCGCTGTCCCCAGGGAGGGCACAGGTGTGCCCAGGATCACACACCAGGTGTCTGATACTCTTGAGGGCAGGGCCTGACCATGTACAATTATCTCTTCATCTCTGCCTCCTAGGAGAGGACCTGGCCTATGGTAAACATTCAAGAAAATACCTGTTGAATGAATAAATTGGTTATATCAGAGATGGCTTCTAAAACTCAAAAGCTCTCTCTCTCGCTCTCTTTTTTCTTTTTTTTAAGCCCTGCTGATGCACTGGCTCCCTCAGATGCTTTTTTATATTTTCAAAGGAGGGTATAATATTCAAAATGCAGGCTGTTGCTCAAGCTGTGTGTTTGGCACTGGTTTTGCTCCACGTGGAATCCTTTGCCTGAACTGCCCTGGCATGTCTACGCCCAGGGTGTCTGTGGGCAGCAGCCATACAAAAGTGGCTTCCTGTTGCCATGGAGTCGTTGTTGGGGATTTCCTGCTTGGGCTTGTCCTGCATCCTTGTCACCCTTACTTGCGGCTGCCCAGCCCACCCTCCTGAAGCAGGGCTGGTGTATGACTTCCCACAATCCTGTAGGTCGCCGGACAGTTCTTTGCTGGGCTCCCTGAGGCTCACCTGTGTCCCTGCAGTCAGGTGACAGCTGAGCTGTCTGGCTGTTCGAAGACGGCCTCACCCGTGTGTCCTTGCTGGCTGTTGTCTGGGGCGCCTCAGCTCTCCAGGGTCCTGAGCCAGCTTTCTTAGGTGTGGGGACCACAGGGCCGTGTTCTGAGGGGCTGACGAGCCCCTCCTTGCTTGCTGACTGCTGACACGCAGTTGGCTACAGCAAGTCACAGGGCCCAGCCTGGGGTCCAGGCGGCTTGGGGCCGTGCACTACAGCTCCTTGGGTGGGGGGAGTAGCGAAGAAATGAGGCCTCAGGACTCCCCTGGTGGTGCAGTGGATAAGAATCGCCTGCCAATGCAGGGGACACGGGTTTGAGCCCTGGTCTGGGAAGATCCCACATGCCGCGGAGCAACTAAGCCCGTGTGCCACAACTCCTGAGCCTGCGCTCTAGGGCCCGCGAGCCACAACTACTGAGCCCGCGAGCCACAACTACTGAAGCCTGCGCACCTAGAGCCCGTGCTCTGCAACAAGAGAAGCCACCACAATGAGAAGCCCACGCACCACAACAAAGAGTAGCCCCCACTCGCCACAACTACAGAAAGCCCACGCTCAGCAACGAAGACCCAACACAGCTAAAAATAAATAAATAAATTTATGTAAAAAAAGAAAAGAAATGCGGCCTCTTTCCTCCACCACCACCCGTGATTCCAAATCCATTTCGTTCATGACAGATTTTAGGATTTTCCACCAGAAATCCAGTGCATGTTAAGGTACTTAGCACTTCACGTGTGATGAGAATGTCTGGTCTGAATTGGGTTCTTGCCTGATCATGTCCTGTTCACCTTGGGCAGATTCCTTGCCCTTGACTGGTTCTCATTACATCTTAATTCCTGTTCCTGTTACTTCTTTTACTTCTGTTTCTGGGAAGCTCAGAGTGAGAATTCAGATTTGCTTCCTCCTTCCCTCAATCTTGATGTTCCATTTCTTTTGTGTTTCTATTTAGATCTTTTGGTTTAAGCTACCCAGTCCCTTTTGGAAGAATATGAGCCTTTTGGTGAGGCTCCCTAGCGGAATTTCTTTAAAAACAAATCCTGGCACTCCCAGTTCATGGGTTTTGCTGGTGGGATGCAGGATTATATGCTGTCTCATAGGCCTGGGTGCACATGAATGAGAGTGAGTTTGCATGTTGTGCTTGATTTGACTCAAGTAAACTCTGCGGTTTCACACCCATGTAAGGCCCACCAGCTTTCTAATGAGTTCTTTCCGGCGCTTAATTCATCTGGTCCAACACATCCTCAAGGTGGTAACATCTACTGTGTTCAAAGTATTTCGCATTTACTTTCCTTAATCCGCTCAAAATCTAGCACTCTGGCATGTCTACGCCCAGGGTGTCTGTGGGCAGCAGCCATACAAAAGTGGCTTCCTGTTGCCATGGAGTCGTTGTTGGGGATTTCCTGCTTGGGCTTGTCCTGCATCCTTGTCACCCTTACTTGCGGCTGCCCAGCCCACCCTCCTGAGAATTCGAAAGACTGATAATTTATACATTTCTGGAACCCAGATTTGAATCTCGTTCTTTCTAGTTCCAAAGCCAATGGACACGTGAATCTTTGGGCTGCAGAGAGTAAATTAACAGGTAAACTGGCTCTTTGAAACTCAGCATTTAAAAATACCTGTGTCAGAAGAGGTTGTTCAATTCTCAGACTTTTATTAACATGCATTAGCAGTGAGAGGCAAGCACCGCTTAGAACAAACTCTGTGGGGTTGGCATATCTTGGTGGTGATTCCTGAATTCTACAGACTCTGGGTCTGCAGTGGATAGAAGTCTCATGACTGCTCTTTGTAACTGGGATCTTGAGTAATTTGGGTGATTTTTTTGTGGTTTGCTTTGCTCTGCCCTAAAATGGAGTGCCTTAACCTTCCAAGGCCATGGTGTGGGACATGGCTTACTTTTTTTTTTTTTTTTTTTTGCGCTATGGGGGCCTCTCACTGCTGTGGCCTCTCCCGTTGCGGAGCACAGGCTCCGGACGTGCAGGCTCAGCGGCCATGGCTCACGGGCCCAGCCGCTCCGCGGCACGTGGGATCTTCCCGGACCGGGGCACGAACCCGTGTCCCCTGCATCGGCAGGCGGACTCTCAACCACTGCGCCACCAGGGAAGCCCCATGGCTTCCTATTTATTGAGAATCTACTATGTGTCAGACTGGGCTAGCATCCTCCGCACACCCTGTCTCACTTAATTCTTGCAGCGTCATCATGGGTAGCCGTCATGATTCCTACTGCTGTGAACTCCAGCGCAGGGATCAGAATTAGTCTGTGAACCCTGAGTTCCATGCAGCAAATCACCTCCACCCCATTTCTCCTTGTGATTAAACAAGATAAAGTGTGTGGGCAGGAAAAGCAACCTTGGAAAACAAATATTAGTATAAGATGATAATTTTCTGGAATTGAATAAAGGAAGAGGGAGGGTAGGCTGCCCCCATTTACTGTCTGACCAGCCGGGCACGTCAGGCAGCGGAGCTGCGCTTAGTTATTCTAACTTCTGGGGGGCCATCAGTCCACCCAGAGCTGGCCTGGCCTTGTGGACGGAGCATGGACCCTGGGCCAGTCAGAACGGGGTGTGACCCTGTTGCCCTCACTGCCCGTTTGTTATGTGCTCTTGATTCAGTCTCTTTGGTTCTCAATTTTCTTGTCGTTTAAATGGAGACATTAATACTGCCCCTCAAGAATGCCATGAAGAGTGACTGAAATACGTGCATGCAGCTGCTCTAGGGCCCCCCGCTCACAGGGAGTGCTCAGTGAATGTCAGTTCTGTGGAGACGGCATCACTGTCATTGTGATTTCCACAACCCACCCCACCCCCCGCCCCTGCGTTCTCTGTCGAGTTAGGCCTTGTAGAACAATGGGCTTTGGTCTCTGCACGGAATCACCAAGGAACTTGTGGGAAGGTTTAGCTGCCCCTTAGTTTAATAGTTCCGTGCCAACCGTGGCCACAAGCACACAAGATCAGTTTGGTCTTTTGTTGTCCAGTTTCTTGGAAAAAAATGCTCAGCGGGGAAAGGGCTGGACACAGAGAACTGGGCCCCTCAACAGGCCTGTCGGGGCAGAATCCAGCAGTTCCTGCCTGGACAGCAGCCCTCTCTGGGCCCGTCTCCAATTCCAGTGCAGGGGAGACCTCCGCGGGTTCTAGAACAGTGCCTCGACCTCACACCTTAAAAGTAGGACCAGGCTCACACCTGCTTCTAGACCTTGGGCAGCTTTTGTAGCCTCAGGCCAGACGTGAGCCTGATGCCTTAATGATTTGAAATAGTGTGTAGGTTTTGAAATTCCAACCTAAACACGCTGTGTTAAAATTTATCATTCATGAAGGTAATATAAAAATATGACGGAAAGTTTGAGAAGTGGAAGACAACACTCATCATTCTCCACTCTCAACACAACCATTTTTATTTTAGTGTATTTCATTCCAGGCTACTCTATATGGATAACCTTTTTTTTATAGTTTGTTTCATTGTGTACATAAAATTTTGTCTCCTGCTTTTTCACTTAATGTATTATATGCATTTTGCATATGGCTGTGTGGTCTTTATAATTCTTAATGGCTGCATAATATTCTTTTGAGGGGCTGTACCATAATTTAACTCACCTCCTATTGGTGAATGTTTTAAGTTTCTTTTTTTCTTTTATAAACAATGCTGGAACACCCATGCATAAAATCTGTTCCTTATTTTGGGTTAGTTTATGAGATAAATTCATAGAAGTGACGTTTCTCAGCTTAAAGGTTACGTGTCTTTCTAATTCTTGGTATGTGGTGTCAGATTGCTTTCCAGTCAAGTTCAACTAATTTACATTCTATCCTTTTGCTTTTTTTTTAAGATGTTGGGGGTAGGAGTTTTAGTAATTTATTTATTTACTTTTGCTGTGTTGGGTCTTCGTTTCAGTGCGAGGGCTTTCTCTAGTTGTGGCAAGTGGGGGACACTCTTCATCGCGGTGCGCGGGCCTCTCTTGTTGCAGAGCACAGGCTCCAGACGCGCAGGCTCAGTAGTTGTGGCTCACGGGCCTAGTTGCCCCGCGGCATGTGGGATCTTCCCAGACCAGGGCTCGAACCCGTGTCCCCTGCATTAGCAGGCAGATTCTCAACGACTGTGCCACCAGGGAAGCCCTGCTTTTTTTTCTTTTAAACATCTTTATTGGAGTATAATTGCTTTACAATGGTGTGTTAGTTTCTGCTGTATAACAAAGTCAATCAGCTATACATATACATATGTTCCCATATCTCTTCCCTCTTGCGTCTCCCTCCCACCCTCCCTATCCCACCCCTCTAGGTGGTCACAAAGCACCGAGCTGATCTCCCTGTGCCATGAGGCTGCTTCCCACTAGCTAGCTATTTTACGTTTGGTAGTGTATATATGTCCATGCCACTCTCTCACTTCGTCCCAGCTTACCCTTCATAACCTTTTGCTTTTAAATAAGAGAGTGAGACATCTGTAGCCCATGTTGTAATAGCACATACTTGGAATCGTGTGGAAAATGCCCCGGGCAGAGAATGGACATGTAAATAAGTGTGCCAGAGGTAAAGAATCAAGCAGCCTGTCCCTGACTGGGACCGTGCACCTTGTCCCAGGGCAGAACACAAGAGGGAGGGGCTTCTGTGCAAACAGCACCCCTGGAACCTGCTGGCGGCCAGTGCCCAGCGGGGCTGGCTTTCCTGCTCATGAGGGCAGGTCTCTCCACACAGAGTCCTGCTCTCGTTAGGGGCTGGTCACTCACGTTAGGGGCTGCATGTGAATGGTCCACCTGGCTTCTGTAATCTGATCTAAACAACGTTGGAGGAAAAGGGCTTGGCACTGTAGAAAGACCAGCATTTTGGAACAGGCTCAAGTGGAATCCAGGCTCTGGTGGTACCGCCTCAACCCCCTTTCCCAGGTGTCACTTCTCTGTGAAATGGGCTAATGATGCGTGAGTGTTCAGTTTGCACAAATCCATCGTGAAAGAGGAATTTGTAATTAATAAAGACCTTATGAGAAAAATAGATTTAGGACAACCCTTCTGGAGTGCGTGGGTGATATTCACCTGGCAAGTAGCCGTTGAACTCTAAATCAAGAGAATGTTGATGAGAGCATGTAAATTTTAAATTAATAACAATGCTGAACAGTTCCCATTTACTGTTGCTCATGTGCTAAAACTTCAGAAAATCTCTCCCTGCCATCTCACTGAGATGCTCACGAGTTTATTTCCTTGGTTGTGGTGACATTCATCTTTCGAGATGTACCTCCTACGTGGTGTTTCTGGTACTCTAGGCACATCACTAATTCCCTTTAAAAAAGTCCACGTGGTCACCTTCATTTTACCTGCTGACCTTGATGTGAATTATCACAGATCCTTCAAACACCTTCTCCTTCCGCCTTCAGGCTGCCCGGCCTTGCCTGGCCTTGCCTGGCCTTGCCTGGCCTTGGCCTTGGCCTTGGCCGTGGCCGTGGCCGTGGGCTGGGCCCCCCTGCCCTCCCCTCTCCCAGGGCGGCTCTGGGAAAGCTGCCTCCCTCCCCTACTGCACCACGTCTTCCCTTTTCCCGAGGCCAGGTCTCTCTGATTCTGGTTGTCTCAGAAGAGAGGTGGATCGACATTCACGTTCTCCCTGAACTGAGACTCTTCCCCCGAGGACCGGCTGCGTGCACCGTGGTGGGCGGTTACCTGCTCCTGTGCGTTGGGTGTCACTGGGTGATAGGCCCTCCCGCTCATGCTTGGTCAGCTGTTCCTGGGCCACACTGCTAGGAATTTATGATTCTGTGAGGATTTGCGATTAGAGAAGGGGAAAAACACTTAGTTACGAATTTTCCGTTTCATTTGTAACCCTGGGCCCCCTTGGAGCCTTCGCATCTCATTCTAGGGCCCAGTTTTCCCCTGGAGCCCATTGAGGGTCTCGTCTCACCCATCCCTCCCCGGAGCCAGTTCTGACTCAGGTGTTTACCGAGCTGAGCAGGGCAGGGACCTGTGGGATGAGGACCCGAGGCCCCCAGTGGAGGGGACGTAGTGCGAACTGGCGGCACCTACTGGTGATAGGGGGGCGTTGCAGCCGGTTCTGCGAGCCCGCATACACCTGGGAGCCCAAGCACGTGGGGAAGCAGCTTTGCCAGAGCATCGAAGCCGCCAGGCCGGGCGTGGAGGGGGTCCTGGAGGAGATGAGAATGCGGGGAGGGGGGTGGCGTGGGCGTGGCCTCTGGAGGTGGAGGGGAGGGCGTGGTGGTGCAGGGCCGCCGAGGAAGCGCTTGCCTCTCCCCGCAGCTCTGCTCAGCGCCTGGCCAGGCGGCTACATGCTAACCTCTCTCCTGCCACTTTTTTCCTCATCTATTGGGAATTACTGTTTTTCAATATTAAAAAACAATTGACTTTTACATAAGTCATGGGGGAAAGAATTTTCTAAAATACATTGGGTTTTTTTTTTTTAAAGACATTTTCTAGTCAGGTTTGCTGCAATTCATCATTTACCTCAAGTAAGAGAACCTGCTTCAGCTAATGTTGAGAATCCCAGAACAAGAGGGGCAGCAGTTAAGAAGGGGCTTTGTCCAAGACTCCTAACAGGAGATGCCGTTTCTCTGTTTACAGGAAGAAAGAGGTGGAATGAGAGCCCGTGATAAAGGAGGAGGCAGGCCATAAACGTCAGGCTTAGCCCAGCTGTGGCCTCTCGTTTGTCATCTGCTTTGGGACCCGGAGCTGTCTTGCATCGTAAACTCTTGCAAGGAATAAGGAATGTTAATAGCCCTCCTTGTACTCCCCACCTGCGCACCCCCGCAGGGCCACCTGCTGCTCTGCCCTGAGCACAGGGGTTAGGATTGATGGATTGCTCTTGAAAGGGGATTGTGGCGTGAAATAGGTTGCCTCTGGGTGTGTGTCTCATTGCAGAATTGGCTTCGAAATCAGGAAATGCTGACTCACACCTTAGTCCCCTGAAGGGAGAGGGCTTAAAATTGCCATTAAAAACGGAGACACCCTGGAAATACATGGTTGATAGGTGTTGGCTCAGGAGTGTTTAATATGATTATTCTCCTTTTACGTAAATAAGATCTACGGGCACACTTTAGTTTTAGAGCTGTTTTAGATTTACAGAAAAAAATGGGAACACAGTGCAGCATTCCTATGCACCCTGTAACCAGTTTCGCTTATTATTAAAGAACCAATGTTGATAATGTTATTATTAACTACGGTTCCTACTTTATTCTCATTTCCTGAGTTTCTCCCTAATGTCCTTTTTCTGTTCCAACAGCCTGTCCAGGTACCACATTTCATTTAGTTATCGCATCTCTTCAGGTTCCTCTGGGCTGTTGACAGTTTCCCGCCTTCCTTGTTTTGATGACCTTGACAGTTCTGAGGAGGCCTGGTCAGGGATTTTGTAGAATATCCCTCATCTGGGGTTTGTTTGATGTTTTTCTCATGATTAGACTGGAGTTGTGGGTTTGGGGAGGATAGACCACAGAGATAACAAATGCATCCATTTTAACAAGTCCAAGAATGAGCTAATTATGGGGCGGAAAGGAGGAGGTTTAGACGTCGGAGCAGGAAGTCAAAAGAGGGGTGAAGACTGGGCCTTCACAATGGAAGAATGCAGGTTAAATGTTCTCAGTGATGGGACTCAGCGTCTAACTAATATAAGGCCTTGCAGTTCAACGGGGCCCCGCCAGTTACACCATTTCAGGGTGTGGGATAGAGGTGTCTTTTAAGTTTCCATTTTACACATTGGGAAACTGAGTCCCAGAGAGCCACGCTGGGCAGGCTCAGGTGATAGAGATGGGCCGGGACTAACGTTTCCAGCCGTCGCCTCCCGTGCTTCAGGTGTCAGGCTTCTAGGTTGAGGAGTGCCTCACTGATGGACATTCATCTGTATGGCCTCAGGGATTCAAATGGGAAGATTTTCACTACATTAAGGCAGTTGACGGACCATGTGTGGAGTGAGTGTGCAGGGTGATGCACTAGGCCGTCTGCTTGTTAGAAAAGTTAGATAGCAGGGCATCAGTAGTGGTGGTGTTGCAGCTCGTGACTGCAGTATGAGTGATTGTTACAGCTCCCCAGTATGGAACCGTCCCACCCTGTCTCTCACAGCCTGCTTTTCTCTGAGGGTACCCAGTAAAATAAACGAGGCGATGACCTTCATCGTGACACATGCCTTATTTGTGAGCAGGTGAATCCGTATGAAGCTGTCTGCGGCTCTGAACCCACAGGAGAAACTCGCCCCCTCCCATTTTAGCAGTGGTGACTTTCATGGGCCAAGTTGGATTGAGGCGTGGGAAACTTTAAGTACATCAGTGAAGCCAGTGGGTCTCAACTCTGCGCATTAGAGCTGCCTGGGAAGCTTCCAGAAAACACCCACGGCTGGACCCCTTGCCCGGAGGCTGGGATGAAGCGGGCGGGGGCAGGACCAGGCCTCGCGGAGACTGGCCTTGCCGTCTCGCTGCCTGGCTCGCTGGCCGCGCAGGCCCTAATTCTTTAACCCCCAGCCCGTTGACTGTCACCTGAGTAAGGGTTGGGACTCTGGCGGGAGCTTGCTGTTGGAAGCTCCCCGGAGCTGTTCCAGCTCCTACAGCCTGTTCTACCAGCTCTGCCCGAAGTGATGAGACAGGATGGGCTGGGCCAGGACTCACTGCCACCCACACAGCGTTCAGAAGCCGTGGGGTGCCTGGGCCCGGCACTACCCCTTCCTCTTCCAGTGACGACCAGCAGGGAAGAGGACATTCTTCCTCTTACACCAAGTCACCGTTCCAGCGGGTCTCTTATTCAGAAGCAGCAACAACACTCTGACTTGATAAATGCAGAGATGTGGGTGTTTGCGGACTGCAGGCTCCCGGTTTTAGGAGACGCCTAGCCTAGCTGAGGGGCCTCCCCAGGCGTTCCGGCCTTCTTTCCTCAGGACCCTTTCCCAGTGAGTTAAAACTACCTTTGTCACTTTTTCAGTGGGTTACGTGCCCTAGGTAGAAAGCAGAGGTTTAGATGCTGTCACCTCGTATCAGGCTTCCTCACCCTCTGGAGAGAAGACCTCGGGATTGTTCCCCACCCTGACCAGTTAGAAACAAGGACGAGCCTCTGTGGTTCCCCTGTGGTCACTTCAGAGGGAGAATGCTGGGCGGGGAGGGTCTAGGTCTTCAGCCGGAAACTAAATCCACTCTTGAAAATGTGCTTTCAAGCAAACCACTTAACTAGTTTTCAGTGTCTTAGCTTGGCAGTGCGCTCTTAAGAAGTGGGCTGTGGAAATAGAAATTATCGCATCTTTTTAACACATCTGGCAACCTGGCTTTCTTTCCCCAAACTGGCATGTTGCTGTACAGATTGGTCATGGTGGTGGTAATCACTGAACAGTCATCGAATAACAGTGAAAAGTAGACAATTGATGAGAAAGGAATCAAGTAGTCATTCAGATGGTATTTTTGATAACCTGTTCTGCCTCTGAAGGAATTTGACGGTGACAAAATGTATTTCCATAAGCGGAGAGTGAAAGCAAGCTGTTTGTTTTCTTTTTTCCTCCCCAGCGATGTTTTTACCTTTGCTAACAAATCAAGCGTTAGGCATTTAAACTTAAGGAAGGCATCCTTTGATGGTTCAGCTGTATACATTTACTCTTCGTTATCTAGTTTTCCACGTGTAGGCATGTTTATTTTGGTGGTTCGTAATTCAAACACGTGAACATAGGCGGGAATAGTCTTCATATGGGGCGGTGGGTAAGGGGGCAGCGTGAGGTGCAATGACGTTTTTACTGCACAGACTTGCACACGCGAATCGCCGTCGGGGTACAGTGGTGTTCTGTCTGCCTGCGGGATACTTTGGCCTCATCGCTGCCACTGTCAAGTCTTACGGCGTCGGTGAACGTGGTGGTTTTAGAGTCTGTGCACCTCCTCTCGCCAGGGGGTCTAGGCCCCTCCTCTTGGGTGCGGGCTGGACAGGACTGGTGACGCACCTCTCATGGATGACGCGGAGCTGCGACCGCATGTGGTTTCCAGGACCGGGCCTGGGGTTCTCCTCTCTCCCTCGACTCCGCCTCCCCCGCCCCTCTTCCCCTCCCAGGTCACTTGCTGGGGGAGGCCAGCGGCTGTGGGTGAGTGCTTGGTGAAGAACTGGGCCTCCAGTCAGCAGCCCTGGAGGGACCCGTCCTGGAAGCATCCCTGGGCCCCGTCGGACCTTCAGATGGCGGCAGCCCCGGCCGGATCTCATGGGCTCACGAGAGACCGTGGGCCGGATCCAACCAGATTCTTGACCCTCTGAAGCTGTGCAAGATACTAAGTGCTTTCTGTTTTAAGTTACTCAGTTTTGAGGGGGTTGGTTTGGCAGCAGGTGGGAACACAAGAAGTCACCTGGCCCTTCTGGTTCTCTCCTCATCTGTGACATGAGGGTTGGCCTAGTGCCCTTAACAAGTTGGCGGCTGTCTGCTGAGCCTCAGGGGTGGCCCTGCCAGCTGGCTGTGCCCGCCCCTCCCACGGCAGCCTCCCCTCCTCTGTCCCACCCCCTTCCCTCTTGGCCCTGGCTCACCCACCACTGGGACTGGCACTTTGTCTCTGGCAAAAGCCAAGTGCATGTTTTATTTATTTCCTCCTTGTTTTTTTTTTTTGGCTGCGTTGGGTCTTCATTGCTGCGCACGGGCTTTCTCTAGTTGCGGCGAGCGGGGGCTACTCTTCCGTTGGCGGTGCGTGGGGTCAGTAGTTGTGGCCCGTGGGCTCTAGAGCACAGGCTCAGTAGTTGTGGCACTCGGGCTCAGTAGTTGTGGCTCGCGGGCTCTAGAGTACAGGCTCAGTAGTTGTGGCGCATGGGCTTAGTTCCTCCGTGGCATGTGGGATCTTCCCAGACTGGGGCTCGAACCTGTGTCCCCTGCATTGGCAGGCGGATTCTTAACCACTGCGCCACCAGGGAAGTCCCTGTTTCCTCTTATTTTGAAACAGAGACAGATCACATTGGGAATAGAGTGGAGAAAACTATTTTAATAATTAAACCTATATTTACACTTAATTTTCATAACTGTTCAAGAAACCAACCTATCGGATTTACTGTTTCTGAAAATAACGTCATTTTGTTAAAAGTCGTTGCTGCTTTACCTACTTAGAAATAGGATGGATTTTGTCGGCCGAACTCTTTAATTATGGTAGATATAAATAGACGTTCCTCAGTCGTTTATTTTCATTCGGTCTCACTCATGGCCTGATTTAATTCCTCTTGTGCTTCAGGTAGTAGACTGTTTCTGTTGTATGCGTCTGTAAGAATAATGCACGCCTTGGGCTCTTGGACTGAAAACTAATCAAATTCAAATATCTAATAATAATAACTACCAGCTGGGTAAGTTAGTGAGTAGGGGGAATTAGCGTTTGCAGTATCTGGCCCAAATGCCATCTAACAAGGAAGAGAGGGTCTCAGTGCTAGTCAAGGCTCTCTGGGTCTTTCTGGAGGCTGCATGTGGATGTAGCAGCCAAGGCTGTAAAGTCGAGCAGGGCGGGCAGCGGCGTCCTCTCAGTGTGGTCGGTAGAGGATCCTAGTTCTTGGGTTACATTTCCTGACAGAATTCAGTTTTCAGTGAGAACCAGCGAGCCTTCCCTGGTCTGCATTAGTCTGCAGCATCTTCTATGTGTGGGTGAGTCATTACGTATTCATAGTATCAGCATCCCCGTGAGGGCAGGAGAAGCAAAGCAGAGATGGGTCTGCATCCTGGGAAATAATAGCAGACTTACGGATCAGATCACAGGCTTTGAATTCTCTGCAACTTTTGACCCAGCATCAAACCACATCATTACTCCTCTAATCCCAGCAGTTTATGGTTGTCACTAAAAAGAGGACCTGTCTGTCCCGGAGTCTCTGAACACGGAGAAAACCAGCAGCTCAGTTGTGGCGCGTCCTGGATACCAGCAGGTACTGGGAGAGAGAGCCTCTCCATATGTTTGTGTTCGATGCATTTCCATTTTTAAACGGAGCCTCCACTGGTGTAAATTAGTCTTATAACATATGCAGATGTATGGGAGGGGGATGGTTATAATGAAAAGCTTCCACTGCAAAGTGAGCAAAGCCAGTTAAATCAATCTGAGTAAATAGGATGAGGGTTTTCTTCAGCTGCATTTCTTATTGAGCAGTTACCCTAAGACCACCGCCACGCTTTTGTGGGTACAGAAGAAATGTGCCCGAGCCCCTACCTTGAAAGGACACCAGCAGTGCTTCTAGATACTGACCCTTAGCGGATTACAAGTAGGACGAGTGATCAAGTGCTCCTGCGAGGGGCTGCTCCCCGGAACTCCGAGGGGACCTCCAGGCACTTAGCCCCCGTCCCTGCCTTCGAGAAGACAGGCCACTTGATCAGCCCCCCAGGGTCACCGGCAGAGCCGTGGCCAGAACCCGAGGCTCTGGCTCCCAGGCCGGGGCTCGTCCCAGCGTGCCGTGGGTCCTACTTGTCCCTGAAATGCTGGCCTCTCCTGCCACCCTGGACCCTGTCCTCACTCGGTCACCCCCGCCACCCCCCCCTCCGGGCCATTCCAGAGCTCCAGTCACTGGTCCCCATCTCTTTTCCGCCTCTTGGTATCTCGCGGTAACCCCAGCATTTCTAGAACAGACCGGTCTTCACTTCCTGGCGCCACCCCTCCCCCACCCAAACGACTTCCCCCGTTTCTTGTGGGTGACTGTCACCCCCTGCCAGCTGTGCCGCCCCGCCCTGGCTGCCTCGCCCTTCGGGCCTCCTGGCCCCTCTCCTGTCCCCTCCATCTCCCCCTCACCACGACCAGAGTGACGTTTCCAGAACACGAGTCTCAAGTCTCTGAGTGTCTCGCCTCTCCTCCCTGGCGTTCTGTTTCCTTGTTTCTCTTGTGGGGTCCGGTCCGGACTCTCTGCTGAGGGGCGGTGACACGGGCATGGGCCATGCTGTCCCACGGGGGTGTCCCCTGGGCCCTCGGCCTTTCCCTAACGTCCAGCAGAGGCGCGGGGCGGTGACAGGCAGAGCAGGCATGACAGGCGGGTGGCAGGCGGTTGTGCGGGCACCGTCTCAGCCGGTGGATCAGGTGGGCCGGCCCGAACTAGAGGAATTTATAGTGACCTTACGTGTTCTGACTGGAAAATGCACTGTTTTCCTCTACTTTGGGCTGCCTTGGTGCTGGAGGGGAGCTGTATTCTCCGACGGGCGGGGCACTGGGATGATAGAGACCCTGGAGGCCCCGGCACTGAATTTCCTGCAGCTCATCTCTAACCTCACTGTGTGTTCTGTGTGACTCAGTGTTTGGTGCTCCAGCTTCCTCATCTGTAGAGTGGGGCAGTACTAGCGCCTTAAGGAGGATGAACTTGTGGGCAGGGTCTAGAATGGGGCTGGGCACTTCGGAAGTACCCTGTGTTAGCTGCAGAGGTGTTCCCCCTCCTCCCCCTGCGCCTCCCTCCCCCTCCCCCTCCCCTCCCTCCTCC
>NW_006776681.1:395467-402132 GCF_000442215.2 Lipotes vexillifer
TCCCCCTCCCCTCCTCTCCTCTCACCCTCCTCCTCCTGCTCCTACTCTGGGAATTGGCAGTGAACATGGTGATTTGCACTTTTTGACTTGGAGTCCAGAACAAAACAGTGCTTTGTGGATGACTCCCTAGAAACGTATTCTTGGATTTTTATGACATTGTGAGAATCACGCTCTTGTAACTTGGTTCAAACTGAGCCCTGGGCTGCCATTCCCATCCTGATTTATCAAGGGCCAACCCGAGCTGCTCGCCCACTGTGTAACCTGGACAATTTGCGTAACCTCTCTGATCTTCTGTGCCCCCATTGTAAGATAGGAATTATAAAATGGCAGGCTTGTTGCCAGGATGAAAAAGTATCTTTGTACAGTGCCTGGTGCATAGTAGGCATTCATAAATAGCACGTAGCATCATGTCACCTACTGGGACCTTGCGGTGCCCTCACTATATAGCAGGTCCTCATCCTTGGCCTTAGTTCTATGGTGGGCTCAGTTCATTGTCCCGGGGAGTGGCGGTGGGGGGGAGACAGGTTAGGGAGTGTTACATATGGACCAAGTCAGTCTTGTTTGTGGGAAGGAGACATTTATTTTCTAAGAAAACATTGATGATTGACTTACAGATGTTGATTTGGTGAGTATTACTGTGCGGCGGCCACACCAGCAATGTTCCCCCCTTTTTCTTTTTCATTCACTTTCGATTGTATTCCAGTACAAGGTTAAATGGTGTGATCCATTAGCCAGTGTGTGTAGTAGACCAGATGCCTGAGGGAAACAGTTGTTAGCCACAAAATGTTACAAGCAAGCTGCAAAATAAAAATTAATCAGCTTAATTAGAGGTCTACCCAGTGCGACTCTGCTAACTTCATTACTTGCTGGATTTAGTGTTCGCACGTTTCTTTATGTCGTGAAGGCAGAGTGTAGGTCAGATTCTCTCACTCCATTGCAGGTGCCAAGATTGCCTGGAAATCCTTGCCAATAGTAAATTGAAAGTTTATTTATAACCAAGTCATCTCAAAAGCCAAATTACAATTCAAAACATTTTTTTCGCAGCAAAAAGTATTTAAATTGGGATACAGATGCATTTCAATACATTTGTTACAATGTGGGCTAGGATCTTCAAAAGTCAGAGCACCTGGGCCCCTTGAACGCCTGAGAAGGCCTTGTGACAGGTTGCCAGGGTGGGCTAGGACCACCCAGGTGCAGGGCATTCCTGACCTGCGCACTGTCTCTACAGGGAGTCATCCTCCCGGTGCCCCCGCCCATCATCCCCATGGTGGCCTTGAAGCTTCACTTCACCTCAGAAGCAACTGAGGGAAAAGCTGGCCTCCAGAGCAGGAGACTTAGGCCGTTTCTCTTTAATTACCCTACTTTTTGAGTAAAAATGCAGATTATTGGTAGAGCAAGTTGCCTTTGGGAAAAAGATGTCTGATTTGGCGTAGCCCCTGAGAATTAACACTTCCTGCAGATCTCACTTCACGATGTTATGAGCCAAAATGCCCCCAGCAGTCACGCAGCCCATGCTGGTTGGAGGAATGTTAGTGGAACAAACCTGAGCAGAACTGGTTGGGTCTCCCCTGAGGGAGGGGACCTAAGGCCGCCAACATCCTAATAGCATCTGCTGGGGAAATGGCCAGTTGACAGGGCTTGGCCCACCAAAGTCTGTGTGGGGAAATTACTAGCCGTGGGGTATTTCTTATTTGGGTTATATACAGAAACCTTTCTTACTGTATTCACAGAAATCAGATCCCAAGTGGTTGAAAAATATATTTAGCTCTGTGGTCATGGGGTTGTTTGATTAATGTTGATAGATTAAATGGTTCGTGCAGATGAGTTGAATAAATTCTTCCAGAGCGTCTCTCTTCTTCTGGTTTTACATTAAGCCCTTAGTTTGCAGCTCTTTTCCGCTGGCAGCCCTTCTAGAGGAGCGGAGGAAAAGCTCCGCCATCCTTTGCCCTTCATCGCTGTTATTCAGTGGGATGAAAGGAATCATTTAACAACCTCTGAGCAGGGCTCAGTGGCCCTGAGGGAGACTCTGGTCCTAAGATGCCCTTAAGCCATAGAAGGCATCTGGAGAGCTACCCTTATTTTAATGGCTTTGATTTAACCACTATTGAATTCTCTTATTTAATCCAGTTTCCCTATCTCCCTTCCCTACCCTCCCAGATCCTCAAAGCCCAGGGAGTTTCTAGAGTATTTCTTTCCATAGATAAGTGATACACATAGACAATGGAGAGAGAAACACAGGTCCTTCCTTGGAAAGTTCACGCCAAGAACTTGGACAGGGTCACTTCTGTCCTTGGGTCTCCACCACTGAGCAGGTCTGGGGTGCACTCCTCCGGATGGGAGGACTCATTGTTTATTGACCTGATGAACGAAGGTGGGCTTCAGGAACCTGTCGACTCATTTGGTGTCTTTGCTCCCCCAGGAGGACTGGAATGACATTGACCCAATTAAAAAGAAAGACCTTCATCACAGCAACGGGGATGAGAAAGCACAGAGCATGGAGACCCTCCCTCCAGGTACTGCAGCCAGCCTTGGGCTGCTGGTGGGTGGTGGGGACCTGTCTTGCCCACTAACTGTGAACGAGCTGAATGTGGCATCTGGAGTGTATCGACTGTGGGGTAAGGAGTGCACTTCCTAGGGCAGCTGGAGACACTGCCCTAGAGCAATGTTTTGCTGTCTTCCTTCAGGCCCTTAGTGGGTGGTGAAATGAGTTTACTGGGAGGTGACAAAAATTTCTTGGAAGAAAAAATATCAGTAGAATAAACTAAAAAAATACAGGATGGGATGTATCGGTTCACAGATTTTTGTTTTTTTAACAGACTTTATTTTTTTAGAGCAGTTTTAGGTTCGCAGCAAAATTGAGCAGAAAGTACAGAGGTTTCCATAGACACCCCCCCACACCCGTGCACAGACTCTGCCACTATCAACATCCCCCACGAGATGGGACATTTGTTATAATCAGTGAACCAACACTGATGCATCATCATCGCCCCGCGTCCGTAGTTTACATTAGGACTCACTCATGGTGTTGTATATTCAGTGACATGAATTCACCACTGCGGTATCTTACAGAGTAGTTTCACTGACCTAAAAATCCTTTGTGCTCTGCCTATTTATCCCTTCTTTCCCTCAATCCCTGGCAACCACCAATCCTTTTACTGTCTCCCTGGCTTTTGCCTTTTCCAAAATGTCACATAGTTGGAATCAGATCAGACGTAGCCTTTTCAGACTGGCTTCTTCCACTTAGTAACATGCATTGAGCGTTAATCTATGTCTTTTCACGGCTTGGTAGCACTTTTGTTTTTATCGCTGAATTGTATTCTGTTGTCTGGATGTATCACAATTTATTTATCCATTCACCTCTAGAGGACATCTTGGTTGCTTCCAAGTTTTGGCAGTTATGAATAAAGCTGCTGTAAACATCTGTGTGCACTTTTCTTGTACGGACATAAGTTTTCAATTCATTTGGGTAAATACAAGGAGTGCCACTGCTGGATCATATGGTAGGAATACATTTATGTTTATAAGAAACTGCCAAACTATCTTCCAAAGTGGCTGCGCCATTGTGCGCTCCCACCAGCAATGAATTAGAGTTCGTTTTGCTGCACACCCTCACCAGCAATTGGTGTTGTCACAGTTTTTTTTTTTTTTTTTTTTTTTTTTTTTTTTTTTTTTGTGCCCCGCGGCCCTGTCACTGTTGTGGCCTCTCCTGTTGCGGACGCTCAGGCTCAGCGGCCATGGCTCATTTTTTTTTTTTTTTTTTTTTTTTTTTTTTTTTTATTGTGGCCCCTCTAATAGTTTGGAAGTGATAGCTTATTGATGTTTTAATTTGCAATTCCCTAATCTGTAAAACTCTGTGGAAGTGTCCATTCAGGTCCTCTGCCCACGTTTTAATCAGGTTGCTCCTTTTCTTATTGTTGACCTTTAAGAGTTCTTTGAGTATTTTGGATAATAGTCCTTTATCAGATGTGTGATTACAAATATTTTCCCTCAGTCTGTGGCTTGCCTTCTTATTCTCTTGACAGTGTCCTTCCCAGAGCAGAAAGTTTTAATTTAATGAAGTTTAGCTATATGAGTTCTTTTGTAGATTATACCTTTGATGTATCTAAAAAGTCATCGCTATACCCGAGGTTACCTAGATGTTTTTCCTATGTTGTCTTCTAGGAGTTTTATCATTTTGTGTTTCATATTTATGTCTGTGATCCATTTGGTTGTAAGGTCTGTATCTAGATTTTTTTTTTTCTTGCATGTGGATATCCAGTTGTTCTAGTATTATTGTTGAAAAGACCATGGTTGTTTCATTGTGTTGCCGTTGCTCCTTTGTCAAAAGTCAGTTGACTATATTTATGTGGGTCTATTTGTGGGCTCTGTTTTCTCTTCCATAGACCTATTTGTCTGTTCTTTCCCCAGTACTATGTTGTCTTGATTACTTTAGATTTATATTTGGTCTTGAAGTTGAGTAATGCCGGTCCTCCAACCTTGTTCTTTCCCTTCAGTATTGTGTTGGCTTTTCTGGAATTTTTTTGTTTGGCTGTTTGTTTTACATTTTCGTGTAAACTTTGGAATTAGTTTGTTGATACCCATAGAATGTAGCTTGCTGAGATTTTGATTTGGATTGTGTTGAATCTACAGATCAAGTTAGTAAGAGCTGACCTTAACAATATTGAGTCTTCCTATCCATGAACATGGAATATCTCTCCACTTATTTAGTTCTTTTTAAATTGTTTCATCAGAGTTTTATAGTTTTGGCCATATACATTTTGTGCCTATTTTGTTAGACTTGCACCAAAGTATTTTGATTTGGGGGATGCTAATGTAAATGGTATTGTGCTTTTAATTTTAAATTCCACTTGTTCATTTTTCATATATAGGAAAGCAGTTGACTTTTGTATATTTAACTTGTACCCTCCAATTATAACAAGGATTGCTGTAATTACTTATCGGTTCCAGGAATTTTTTTGTTTGTTGATACTTTCAGATTTTCTACCTAGACAGTCATGTCACCTGCAAACAAAGACAGTTTTGTCTCTTCCTTCCCAATCTATATTATACCTTTTGTTCCCTTTTCTTGTCTTACTGCATTAGCTAGGACTTCTAGTATGATGTTGAAACGGAGAGATGAGGGAGGACATCCTTGCCTTGTTCCTGATCTTAGCAGGAAAGCTTTTAGTTTCTCACCATTAAATATGGTGTTAGCTGAAGGGGTTTTTTTAGATGCTCTTTATCAAGTTGAGGATGTTTCCCCTCTATTCCTAGTTTGCTGAGTTTTTATTCATAAATGAGTGTTGAATTTTGTCAGATGCTTTTTCTGCATCTATTAATATGATCATGTGACTTTCCTTCTTTAACTTCTTAATGTGGTAGATTACATTAATTAATTTTCATATTGAACCAGACTTGCATACCTCGGATAAATCCTACTTGGTCGTGGTGTACAGTCCTTTTTTATACGTTGTTGGATTCAATTTGCCAGTATTTTATTGAGGATTTTTACATCTATATTCACAAGAGGTATTGGTTTATAGTTTTCTTTTCTTGTCTGGTTTTGTTATTAGGGTAATGCTGGCCTAATAGGATAAGGTAGGAAGTGTTCCCTCTGCTTCTATCTTCTGGAAGAGATTGTAGAGAATTAGTATAATTTCTTCCTTAAATGTTCGGTAGAATTCACCAATGAACTCAGCTGGGCCCGGTGCTGTTTGTTTTTGGAGGTTAATAATTGTTGATTCAATTTTTAAAATAAATACAGCCCTGTTGAAATTGTCTATTTTTTCCTGTCCTAGTTATGGAGATTTTGTCTTTCAAGAAATTGGTCCATTCATCTAGGTTATCAAATTTGCAGGCGAAGAGGTGTTCATAGTATTCCTTTATTCTCCTTTTAATGTCCATGGGATCTGTATTGATGTCCCCTCTTTCATTTCTGATATTCTAACTTCTGTCTTCTGTCTTTTCTTCATAGTTAGCCTGGCTAGAGGCTTACTGATTTTATTAATCTTTTCAAAGAACCAGTTTTCAGGGTTTTTTCCTATTTCTTAGATTTATAATTTTTATTATTTATTTTATTTTGTTTACTTAGGATTTATTCTGCTCTTCTTTTTCTAGTTTTCTGAGGTAGAAGCTTAGATGATTGATTTCAAGCCTTTCTTCTTTTCCATATTGTATTCAGTGCTGTCAGTTTCCTGCCAAGCACTGATTTCACTACATTACACAAATTTTGATAAGTTGTATTTTCATTCTTCTTTGGTTCAGAATATTTTTAATTTCTTTAAGATTTGTTCTTAACCTGTGCATTCTTTATAAGTATGTTGTTGAATGTCTAAGTAATTTGAGGTTTTCCAATATTGATTTTTAGTTCCACTGTGGTCTTAAAGCAGATATTATATGATTTGTGTCCTTTTAAATGTGTTCAGGTGTGTTTTATGGCCCAGGATGTGGTCTGTCTGGGTGACTGTTCCATGTGAGCTTGGAAGAATGTCTATTCTGCTGTTGGATGTCAGTTATATCACCAGTTGCTTGATGGTGTTGTTGAGTTCACCTGTGTCCTTACTGATTTTCTGCCTGCTGGATCTGTCCCTTCCTGAGAGAGAAGTCTCCAGCTATGATAGTGGCTTCATCTGTTCCTCCTTGCAGGTTTCTAAGTTTTTTTTTTTTTTTTTTTTTTTTTATTTTTT
>NW_006776681.1:402143-411105 GCF_000442215.2 Lipotes vexillifer
TAAATTTATTTATTTATTTATTGGCTGTGTTGGGTCTTCGTTTCTGTGCGAGGGCTTTCTCTAGTTGGGCGAACGGGGGCCGCTCTTCATCGTGGTGCGCGGGCCTCTCACTGTCATGCCCTCTCTTGTTGCAGAGCACAGGCTCCAGACGCGCAGGCTCAGTAGTTGTGGCTCACGGGCCCAGTTGCTCCGTGGCATGTGGGATCTTCCCAGACCAGGGCTCGAACCCGTGTCCTCTGCATTGGCAGGCAGATTCTCAAGCACTGCGCCACCAGGAAAGCCCGGTTTCTAAGTTTTTATCTCATGTGTTTTAATGCTCTGGTTAGGCACATACACATTAAAGATCATTATGTCATCTTGGCAAATTGACCTCTTTATCATTACGTATTGCCCTCCTTTGTTCCTGGAAACTTTCCTTGTTGTGAAGTTTGTTCTGTCTGAAGCTAATATAGCTCCTTCTGCCATCTTTTGCTTAGTATTAGAATGGTGTCTCTTTGCCATCCCCTTTACTTTTCATCTATGTGTGTCTTTATATTTAAAGTAGATTTCTTGTAGACAGCATGTAGTTAGTTGGGTCTTGTTTTTTGATCCATTCTGACAATCTCTGTCTTTTAATTGGTGTATTTAGACCATTGACAATGTAAAGTGATTATTAATATAGTTGTATTAATGTCTACCATATTTGTCATTCTTTTCTATTCCTTGCCCTTGTTCTATGTTCTTTTTTCTTCCACTCTTTTTCTGCCTTTTATAGTTTTTTGTTTTGTTTTGTTTTTGGGTTTTTTTGCGGTACGCGGGCCTCTCACTGCTGTGGCCTCTCCTGTTGCGGAGCACAGGCTCCGGACGCATAGGCTCAGCGGCCATGGCTCACGGGCCCAGCTGCCCCGCGGCATTTGGGATCTTCCCGGACCAGGGCACGAACCTGTGTCCCCTGCATCGGCAGGCGGACTCCCAACCACTGCGCCACCAGGGAAGCCCTAATTTTTTTTTAATATAAATTTTATTTACTTATTTATGGCTGCATTGGGTCTTCGTTGCTGCACGTGGGCTTCCTCTAGTTGCGGTGAGTGGGAGCTACTCTTCATTGTGGTGCCTGGGCTTCTCATTGCTGTGGCTTCTCTTGTTGAGGATCACAGGTTTGTGGGCTTCAGTAGTTGTGGCTCATGGGCTCTAGTGCGCATGCTCAGTCGTCGTGGCACCTGGGCTTAGTTGTTCCGCGGCACGTGGGATCTTCCTGGACCAGGGATCGAACCCGTGTCCCCTGGATTGCCAGGCGGATTCTTAACCACTGCACCACCAGGGAAGTCCCTGCCTTTGGTAGTTTTAATTGAACATTTTATATGATTCCATTTTCTCCCTTTTTTACCTTTTTTTTACAGCTAATCCAACTCTAACTTCAGACAACACTGTCCTGCTTCACAGTTAGCACAAGTGTATTACAGCAAAATATTATGAATCTCTCCCTCCCATTCTTTGTGTCATTGCTGTCATTCATATATATAAACATGTATAAGCATACAGAATCAAATACACCATTGTTATTATTATTTTGAGCAAACTGTTATCTGTTAAGAAAAATGGGACTTCCCTGGTGGCACAGTGGTTAAGAATCCACCTGCCAATGCAGGGAACACGGGTTTGAGCCCTGGTCCAGGAAGATCCCACATGCCGTGGAGCAACTAAGGCCGTGTGCCACAACTACTGAAGCCTGCGCGCCTAGAGCTTGTGCTCTGCAACAAGAGAAGCCACCACAATGAGAAGCCCGTGCACCACAATGAAGAGTAGCCCCCGCTCGCCACAACTAGAGAAAGCCCGCACGCAGCAACAAAGACCCAACGCAGCCAAAGATAAATAAATAAAATAAATTTATTAAAAAGAAAATAAGAAAAATTACAAATGTAATTTTACTTTCACTTATTCCTTCTCTGATTCTCTTCCTTTCTTTATGGAGAGCTGCATTTCTGACCTAAATCATTTTCCTCTCTGAAGAGCCCCTTTTAACGTTTCTTGCAAGGCAGATCTACTGGCAACAATTCCCTCAATTTTGAGAAAGTCCTTATTTCTCCTTCACTCTTAGAGATTAATTTCACAGGGTCCAGAATTCTAGGTTGATGAATTTTTCTCTCAACTCTTGAGTTATTTCATTGCATTCTCTTCTTGCTTGCATTGTTTATGAGGAGTTGGATGTAATTCATACCTTTGTTTCTCTAAAGCGGTATTTTTCCCCTCTGTCTTCTTTCAAGATTTTTTTTCTTTGTCATTAATTTTCTCCAGTTTGAATATGCTGTGCCTGGGTGTAGTTTTTTTGGTATTTAGCCTACATGGTGTTCTCTTAGCTTCCTGGATCTGTGGTTTCATGTCTGACATTAACTTGAGGAAATTCTCACTTATTATCGCTGCAAATATTTCTATTCCTTTCTCTTCTCCTGGTATTCCCATTACACATGTTTCACCTTTTGTAGTTGTCCCACAGTTCTTAAGTATTCTGTTTTGATTTGTTTTGGGCTTGGCTTTTTTTTTTTTTTTAATCTTTTTTCTTTAATCTTTGCTTTTTACTTGGGAAGTTTCTATTGTCATAGCCTCAAGCCATGAGGTTCTCACATCAGCCATGGCCAGTCTCCCAATGAGCCCCTCATACTCATTCTTCATTTCTGTTAGTGTTTTTAACCTCTAGCATTTTTTTATAATCCTTCCTTAGAATTGTCATCTCTTTGCTTACAGTATTCGTTTGTCCTTCCATATTGTCTACTGTTTTCATTAGCGCTTTTAACGTAGTAATCATAGTTGCTTTAAATTCCTGGTCTGATAATTCCAACATCCTGCCATATCTGAGTCTGGTTTTGGTGCTGGCTTGTCTCTTCACACTATGCTTTTTGCCTTTTAGTGTGCCTTGTAATTTTTTTCTTAGAAACCCAGATACGATGTCCTAGGTAAAAAGAACCCCAGTGACCAGGCCTTTGGTGATGTGCTGATAAGGTGTGGGGGAGGGGAGGCGTGCTGTCCTTATGTGACAGGTGTCAGTCTCCTAGTGAGCCTGAGACCCAGGTGTCAGCTTCACAACTGCTTCTCAGCTGTCCTGCCACTCAGGTCGGACAGGATGGTTAGAGCCCCCCGGAGCTGGGCATTCACCTTTCTCCGGGTTGATTAGCTCTCTCGAGGGCTGGTTTTGTTAACAACGGAGTGGTTCCGCTATTTCAGAACGGCTCCTTCCCCCCAGCCACTGGAGGCCTGAAGGGCTAAAAGTCACGGAACTGTGGGGTCCCTGGGCCTCCCCCACCAGAGTTCTTACCCGTCAGGCTCGCCCACAGTGAGCCTCCGGTGGTTCATTCTGCAGTTCGGGTCCCTCCCCGGCTCTACCTCCTGCAGAACTTGCTGCCCCAGAAATTTTTATCCTCTGTATTCACCTGCTGGTCTCCCCAGTTCTGGGAGCAGCAGTTTGCCCTGTGAGCTCACTTCTCTGAGGGATCTATGAGGACTTGACTTTTCAGCTTGTTCAGCTTTTTTTTTGTTGGGATGGAGTGATGACTTCCAGACTCTTTACATACAGGACTGGAACCAGGAAGTTGGTTCATGAAATTTTGCTTTGATGGTGACAGAGAGTTTGATTGTTAGCATTTCTTTTTGGGGAGGGACAGCGTCAGCCCAAGGAGTCCAGACCCTCTTGTGTTACCCCCTCCACATGTCCCAGCTGCACTAGACTTGGGAGCGTGTGTGTGCGTTAGATGTCTCCATTGGGTCTGCCCCCTCCCTCCCCCCGACTCCGAAGCCCCGAGCCACAGTCCCTTCCTATGTGATGGGCATTACCCACGCAGTGGAGAGCGTATCTGAATGGAAGAGTTAGCTCTTAAGGATTTCTTTATTATAATAATAGGATGTACTTCTGCTGTGTGGATTAATGAGAGATTTCCTGTGGCTTGTCTCCTATTAGCAAAACCAAGTGTTCTCTTGAATTTTAAGGCACATGTGGGGAGTGGGGGAGAAGGCATGTTCAGGGCATGTCCTAGACATGACCACTTAGAGTCAGACCCCATAGTTAAAATCAATGTGGCATTGACCCAGGCTTTCATGTCCTTAACTGTTATACAGTTGATTTCCCTATCTTCAAAGACATAGGAATGTACTGGTTTTCCTCTTTTTTTTTTGTTTTTTGCGGTATGCGGGCCTCTCACTGTTGTGGCCTTTCCCGCTGCGGAGCACAGGCTCCGGACATGCAGGCTCAGCGGCCATGGCTCACGGGCCCAGCCACTCTGTGGCACGTGGGATCTTCCCAGACTGCGGCACGAACCCGTGTCCCCTGCATTGGCAGGTGGACTCTCAACCACTGTACCACCAGGGAAGCCCCTGGTTTTCCTCTTTTTTAAGTTATTACTAATAACCTTTGATGAATGCACCATGTCCTTTTATTTTGCCTTTGAAGGACTTTATCTTCTTTTTTTTGTTGAAACCTTTTTTCTTACTCAGCCATCATACACATGATTTTTTTCCTGTAGAAACTATTTTGTTGTGGTTAAGAAATACATTTTCCCCAAGAATCATGGGCACAGCCAGAATTCTATAGTCTGCAAGGAACCATGGTCACAGCACGTTCCACTCTGTGAGTAGGAGCCGTTCAGGAACTCAGCGGCTTCCTGTGTTCTAGGTGTTGGGTATCTGGTATGTGTAGATGGATGGATGGGAGGAGGTAGCATTCAGTTCAACTGTGGCCAGGAAATCCACTGGCAGATGGAGAGCCTGATATAAGAGAGCAGTAACGCCCCCAGGCAATGGCCTCCAACCTTTTTTAACCACTCGCCCTATGAGCAAAAGTGTTTGCTCCACCTTGCAGGTCCAGGGTGGAGGGTGTGTGCCCTTAGATTCTGTGATTGTTGTTTCTAATTCAGCATTATGTTTTCCAGCTTGAACCACTGAATTTTTTTTTTCAATGCTGATTTTTAAAGTGTTGTTTCAAATAGAGTATTTATTTGTCAGTTTTTTGTTTTTGAAAATCTATCTGATGGAGATGAGTTTTATCCTTTTTTTCCTGGGTGCAGAAAAATGCTCTTGGGTCTGAAAATCAGTTTCTCCTCGTAATTCTCCCTCCTGTATCCTCCTCTTGTCTCTCTGCAGCATCTCTGATCTGACTGGTGAGACCAGTTGGCAGGGTAGTGGTGACGCAGAAGGACCGGTGAAGGAACAGGCCAGCCAGGGGTTGAAGGGCCGAGGTCTGGCTTTGAGGACGTCTGTGGGTGGAGGGAGCCAGGGAGCTCCCATCCTTAGAAGACGTGGCCTTTGAAAGCAGATTTTCTTCTGGCCTTTATGACACCTCAGGGTCATTCTCGTCATGTTCATTGGGATCCTCGTTTGAGGGGGTGAGCCTGAGAGAGCAGGTAGGGAGAGCACTGAGGAGGGAGAGTGGTGATTAGGTTTTGGGTCTCCGGGAGGTCCCTTCCGCCTCGGCTGGGTCTTCACCCCGCCCCCTCCCACCCGCTGCTGCTTCATCACCCATGACAGTTGATGTCTCCAAACAGAAGTTGCTCACGTTCACGTAAAGGTGAATGAAATGGGAATGGCGAAGCGTGGAACAGGTCTTCAATCCCGGCTGTGAGTTGCCTCTGGTGCTCACCACGCTTAGCTCTTCTGCTTCCCAGCTGTTGGAAGAGAGGTGAGGTGAGCCACCTGTGTGTGTGTTCAGCCTGTTTGATAAACTTGACTAAACATCACTGAACCAGTGATGTTTCAGATTAGTTAGAAGACCTTGAATAGAATTGGCCAGAATTTCCACTGTACATTTTCTCAAACAGTTTTTCCAGTACTAACGCTGCAGGGGGGCGGGGAGCTCCCCTGACCTCTCGCCCTTCTTGTTACCAAGTGCAAGCTCGCTCTTCCCGCCAGTGAATCAGAGACAAGGTACTGAGGCAAGGAATACGACTTTATTCGCAGCAGATGGTAGACTAGTGTCTCAGAAAAACCATCTTATCGGGGTCTGGATGCCAGTTTCTTTTAGAGAACAGAGAAGAGTGGGGAGGGGCTGAGGAAGTAAAGTAAAAGGGCCATCGATCTTGCAGAAAGTCTCCTGGAATGGCCAGCCTCGCAGAGGGGATGTGTTAGTTTCTTTTTTCTTGCAGCCATCCACACAGGTGGGCAGGGTTCCCTGAGGCAGGCCATTGTGTATGATTATAATAACAAAAGCAACAAAAAGCAAAGGTTAAAAGTCAAAGAAACAGATGCAGTGTGGAGTCCCATTTAGCTCTTCCCTGTTACATTCTGAGGGGTTTTGTGGGTTGCAGCATTGCGCTTTTTAAAAATTATGGTAAAATATATATAACATAAAATTTACCAAAGTGCACAGTTCGGTGGCATTAAGTGCATTCACCTTGTCTTGCAACCATCACCGTCATCCGTCTCCAGAACTTTCTCATCTTCCCAAACTGAGACTCTGTCCCCATTAAACACTGGCTCCCGGTTCCGTCCCCAGCCCCTGGCCCCTGGCCCACCGTCTACTTCCTCGCTCTCCTGCAGGCACCTTGCATACAGGAGAGTCACACGGTATTCTCCTGTGACTGGCTTGTTTCCATTGGTGCAGCGTCCTCAGGCTTCCTCCGTGTGGTAGGTAGCGTGTGTCGGTGTCTCCTTCCTTCTCAAGGTTGAACACTCTTCCACTTCACCCCTGCACCTGGACGCTGTGAGCGCATCCTCCTGGGTAGCACGTGTGACACCCGGGGGCAGCAGGGCAGCCAACACCACACAGCTCCTGCGACCCGGGCCTGAGGCCCCAGGGTCTGTACAGTGTCCTTACCAGGAAAAGAAGCACCTCTGAGTATCCCGAGAGAAACATCGCAAAAGCAAGCAGTGGACTTCCCTGGTGGCACAGTGGTTAAGAATCCGCCTGCCAATGCTGGGGACACGGGTTCCAGCCCTGGTCCGGGAAGATCCCACATGCCGCGGAGCAACTAAGCCCGTGCGCCACAACTACTGAGCCTGTGCTCTAAAGCCCGCGAGCCACAACTCCTGAGCCCGTGTGCTGCAACTACTGAAGCCTGCGTGCCTAGAGCCCGTGCTCCGCAACGAGAAGCCACCGCAATGAGAAGCCCGTGCACCATAGCGAAGAGTAGCCCCCGCTCGCCTCAACTAGAGAAAGCCCGCGCGGCAATGAAGACCCGACGCAGCCATTAATTAATGAATTAATTTTAAAAACAAATCTTCTGTTGTCCTTTCCCCATTCCAACGAGTAAGAAAGGAAAACCGAGGACTTAGGTCGGTAGCCGGAAAAGGGGTGGAGCTCTTAAAAGAGCATGGTTTTGAGCTGGGTTAGTAGAAATATAGCGCCCAAAACAATTCCAGTAGCGTCCAGTGCCCTCCGTGCTGTCACCCACCCCTCCAATATTTCGTTCTGTTCTGGGCACAGGGTGTTCAGAGTCGGTCCAGATGATGGTGACTCAGATGGACAGGAGGCTGGAAACAGCATCCAATGAGAGCACTTAAAATGGATGTTTTTACGGAGGGCCGAGAAGGGCGAAGTGGGATCGTGATGCCCAAATATTTGAAAAGGTGCCACAGAAGACAGGCTCGTCGTTTTCATTTTATTTGAGACTCTGGAGAGTGGAAGTTGCAGGGAAGCAGCATTGCTGTAGAAGGGAACCGAGGCCGGCAGCTCCAGCTGGCTTCATGTGAGGGGTTTAGTGGAGAGATTTTCACACGTGCATCACTGGGGCCTTCTGCCTCCAGCAGCATGTGATGTTCAAGAGAGGCCCCACGCCCTCCATCCAGACTGCACTGGGCCAGGGCGGGTGCCCTGGGGAAGGACTGGGACCTGCATTGTGAGGCTGCTCTTTGGTGCTTGGTTGCAGTCCCACCCACTTCAGAGTGAGTTGTCATCCGCAGTGGAAGGAACACGGCTTTGGGAAGAGAGAGACCTGGGTTTGACTTGTGGTTCCATCTTTTTTTTTTTTTTTTTAATATTTACTTGGCTGCACCGGGTCTTAGTTGTGGCACACGGGATCTTCGTTGCCATGTGAGGGATGTTTTTAGTTGAGGCTCTCAGCTGCGGCACGTGGGATCTAGTTCCCTGACCAGGGATCGAACCCAGGTCCCCTGCATTGGGAGTGCGGAGTCTTAACCACTGGACCACAAGGGAAGTCCCATGGTTCCATCATTTTAGTTTAACTTCCAAGTCTCACTTGCCCAGTTAGTACAATGGAAACAGTAGTGGTCACATGCACTTTGCAGGGTGATGGTGTGCTGAGTTGGGTCTGTATGCAGCACCTGTCCTGTGGGCGCTGGTTAGCGATGCCCTCTTTCTGTCCTCCTGCCTTTCAAATATCAGCCCCAATTCTGCATAGTAGGTTCACTTTGATATTTTTACTAATACTTGGGATGAAAAACCATGTACAACAAACTCAATTTATTGTGTTTAGACACTATCACACATAGAGGGAGAGAGGAGTTTCTATTTAAAATTTGGAAAAGAAATAGATATAGGAAGATTCCATGATTTCAAGGCAGGTGTAGATCTCATAATGCAAATCATACTCTTTCATGGTGGGTTTTATTTATTTTGACAGCACAAAGAATTTTAAATAAGTTGAGTATTTACCCTATAGCGTCTGATTTTTTTCTTATATTTTCTTCTAACTAGCTTTTAATCACTCCTTTGAATTTTCTATTTTTTCATCCTTAAAAATGAATTGTGTAGGATCCCTTATTTCAGGAGACAGTTTCTCACAGGTGAACAAGCCTGTCATACCAGCTATCCAGTGACAAATAATAAAGTATTATTTACGTATCTTTGTTACTGAAATGGATCTATTTGTCTGTAATCCCGGCCTCACCCTGGTCTTCTCTGTTTATGACCTTCTAGAGGAAGAATACGAGGAATTTTTTTCCTTTTAAGCATATAGTAAAATTGCATTCAATCTGAGGTCAACTGAGAGGCTACACTAAATCAGAGAGCTTTGTCCTGTGATTTAGAATTCATTCTCTTTCC